>NC_044305.1:127503033-127819908 GCF_007474595.2 Lynx canadensis | reverse complement strand
CTGTTTTGGATAGCGCTGGTATGGAGGATGTGAAGCCACCTGCTTCCCCAGTCCCCATCCCCCAAAGTACTGGTGTCGGGCTTCAGGGTAGAGTGGAAGTCATTTTTCTCGTTCAACAGCTTCCTTTCGCATATGGGGAAACTGAGGCCAAAGATGCCAATCTAGGTGATTGGTTGGTAAATCTGGACTAAATTCTGTACATTCCACCTGCTCTTCTGTCTATAAGGATTTCAGGATTCTTTTTATTTTAAGTGGCATTTGATTTTCATAAATAAAATTCAGTCGATTTCCAGCCAGAGATAGGTACCTTTAATATTCAAAATGCACATGTACATACACACATGTATGAAATTTACAGATTATATATCCTTTTTTGTTTTTTTTTTTAAAGAAGCTCATACATGTAAAGTTTCTTTCCTTCTTTGTCCCTTTTGACCCCCTTCACCCATACATGCCAGCCCCTACCCCCTGACTGTGGCAACCACCGATCTGTTCTTCAGACCTAAGAGCTTGTTTTTTTATTCTTTATTTTTTTAATGTTTATTTATTTATTTTAAGAGAAGGAGAGAGCACACAAACATGAGCTTGGGTGGGGTAGAGACAGAGGGAGGGAGAGAGAATTCCAGGCAGGCCCAGCACCGCCAGCACAGAGCCCGACGCGGGGCTCAAACTCACGAACTGTGAGAATCATGACCTGAGCTGAAAACAAGAGCTTAACTGACTGAACCACCCAGGCGCCCCATTACCGCATCTTCTTTATCCATTCATCCATCGAAGGACACTCAGATTGATTCCATGTCTTGACTATTGTAAATAATGCTGCAGTGAACATAGGGTGCATGTCTCTTTTCAAATTCGTTTGTTTGTTTGTTTGTTTGTTTGTTTGTTTTCTTTGGATAAATATCCAGAAGTGGCATTGCTGAATCATATAGTAGTTTTACTTTTAATTTTTGAGGAACTTCCATACTGTTATTCATAGTGGCTACACCAATTTACATTCCCACCCACAGTGCCCGAAGGTTCTCTTTTTCCCATATCCTTATAAACACTTGTCATTTCTTGTCTTTTTGACAATGGCCATTCTAACAGGTGTAAGGTGATATCTGTTGTGGTTTTGATTTGTACCTTCCTCATGACTAATAATGCTGAGCATTCTTTCATGTACCTGTTGGCCATCTGTATGTCTTCTTTGGGAAAAATGTCGATTCGGATCTTATGCTCATTTTTGTTTGCTACTGAGTTGTAGGAGTCCCTCGTACATTTTCGATGTTAGCTCCTTATATTAGTTATCAATTTATTTCTGCTTTTTAAACTTAGCACATCATGAATATTTTACCATGATGGCAGGGATTTTTCTGTAATGTGATTTTTAATATTTGTGTAAGGTATTATCACATGGACGTATCATACAGTGAACTTACGTGAGAGATTGACCGTATTTTGTTTTCCAGGTAAGATCTGTTGAAAGCTATGCACATCAGCCCAGCTTTTTGGGAGCAGACAAAACAACTCCCAAGAAATTTCCTAGTTTGAAGAGCTTGGCTGTACTTACCACACGGTGATGTTTGGGCACCACGGGCCCACGGTTTCCAAATTTCCTGAGTGACTTTGGGTATTTCAGTACTTTCTCCCTCGAGGAAGCCAGGTTGTCTCCTCTCCGTTTGATTTCCGCAGCTGGGTTCGCATAGCTTGGCCCTGTGACTGGCCAGAAGCCCTCCACTCTTCCCCACTCAGCCATGGAGCAAAGGGAAAGCCAAGACATTTCCAGCAGAGTTTGTAGAGCCTTGAAAGGGGTTTTGCATTTACCAAAGAGATTCTTCGGAATTTTGGAACGGCCAACATGAAATCAATTCCTACAAGACTAACAAATCAGGAGAGAATGAGGAAAGATGCCCAGAGAAATGACCTTAGGTCATTGCCAGGTCCTTAAAGTGCCTCCTGAATCATCAAAGAAAGATTCCATTACTGCCAAGATGGTTATAACGTCAGGTTCAATTTATTATGTCTGGATGCCTTGAAAATTAATCATTTAAGTGTAAGTATTTTATTATTTATTTATGATGTATACCCTGCTGACTTCGAAAATGAATCAGAGGTAGCAGGCTATATTTTATTTTTGTGTTTTACCTGTATTTTTGTTAACGTAAAATGTACGTTGTTCTAACAACAACAAAAATCCCTTGTTCTGCCTCTCACTTTCTGATTTTGTTCCTTAAAAGCAACCAGTTTCAACACTTTACGTTGGTCTTTACGTGATTTATTTCCATCTTCTATGTGCTTATATTGCTATTTTTAAATTTATTAATGCTAGGCATTATCCATATTGACTGCCGGCACACCACTGGTTGATTACTATGCGTTACTGATTCTTGATGGAGCACGTCCAGAGTGAGATATTACAGAATCAGAATCCAGGAAGAATATGTTTAGCCTTGAGGTTACTTTAGTAGAGTTGAGGATTTAAATCTCTTATAACTATAGCCTTCACTTCCTCTCTTTCTATCCTCCCAATATAATTACTTTGTAATCTGTAGTTAAATCAATAGTCAGTATTTACTTTTTTACTATGAAAACGTTGCTCCCTGAAGAGCCAGTAGTATATTATGAATGCTCTTCTTTTGCAATAATTTTTTTGTGTTTTTTCTGGAGCTAGTAATTCTCTGCATAAGACTATGTACCTATTTTTAATTTCTTAAAATCATTAAGGTTTATCAATTGTGTTTTGCAAGTGCTTGTATGAAGCAGACCATTTATCAGTTGCATTTTCCCACCTCTGGAACACTCTCATTGCCCTTTGTCTTGTGTTCTAATTTGGACTGAGTTTTAAGCCTGATATGCAGCTGTCATTCTGGGATGAAGTAGACTGTATGTTAAAACATATTCACTGCCCCTTCTTGGAGAAGATTAGATCTCTGAGTCCCATATATCAGGTTTGGTCCTGTGACCTGCTTTGGCCAATGAAATGTGAGTAGAAGGGGTGTGTGTGTCTGTGTGTGTGTGCATGTGTGCACACGTGTATCACTTCTGAGAAGAAATCTTAGAGCCAGAGTATGGCTTGCTGTGGCCTCTTTTATCCCCTGCCAGGACGGCTGTCAACATTTCAGATAGAGGATGTTCCACTTAGATCTGGAGCAGAGATGACACGAAGTAGAGCTATAACCAACCCACGATGGACATGTAGCAAGAAATAAAACTGTGTAGTTATAAGCCCCAGCACACCCTAGCCTATTTTGCCTGCGGTGTGTGACTTATCATTGCTGCCTTTCTGTGTTGGCTGACCTGCTCCTATTCATTTGTTCAGCTGATGACTCACCTTTCTCTCACTTTCTCTCTCTCTCTCTCATTATCTATCTACCGATCTGTTCTGTTGTTTAATCCCCTGTTTTGATGTGGCATAACCCATGCCAGCTTTCTAGGAAATGGTGTATGGGATGTAAAATTTTTGAATTCTTGCGTAACAAAAATTGTCTGTATTCAATCATTACATTATTTAGCTAGTTTGGCTGGGTATAGAGATCTATGTTGAAAATCACTTTCTCTCAGAAATACGAAAGCATTCTCTCTGTTTTTTTAAAAAAAAATTTAACGTGTATTTTTGAGAGACAGAGGGCTAGTGGGATGGAGCAGAGAGAGAGAGGGACGGACAGAATGTGAAGCAGGCTCCAGGCTCCAAGCTGTCAGCACAGAGCCCGACGAAGGGCTGGAACTCAGGAGCTGTGAGATCATGACCTGAGCCAAAGTCGGACACTTAACTGACTAAGCCACCCAGGTGCCCCTGAAAGCATTGTTTATTTTCTAATATTTTATATTGCTATTGAGAAGTCTGATGCCATTCTGATCCCCAATCCTTTGGATAGAATTTAATGTTCTTCCCTGGAAGCTTTTTTTTTTTTTTTTTTTTTTTTTTTCCTATTTAACTAGTGGAAGTTTTAAGACCTTTCCCTATCTCAGTATTTTGAAACTTTACACTGAAGATCGGTCTTTTTTTTTTTTTTTTTCTTTTCTTTCTTGTATACTTTTGATCCTGGAGCTCATCATGCCCTTCCCTTCTAGGAATTTTTCTTTAAAATAATTATGTCTGGGGCACCTTGGTGGCTCAGTTGGTTGAATGTCCAACTTCAGCTTAGGTCATGATCTCATGGTTCGTGGGTTCGAGCCCTGCATTGGGCTCTGTGCTGGCAGTTCAGAGCCTGGAGCCTGCTTCAGACTCTGTGTCTCCCTCTCTCTCTCTGCCCCTCTCCTACTTGTGCTCTCTCTCTGTCTCAAAGATAAATAAACATTAAAATAAATAAATAAATAAATAATAAGTAAAAAAATAATTATGTCTGTAATAATTTTCTCCTGTTTTGTCTTCCTGTAAATAGCATTAGTCAGATGTTGAATATTGTGGATTGATCCCAACATTTCATCTTTTATGTCTTATTTTCCAATTCTTTTGGATATATACTCACATTTCATTGGCTATATATTTCATTTCCCATATTTTCATATACACATCCATATATATGTATATATATATATATATACACACACACACAACAAAACAGTTCAAAGATTCCATAATTGTGTTTTCTGATCTTTCTATTGAGTTTTCTACTTTAGCTATGTCATCTAATTCAAAGGAATCATTTATAGGAGAATAAAGAAGAGATGACCTTGAAGATCTAAATCCATGCTATTTAGCCTTAAAGTCTGTATGAGCCTCGAAGTCACTGAGTTTAGCGTCTCCAAATGAAAAGAATAGTTTCCAGAAAGAAAAAGACTTATCTAAGGTAATGTACCTCCACTTGCTAATTCTGGGTCAGCTGCCTTTCCTCCACCAGCATTGTTATGCCTGTTCATCTTATTGATAAAACTTTGTTTCAGTTCTGGAAAAGGCGCTTTCATTTTTTTAATGTTTATTGATTTTTGAGAGAGAGAGAGAGAGAGAGAAAGAGCGTGAGTGGGCGAGCGGCAGAGGGAGACACAGAATTTGAAGCCAGCTCCGAGTCCTGAGCTGTCAGCACGGTCTGACATGGGGCTTGAACTCATGAACCACGAGATCATGACCTGAGCTGAAGTCGGACACTCCACCAACTGAGCCGCCCAGGCGTCTCTGAAAAAGACACTTTTAAAGTTAACTCCTGAATGCAAGTAAATAATGAAGATTGGTTGGGGCAGCATTGAAAAGTGGGCACTTAATGTAATGGTGAGTGAGCGTCGCTCGCAGTCCCTATAGTCTCCTCATCTATAAACTGAGGAGCTTGTAGTAGGTTGTTGCTTCTCAACGCATTTGTCAGAGCCCCAGACGTTCCATGGGTGCCTTGAGCCTTGATGGCCTGGGGAAGGGGCTGAAAGAGGGAAAAAGAGGCAGGGCTCTGGGCCCTTCCTCCGCTTCTACCCGAGCAGACCCCTTGGGTCTGTTTTATGTATTTGGTTTTCATGGAAGCTTTTATCTCAACCACAAGATTCTGTGGTTAAATGTTTGAGAACCACTGGACTGAACTTCTCTAGCCTTTCTTTTGGCAAAGTGTTTTTTCTGCCTCTCTGATTATAGATGTTCTTTCAGAGACTCATTTAGACAGGCTCAAATTTATATGCTGTTGAGCTCTTTGGAGTTCCTATAAATTAGGATGCACATCGAGATAATTACCATTCTGGAATTCTAAGCACTTAAATACAAGTCAATCCTTATAACCCCCTTTTAAACCAATTGCCTCGCTGCAGACATGGTCACTGAATATATATTATCGAATGCCAATAAAACAGGAAACCCGATCCTGCCATTTTCCCGATTAGATAGTACAGAGGGGTTAAAGCCAGAATCTCAGCCGTCATTCTGACGGCAGGATTTTGCTTCTCTGGACAGTCTAACTTTGGTTGTCAGGCCAGGCGCGGGGGCAGACCCAACGCCTTCCATCCCTTCGGCTCTGTAGAGTCATGGAGTGGACCAGCTTGCAATCCCTTGCTTTGGGGAAAGAAACTGGTTTTCTTCTGTGGCCAACTGTGTCTACCAATCGCTAAAGGAAACAATAGACCCAGGGCAAGCACTACTCTCAAGTGGTGGCCCTGGGAGGGAGCAGGTCAGCGTCCGAGCCTGGCATTAAGGCGGCCGAGGCCAGTGGCGGATCCCAAAAGACCACAGAGATGGCTTCTGCAGGGCACACCTGCTCTGAAAAGGAGTATGGGGGCCCGGGGAACCGAGGCAGAGAATGGTTTTAGGACTCTGTAGAATCAGAACGAACTTCATAGAAGAGCCTTAGAAATGTTGTGGGGAAGCACATGGAAAAACTAAAAGCCAGACAAGTGACACTCCTTGCTCAGGTCACCCTTAGGGCACGGTATTTCACTTCTTCCAGTCTACACTGTGAGCCCTCAGGCCTCTCTCCACAGGGGCTGGGCACGTCAATGAGGTAACTGACGAGGAGTGTTTCCCCGAAGGCAAGGAGCCTTCGGGAAGGGAGGGTGAGGGGACGGCGTTTTCCCACCGGGAGCCATTGCTCAACAGGCAACAGCCAGAACCCAGACCAAATTCATCACCATGTGAGACTCTCAACCCCACTCCGGACTACTACGGACTCCAGAGAATAGCCAGCGTGTGCGCGAATTCCCTCCTGCCTCCCTTGGCTGTCCGCCTGAGCCAGTCTGTGCCCGTGAAGTTCATCTTCAGTTAAAACTGTGACCACTCCCCGAACCCTCAGTCCTTGGGCCACCTCTGTACTGAAGCGCTTGCTGTGCGTATCAGGGATGGAGCATCCTGCCCTTTCTGAGGTTGACAGGCTGTGACGCTTCTGATAGGGACCGGGAAGTCACACATATCATTTACTTCCGTAAATAGTCATCCCATTAATAAGCATCCACCGAGAGAAGACGGTTCCTTTGCAGACTCCCAGGCCACGGGCTTCGGTTTCCGGAAAATGCAGATCGGGACAGCAGATGAAATAAAGCCATCACCAGCCCACAGGACGGTCTCAAGAGGAGTGACTGTCCCTGTCCTCTGCAGTTGTTGCCAGAGAGCAATTTGCCCTTGAATCCAATCTACCATCCCTAAACTGACAATTTCATTTCCCTCCCAGCCCACCCCCTGCCCCGAAGATCTGCTGAAGCCGCGAGTTCCAGCTGAAGAGCCGGCAGGATAATAGGTGAGTCCCGTCCGTCCATCAGCGATAATAGTCACAGACACTCGTGACGCCTTTTGTCTGCTGGCTTCCCTGAGGATGCAGGCTGGGGACCTGGGGTATTTACACTGCCTTTGTGTGTGTGTGCTTTTAACATCAGCCCTCTTGTTTACTTTCCTGCCTGTTTACTACCTTTGCAGGGGCCCAGCCACTAAGTCAACACGCATTAAGACCCAACATCAAAATGTCATAATGCGAATGAGCAGAATTCAGAAAGGCCAGGGACATTGGCTGCTCTGTTGGGTCCTGTTTAGTCTGAGGGTAATGAAGAGCTCACAGATGACCTGATTTCATTAAACTAGGTCAGATTCGGCTGAAAAGCGGCTATGACTCTCACCCAGTTATCCAGCGGGCTCTCCCTGCCCCCACCCTGCCCCCACCCCAGGGCTTGAATGCTTTCTGGGAATTAACGCTGAGTTTTGTCAATACAGTAGCTAAATCTCCATGGAATAATTGGACCTTTCCCTTTGGCTTCTATTTGTGCAGTGGGGAGGCCGGGCATGGGAGAGAAGGGGAGAGAAGGATGGGGAGATCTGAAATTGCCTTTTGGAGGCCGCTAGCACGGGACGTATGATTCGGGCGTAGCAGATGTCTATTGAGCCAAACATTCTGAGTTACAGCATCTTATCTGAGGGCTGTGTTGACAGAAGCTGCTGACCCGACTCAGTGAGGAAGTTTCCATGCAAACAAGGCTTTCAATGTGCGCAGGCTCCCCCAGGAACACACCGGCAGTCTGCAGCTTCCACAGTCTGACTGTGGGGAGCAGGGAAGGGACCAGTCTGAGGGTGGAGGCAGGAAGCAGTGGTGTGTGCAGGAAGGTTGGGGGCTTGAGGGCTGTCCTTCGGGGGGCTCTGGAGGCAGAGGCAGGGCCAGCGGTGGGCATTCCGGGCAGGCAGAGCTTAGCTCATCCACATAGAAGAAAGCATTTCTAACAATAAGGACCAAACAAAGATTGGATGGGCTGTCAGACGAGGTCATTTAAATGTTAGACTTTGCTGAGCGTTCACTATGACGGATGTTGGACACTTCACCTACCTTTTTTCTGGGTTGAACAAACAACATCTCAGTTGAAGGGGAGAGAGGAGGAAATTGAGGTTGAGACATGTTAAGTGACTTATGTAGGGACCAGCAGGAATGTGTGGCACAATCAGGACTTGAACCCAGGTCGTTCTCTGCTCATGTGCTTCCCACGCCCCGTGGCCCCCGCCCCTTGTTTGACAGCAGGAGATTAGAGCGTTGCTGGGATTCGGCAGAGGGGTCTCATTCATCGGTTGGAGGCTGAACTAGATGCTTCCTTCAGCAGACTTTCTCGGGGAGAGTTGAAGTCCTTGAGGATTCAAAGCTTCAGGTTTCTTGTTACTGAAGAACCTGAGAAGGTCCTGGAAAGAAAAAGGCAATTTTGGAGTATGATCTCCCTCCCCCCCCCACCCTCACCTTGGACGTATCCAAGTGCTCCTGAACTTCCCATGCCATTTCCTTTGGGCAGCATCTCCGGCCACCTCAGACTGGAGGAGTCGCTTGTCTGGAGCATCTACAGTGCCCACCGGGCTCCTTTTGGGTACTGAGCTCTCTGGGTGCCGGGCACTGGGCACTAGGCACCCTGTATCCTTGGCTGAGGGTCTGGTTTCCCAAGGACTGGCCTGAATGCTGGGCATCCCTGAGTCTTATGAAGCAGCAGGAAAACACTGTGGACATATGGTTGGTTTCGGAGACAAACCAGATGTCACCTCCCCACTTCTACAGAGCAGAAGGAAGAAATATCCCCCAAACACAGCTTGGCATTTGGAGACAGAAGACAGGTTCTAGTTCTGGTTTAATGTCTGCTTTCCACCTGTGAGCCTTACTCCCGTAGCTTCCTCTGGACCTCTGTTTCTTCTTCTCGATGATGGGGGGGTAACATATACCTCTTACAGAGTTCTGGTCAGGATTGTATGAGATCATGCAGATAAAGAGCCTCAGTGGGCTGTAAAGTGCTGGGTAGATGTGAAAAATACCCTGAGGCTGCAGAAACAAATCCTAGCAAATGTAAACAAAACACGGGGAATTTATTTTAAAGAAATGGCTTGGAGGTTGCTCTCTGGAGCCTCAGGAAGAACTGGAGTCCAGAACTGCAAGTCCTTCCGAGATCTGGGGCAGCACACTTTCTCCCTCTTACCTCTGCTTTGCCCTGTGTGTCTGTTTCTTCTTCTGTCTCTGCTTGCCAGTCTATGTGGCGTCCAAGATGGCTGCCCCGAAACTCCTGAAGTTACACGTCAAGGGAACCAGTGACAACAGAAGCACCAATCTCCCTCTCAGTTCCAAATTCCTGAGACAAGACTGGGATTGACTTTGTTTGGTCAGGTTGTTACTCCTGGTCCAATCCTCTTGGCCAGAGGGGTGGAGTTACCTGGTGCAAGTAAGGTGTTTGGGGGGGGGGGGTGTCCTCTCTGTGGTTATATGGATGGGGTGAGTGTATATGGAGAGAATTCCAGAGAAGAGCTGGAGAAGCTAGTAGTTCCTGGGCTGGATAGGCATCTCATACGTGTCCATCATACTCGCTTGGGTTATCTAATGCTGCGTGACAAAGTACCCCAAATTTCAGAGGCTTAACACAACCATTTATTATGCTCACTGATCTCTGGGTCAGGAATTCTAATAGGGCACAGAGAGGATGGCTTATTTTTGCTTCATAGTGTTTGGAGCCTTAGCTGCCAGACTCCAAGCTTGGGGCTGTAATCATCTGAAGGCTTGTTTGGTAAAGACTTGGATAAGTAGGGGCGGCTGATGCTGGCTGAGGGGGGTCTCAGTTCCTCTCCACATGGGCTGCTTGGGCTCCCTCACAGCATGGTGGCTGGGTTCCCAGGGCGGGCATCCGAAGAGAAAGGCAGGCCGAAGCCTCATCATCTTTTCAACCTGGCCTTAAGAGTCACCCAGCATGGCTTCTGTACATTGTATTCAGTAGCTTTCGTTAGAAGGGAGTCATTGAACCTGACTCATGTTCAGGGGTGCCTGCGTGGCTCAGGCAGTTAAGTGTCTGACTTTGGCTCGGGTCATGAGCTCATGGTTTGTGAGACTGAGCCCTGCGTTGGGCTGTATGCTGACAGCTCAGAGCCTGGAGCCTGCTTCAGATTCTGTGTCTCTGCCCCTCTCCCACACATGCTCTGTCTCTCTCAAAAATAAATAAACATTAAAAAGATAATTGTAAAAAACTTGACTCTTGTTCAAAAGACAAGGGAAATTAAGCTCAACCTTGTAATGAGAGGAGAGGCAAGTTTCTAGAAAACAGAATGGGACTAGAAATATTGCTGGGGGCTTTTGGGGGGCAAATACAACTTGCCACAATATTTATAATAGTTTCCATTGCACTTGAAGAGACCTTTATAAGAAGCTGAAAGGCCACCTCCGGAGTTGTAAGCTAGCTTATGGGTTTCCCAAACCATTTTGGCTCATGGTGCCCATAGACCAAAAGAAATACCTAACAGTTCTGTTTATTAAGTAGTTCTAGCCGATAACTTAATAATCATTTATCTCCTAACAAATTAGTACCCACCTGAAATAATCACACCCATAAATTGAAAGTAAAAGAACCATTTTTATCTCATTCTTGAATAAATACAGCGAACAGCATGTGAGCCTTTTAGGTGCCATGCAGCTTCTCTGATCCTGGCATCTGATTGGACAGTAACATCTTCGTTTCCTGTCTCACAGTGACTTTCACACTTCATCTGCCCGTTATCACTGAACCCCCAAACCCCGCTTTGCGAGGATAAGATGTCGTTGAAAGGAATGTAGCACAATCTACTGTTGCAGGAAGGAACGACCACAAAGCACGTGGTTTGTGTGATGTCTAACGGATGTCAGGAACTGCTCCAAGATACAAAATACTCTTCAGTGCTTCCCTGAGTTTGCTGTGGGCCTCGGGGCACCTCAACCCACAGTTCGGGAATCGTGGACTTAAACACAGAAGGTCCAGAATTAGGGACCTACTGATAATGCCAAAGGGGCAGCTTCTTAAGATTTCCAACTTCCTAACAAGGGCATTCAGATTTCAAATGTTTAGGCGACTCCGAAGTTGAGTAATTCAGAATCTGTGTAGTTAAGCTAACTTGTTGAAACCGATGAATTTTAAGGAACCACTTTGGTTCTCTTTCCTGGGAAACAGATGAGAAACAACGAGATCTCCTCCCTTCAGCCTCAGGGATGCTGGAGCTATGAGTTGCAGGTTGTCTTCAAGACATTGACACTTGCCCTGGAGAGTCATTCGTGGAGATCGAGGGAATGACATAATACGCAGGGAACGCATCTATGCCACCAGAGTTTCCCATGTCAGCCCACGCTGGTCAAGAAAGGCAGAGAATAGTTTCATTCCAAGCTTAAGCCAATATTCTTGCCACTACACCAGGGCGCTGCCCAATATGACGGGAAATATTACACGAGTGGTAAAAATGTGAGCTAAGCCCACCCCATCTCCAAACCCAAAAAGCTTCCGAGACCCCTGAAGGTAAATGGAACTAAATCATCGACACAGTCTCCAAAGCAACTTCTTATTTAGTTCAGAACTTTCTATGTGACCACAATCAGGTCATTTTCTAGCTCTTTGTTTCCTTAAATAGAGCACTGTAGAAGAAGAAGTCACTGTTTTTCTCTAAAGCTACTTAGCAAATTGCAAATGAAAGAGAAAATACACATGCAACTAAGAGAGTTTGTCACCTTGCTGAACTAAAAAATATGGCCCAGTTTCACTTTCTCCTCCCTCTCTCTCTCTCTCTCTCTCTCTCTCTCTCTGTTTCTCATAATTCTCAGCCAAGACAATAGGAGTCATGTGATGTGACCGAGAAATTGGGCCAGTTAAAAATAGAAGGTGCACTCCACCAAGTTCATTAGAAAGTTGAAGTCTTATTGTTGATTGCCGTTAATTTATCTCTGCCTGCCACATGCGTGAGGGAGCAGGGCGACAGACAATTGATGACTCTGAGAGCCGGAGCCCCCAGCCCCCCGCTTCCCCTCCTGCCCCAGCTGAGCAGCATCACCCCCGTGAGCTCACCTGGGCCCCGATAATACCCTCCAACCAGCCCCTGGGCCCTGTCTCCTCCAGGAGCCGTTTTAGCTGTGAAACAGTTTTGGTTGGCTTCTCCTCTCTCTCAATGGGGGTGCTCAGCGCCCACCTTTGTAAACGGGGGTGCACGTCCCGGGCTTTATAGTCATTTCATTGAAAGGGCTATTCTTACCCCTGTTTTGTAGCCGAGCAGATTGAGGCCCTGAGGGGTGGAGTGGGGGAGGGGGGGCTGGAGCTGGAAGCCTCTCTTTTTCGGTTGGGTGATGGGTTATGTGGGTCCCTCTCCTAAAGCGTTGGGAGCATGGTATGCACTGGACCCTGTACCCTCCCCGTGGCCAGTGCTGGAGTCGGGGAGGGGGTAAGTTAGGGCCGCCGCCATTCGTCCCGATGGTGAGTTAGCAGCGGTGGGGTTCACACATCGTTTCCCTCTGGGTTGGGCCAGCCGAGTCACAGACGCGGGAGTGGGCCGATGGAGGTTCAAGTCTCAGCCTTATTGCTGCTCAGGTTGGCTTGCGGGGCCCGGCTCAGCCCTCTGGCCTCTGGTTTCGAACACCCTTGTCCCAAGTTTCTACTTCAAGACCCACCTGAGGAAGAGCGTAATGTTTTCCCATTTGCCGCCTCGTCTCGTCAAAATCAAACCCGCGGGTGTGGGGGCCTCAGTGCTGAGTACGGGAGGCAGGCCAGACCCTGACCTTGAGCGTTCAGTGTCACCCCGACGAACACCCCGGGGAATGCAGGCGATGACACCAGCCGTCCAGGCTGGCCCAGAGGAGGGCTGAAAGGTAATTCTCCTCCTCACCCTTTTGGGAGGGATGAGCAGAGAGGGAGGGGGCCCAGGTCTTAGCGCCTCTTTTCTCCCTCTTCAGAGAGGGTGCACAGGGTAGGGGCTCTCAGCTGTGCGGCCTGATGTCTCCTGCCTCCCAGCCCACCACACAGGGTGTGCACGGTGTGGTTTGAATGTGAGCTGCGGAGGAGGGTCCCAAACCTTGAGCGACTCGCAAAAATGGGCTTCTCAGCATTGTCTGGGGCCGTGGAAAGCTGAGGGGCCCTTCCCACGCAGGGAAGGTGCTTTGTCGGAGAGCAGCCTGGCGCACCTGCCCTCCAGGCGGGTGTTAAACCTCAGCTAAACTCAGGGCCACCCTGCCCACCTGGAGTCCCCTGGGGTGACTTCTGTCCTCCGAGGGCAGCTGGCAAAAGGAGGACCGCGGGGCAGGGGGTCCGGCGGGGAGGCTGGGAGGAGCCGCTCACCTGTGGAGCGTTGAGATATGCCTGCCGCCGGCTCCCCCCGCTGCCTGGAAACGGGGCTGGCCCAGCTTCGATTAGAAGGTCTGGGAAGGCAGTGATCAGCACTGAAGGGGGGTAGAGAACAGAACCTTGAGGGAATCACCAGGAGATTCCGATCGGGGACGGGGAGAGAGAGGGAGAGAGAGAGAATCCCAAGCTGGCTCCACGCTGTCAGTGCAGAGCCTGAGGTGGGGTTCAAACTCTGGAGCAGTGAGATCATGACCTGAGCCATAATCAAGATCGGATGCTCATCCGACTGAGCCACCCAGGCGTCCCCTAGCCCAGTTTCTATCAGAAGGTGTGGGAAGGGTGTGTTCTAGACTGAATGGGGGTAGGGAACAGAATCTTGAGGGTGTTGCCAGGAGATTGTGGGATCTCTCTCCCCTTTTTGCTTTTACCGCTCTTTGTAGATTCTTCTCCTCTGCCCATTTCTAAGACCTGGGGGCTCTGCTGCCTCTCCGGTAACTGCCAACTCCACCCACCTCCTCCCTCCCCTCCATCTCCCCCTGCCCTTCTCTTCTCGCATAGACCTCAGGGCAGCAGAGCCCGATGCCAGGGTAAGACAGGGTCTTAGAGCCCTGGTCTGGTCTCCAAATTTCATAAGTGAGAAAACTGAGGCTAAGAGCAGAAAAGAGACTCCTTGGACGTTCCCGGTATATGTTGACAGGTCCAAAATGAATTCATAGAAACTACATTTCTGTGTAGCCAGGAAGAAGTGTTTTCTGAGACACCGTCTCCTTCTATCCAAGGCAATGTTCGTGGGGTGGTCCTAGCCAACCTACGGGACTCGTGACACGTATCATAGGGGGTGGGGGTTGGAATGTTGCTTTACCTGTTCCATGGGGACACTCGCTTGTCTGAGTCACAGGATTGTCCCCAGTGATGACAGAGTTCATATATGGAAAAGGGCCGATGTAATGCCAAGTGCATCGTGCACCCTAAACATCGTTGACTCACTTCTATGGAGAAGCAGAGGTCGGTAGTTAGAGTACGGGTTCTAGAGCTAGATCACCTGGGTTCTGACCCTAGCTCTGCAGTTTACTGTGTGGCCTTCGGCAAGTTATTATTTTTTTTTCACCTCTCTGGGCCTCAAATTTCCTGTCTGTGAAGTGAAGATAACAATCATACCATTCTGTAGGGTTGGTGGAGGGTGGAATGAAGATTCAGTGAATTAAGCACCAAGAAGAGTACATGGTGCATCAGTACTCACTGTTGGCTGTATAATGAACGTTTCCATCAACAAAGCATGATTGTTATAACTGTGATTGTTTCCCCATCTTCCAGAACCTCAGGGCCCTTGGTAATGAAGAAGTCAGAGTACCCACAGAAAGGCAGGATTCACGAATAATTCCCCCTGCTTACAATCACTGGGGATGTCCGGGGGAGATATGGAACAACTACTTCTTCTGGGATGCTGAAAAAGGGTTCCTGCATGGTAGGAGAAACTGGAATTGACATCCCCTTCAAAGACTCCACGCTTCAAGACAGCACTGTGAATTTTGAGGGCACTTAAAGAAACGTGCAGAAAGATACTGCAACTTCTTAAGAAGATGCTGATCTCTGCCTTTTCCCACTCATTCGTTCAGTGCTTGCAGAACACCTGCTACGTGGCAGACGTTGCTGGGGACCGACAGTGGATTAGGTATGGTCTTTACCCCCAGGAGAGACAGACACAATAAGCCCGTGTTTTCAGGACAGCTTGTTGCGTACAATGAGTCTACGTGGGGCGCTATATGACAAAGGGGATGTTGTGGCTACTTTGGGAGAGTTCCACCGAAGAAGTCTTCAGAGAAGGAAAACATTCGCCTTGGGTCTTGCGCGTCAGATGAGTGGGAGTGCCCCCGACAGCTAAGAGGCACAGACATTCTCAGAACAGGGAACACCCTCTTCTCTTTTCCTTCCTGACAGCCTCGTGAAACAGAGAACAGAATGGCGTGTAGCTGTTTTGTAAAATGGGAAAGGTTACTGACAGATCAACTGGTGAGCCTCCGAAGTTGCAAGAGTCCTCTGACCCCTGCCCTGGGACTCGCCACCATATCTGAGCTATTCTATTAACAATTACCAACCTTCGGGTTCATGCCTAATACCCATCATCCTTCCCTGGCTGGGGAGTTACCAGTTGAGGTGATCCCTCTATTTTTGAAATGCCGATCAAATGGACAAAGCTTATTTCCATCTCTGCCTCAACTTTTATAAGTATCAAGGAATGCCCCAACATTGCCCCCATCCCACTCCCAACTCCGACCCACTCAAATCAAAAGAGGAGTTCAAAACCTCAACCTTGAAAAGCTTCTGGAACCCAATAGGCTCTGCCTTGCTTGCCTCATCACATCCATTCCCACAGCACGGGCAAGTCAGGTATGAGTTTCAGTTTACATGGGCCCCAGCATTGAAGGCTGAGTGCCCACCAAGTATCTCTGTGAGGGCAAGGCCCAGGAGTGACGCATGGCGACAGCCACCCACCAAGTCCAGCTTGTGTGGTTAGGGGAGAAAAGAGGACTTCAGGTGGCAGAATTATAAGGAGTGGGGAGAAGGCAGAGCCTCAGGCATTGGATGTCCCGCGGGCTCTGTAGAAGGTTGACTGATACACTCGCCCTGATCCCGTGGCTCTAGAGCTGTGCCCACATAGCTCAGCACACACCGAGGTCTTCAGCCTGGTGCAGCAGAAAGAGCAGGGGATTGGGAGTCACTGAGACCTGGGCTAGAAGCACGGTGGTGGCTCCACTTAGCTGTGTGGCTCTACATACAATGGGGCTAATCAAACTTAACTCAGAAGGTGGCGTGGATTAAACAGGAGGATGAGAGTAAGAATCCAGGCCTGGTGTTAGCTACAGACACATACAGGGTGATCAGCAGATGTTAATATGTCAGACAACAGGCATGTATTGAGCACCTGCTAAGGCTTCCATCTTGAACTGATGGTCTTTAACCATCGTCGTTCAACCTGACATTATTCATTCACTCAACAAACATTTATTTGAGATGAACTCTATATCAAGCCCTGAGACTTGTGCTGGGGATGCCGACAAGGATAAGATGGATAAGTGTCCCTGTGGAATGCCTACACCATATACTGTCTTCAGCTTTGTCTATAAGGTTGAAATATCGGAAACAACCCAAGGCCCAACAATAAGGGAATGGTTAAGTAGATGGAAAAGAAGCCTTGTTATAGGATCGTGTTGCCAAGTATTTGTTATAATAGTAACTGAAACAAGCAGGAAAGGAGAAGTTTTTAAAAGTTTTTTTTATTTATTTCGAGAGAGAGAGAGAGCAAGCACGGAGGTGGGGCAGAGAGAGAGGGAGAGAGGGAATCCCAAGCAAGCTCTGTGCTATCAGCGAGGAGCCCAATGTGGGGCTCGAACTCATGAGCCGTGAGATCATGACCTGAGCTGAAACCAAGAGTCGGATGCTTAACCGACTGAGCCAACCCAGGTGCCCCAGGAAATGAAATTTTAAGTACAATTGGTCCTCAATATTCATGGCAGTGTTCTACAAAGTCACTTCACACACTGACTCAGTGAACAGGACCATTGTTCTTAGGAGAAATACATGGTTAGGTTCCTGTGAGCTTCTGGTTATAGCATTTTTATCAACTGACCAATTCCTATTCTTATTTTATGTGTGTTTCTGTTTAAAGACACTTTATTTGATATCTATTGTTGATTCATCAACATAGAACTCATGGCCAACAGCGCTATGGCCCCTGCCCTAATGAAGCTTTTCTAACACATGTACTTTTTCTTATAAGACACATCACAGCTTCCTGGCTCTTGAGAACACTTGCAGCATTATGGTGGGGGGCTATTTTAAACAGTGAAATCACCAACAGGAAGCACACAAATACAAAAAACATTGCGCTAAATAGATTGGCAAGAGGCCATTTGTTTACAGTATGGAGCTGAAACAAGAAGGCAGAGACTCTCTGTGTTTTGCCTTGGCTGGGAACCCGGATGTGGGGTCACTCAAACTCGTCACTTCGTGCATGTCAGTGAATGACCATGAAAGTTCTTTGAGCATCGGTTTTGAGGTTACAGATGCATTTTAGTGAGTAGGGAAATTTGCAAATAAGGAATCCATAGAGGGTGTGCATGTGAATAATGTAGGACATCACATTAGTATCGATGCATTTCTGTTTTGTTTTTTAAGTTTATTTGTTTTGAGAAGAGAGAGGGAGAGAGAGAGAATCCCAAACGGGCTGCGTGCTAGTGGCACAGAGCCTGTCACGGGGCTCAACCCCACAAACCGTGACATCATGACCAGAGCTGAAACCAAGATTTGGATGCTTAGCTGACTGAGCCACCCAGGTGTCCTGATGCTTCTCTGTTTTAAAATTTTTGCTAATGTGATCCAGTTGGGTTTTGTCCCCTACATTTAAATATAAATACGCCTCAGAGAAAATGAACGTGCAGCCTGCATGTTGCCTCCTAAACCCTCCCTCTCCACCTACTTTGTCTCCTCAGCTTGGTCAGCGGGCTCAGAGATGGTGGGAATGAGGCGTCAAGGTCAGTAGCTCCCAGCCTGGGCAATTCCACAGCGACTGAAGTTTCTGGAGTGGCAATAAGGCCAGCCACAAATGCTTGTAACTGCTGTCCCGTGTAGCTGCTGTCCTGCCCTGACGCAGGACCCCTCGCTAGAGAACAGCACTGGGCAGTTTCTCTCAGGTTGTGATCGTGTCGTCTCTGCATGGCTCCCAGGAACTCAGCCCCGTCAGAAACTCCCATTTTCCTGTGTTTTGACGCTAATTAAAGGTCTTCCTAAAACTTGGACTCTTTGGAAGAAGGATTGAATATTCCTTTGATTCAATATGTCTGTGATGGAAATATTTAGAATTATTGCTCTAAATTATGTAAAAGGCACCCTTTTCTATTCTTTTTTAAAGTTATTTGTCAAGAAGCCAGCTTACCTGTTGACGGGACCTCGTATGCGCCATTGGATTATTCTAGGGGTCCATTTGAAGGGAAAGATCCAGAAACATCTTCATCGATACTTGCAGAGGCTAGGAGCAGTATCGTCCTAATTCCTGACTATGGGGGCAGGAAATTCCAGGCCACAAAGGTTGCTAACATTTTTACCTGATTTGCCTCCGGATTTAAAGGTACGTGAATGGCTTGTTTGTCTAACTCAGCTCTGCTCAAATCAATCTTTCATGGATCCCCCCCAGTAAAGATCACCTTGGGTCAAAGGTCACAGGTCATCATGGTTCTCAAATACCTACCCATTTTGTAAGAGTTCCAAAGTGGACAATTACTCGGAAATTAGCACAACAGAAAAGCAAGTATTTCCAAAAACTAATTGGGAAAAAAAATGAGTACAGCAAGCGCGGTGATGTTTCTGATGTTGTCTTTATGGCTCTTCCAATTAATTTCCAGTTTTTCTCCAACTTGACTTGCAATAACATAGAATATGATAGAAGGCACCTGCTGTTGATGTAGAGCTCCCTTGTGCTAGGTCTGCTGCATGATTCTTGAGCTACGACCTTCACCCTTCCTGTGCCTGTGTGTGCTCGTACACACAAAGCATTTTTAAACACGTGTGAGCCCAGGCAGCCTTCAATGTTCTAACAGAGATTCCCTACAGTCATTAATTCAGGGTTACCATTGAGAAAAAAAAAACTAATCAAATCCAGCCAAACCAAACCTTAGAAGGACTTTCCAAAAATAACACAGTTTTGTAACTCATTCTTAGGGTGCAAAGCTATTAATTTTGACTTAATAAAAAAGTCAAAGTGTTCCTAGAAACAAGCAAGAAATAAATAGGGGCATTAAGATTATATGGAGGGGAAGAAACTGAGAAGCGAGCGAGGGGTTGTGTGAATGGAGTGTACTAAGGCAGCGTGTGCAGTGTGAATAGCCCAGGTTGGTTAAATGATGCATTTTATTTTATTTTATTTTAAAAATTTTAGATTATTGATTTTTGATAGAGGGACAGAGTGAGAGCGAGGAAGGGGCAGAGAGGGAGGGAGACACAGAATCTGAAGCAGGCTCCAGGCTCCAAGCTGTCAGCACAGAGCCTGAGGCAGGGCTCGAACTCATGAACCGTGAGATCGTGACCTGAGCTGAAGTCAGACGCTTAACTGTCTGAGCCACCCAGGTGCCCCAATACATGCATTTTAAAAGGTAGGTGCTCATGCCCACAGCTCGTGGCCTTTGGAGAATCAAGGAGTTGGGTTTGGATGAAAGGAAGTAAGTTTTTTTCCATGGGGAATGAGAAGGATTTTAAACTATTGCTTCTTTGAAGGGAGACCTCCAAATCTTAGCATTGAGATGCCTCATATTTGCCTACATGGTATGCTTTAAAATTAATTAATTAATTAAAAGAAATTTTAACATTTCTATTATAAATTTTTAGGGCAAGAATTAAAAAGAAATCCATCTGTTGATATTTATTTTTCTTGTCTTTTGTTAACCAAAGATTTTTTGGAATGTTCCAGCGTAAAGTTACGACTTTTGTCCATCTTGGATAGGGACAGCTTCTGCAACTTGGGTCGTCCTGCTAGGGGAAAGGACACTTTAGAAGGGGCAGAACTTGGTGACCTTGCCCAGTGACCCTGTCTCTTCTTCATTCAGCAGAGGGAGTTTCCAGAAAGTATGGGCATGGCTCCAAGGTGCCAAATGGATTCACTCAAATGGTTGTTTATTCCCTTGGCATCGAAGGTGCGAGAAGTACGTTTCGAAGCACCCACTGTGTGCCAAACCCCGATCTGATGCCTTGTCGATCTCGTGTAATCTTTTTTCTTCAATATTTTTTTTAAAGTTTATTTATTTATTTTGAGAGAGAGAGAGAGAGAGAGGGAGAGAGAGAGAATCTCAAAGAGTCCTCACACCCAGCACAGAGCCCGACACATGACCTGAGCTGAAACCAAGAGTCAGACACTTAACTGACTGAGCCACCTGGGTGCCCCTGTCCTATAATCTTTAAATGATGTTGCAAAGTGGACATGAAGAATTTCCCTGTTTATGGGGCACTTGGGTGGCTTCGTCGGTTAAGCATCTGACTGCAGCTCAGGTCAAGAGCTCACGGTTCGTGGGTTCCGGCCCCGAGTCGGGCTCTGTGCTGACAGCTCGAGCCTGGAGCCTGCTTCAGATTCTGTCTCTCCCTCTCTCTCTGGCCCTCCCCTGCTTGTGCTCTCTCTCTTTCTCTCTCAAAAATAAATACAGTTTTAAAGAATAATAAACAAACAAATAAATGCAAGAGGCTCCCTGTTCCAATGAGACGGCACAAGAGAAGTTGTAACTTACCAGCTACGTGGCTGAGCTGGAATTAAACCGAGTGTGTCAGTCTTTGTGGCTTTCCGTTGGGTCACACTTCTCAGAAGCTCTGGAATCACCACGCAGGGGAGATGGTGCCCCTGAAAGCCCACCAAGGAGGGAGGGAGATTAAGGCCGGTCCGGTCAAGCTAGGGCAGAGGTGGCGGTGCCCCAGCGGTCTCGGGTCAAATGAAGCCTGATCCTTTCGTAGCTTGATTTGGCCTCGAACTGGGAAACAGATGGGTCTGGGCTGCCTGAGGGTCTGGGGGAGGCTGGGCAGACAAATGGGTCCTGGCTGCAATTGCTCCTGCCCCGAGGGTCCGGGGCTGGGGGCTGCTTTGGGAAGGGGACCCCAGTGCCTATGTACCTTTTGACTTGTAAAACCTTGGATAGCAATTCATCTGTGAGGCTGCAAGGCTAGAGAGCTCACCCTTTCTGAGGGCAGCCGACTGGGAGACCTGGGGCAAGTTCAGGGAGGTAAGCAGATGTCAACAGGTATGTTCAAAACAAGGTGGCTGGTTGCCCAAAAAGAAGACCCCAAGGGCCACGGAAAGATGCCTAATGGACTTCATGCTCCTTCAACCGCAAAGACTCATCCTTTTGCAATGCCGGTTAGTGGGGTTGTTTCGAAGAGACGTGGGGTTGCCTAGCCGTGGGAATGCCCTGAAATTGGATAAGCGGGGACCCAGCTCACAAGCGTGGAATGAATGAATCGATGAATGGAAACTTGGACACTGATTCACTCACTACTCACTTATCAATAGGAAGGCCAACCATCTGGTTTGCCTAGGACCCAGTTGTTTCCTGGGACGTGGGACTTTCTGTCCTAAAATGAGGAACGTCCTGGGCACACCAGAACTAGATGGTCCCCCAGGTACTGAGAACTGATGATGGACCAGACCCTGGGCCCTGACGGGGCATATGGAGCTAAATCGGACGCAGTCCCTGCTCTCAAGGAGTCCACATGTAGTCAGGAGAGATAAATACGACGCGATCGGGTCACGTTCAAGAGCAAGGCTGTGGAGTCAGAAGCACCATGATGGCTTTTAAGAGGAGGAGCAGGTGCCAGAGGTGAGTCTTGCTGGGGGAGGAGCCCAACAGATCTCTGGAGAAGCTTGGGAAGAAGGGCTTTGGGACTCAGGGACAGCTGGGACAAAGGCCTAGGGTCTACAACAATGTGTTGCCGCAAGACGCAGGGGGCACCATGTGTATGCGTTTGTGTGTGTGTCGGGGACAAATGGGGGAACACAGGGGTGACGGTGAGGTTGGAGAGGTCTCGGAGGGGCCAGGGGACAAGTTGTCGACCGTGTGAAGAAAAATGAAATTTATACTGTAGGCAATAGGGAGCTACTGAAGGCGTTTTAAGCCGGAGAGATAGAATCCAATATTACAAAACGTTTCATCCATTCAACAAATGTTTGCTAAGCGCCTACTGGGTGTTAGGCATTGTGCTAGGGGAGCGAGTGCATGCTTGCAGGCATGGCTGTCTGCCAAAAAGTTTCTTTTTAATTTTCCAGTTGCCGAGAGGGTCCTTGAAATCCAGGGCCTGGCTGATAGGACGTTCGGGCCTGTTGGCCTCTGTCAGAAAAATTGTTCCGCAGTGAGCAAATCTAAGGAGGAGACCGCCGGCACCAGCTCCAACCTCCGCCCCCTTATCTGTTTTTCTTTTTCCGAAAGACCTTGAGGACTGCAGCGGATTCCACTACAAAACGGTTACACAATTTCCCCCCAGAGAAAGCGAGCTTCCACCTTAGGGGATGAATAAGCCCTTTCTTTTCTGGAGAGCCGGCCAGTGGAGGCCCCGGGCTGGGTACTGCAGGAGGCGCGGTGCGGGGGGACAGCAGGCCTCGCTCTACTTTGGGGGTGCCGGTGTTGTCATTAAACAGAGTCTGCACGGCAGAGGCGGGGGGCTGCGGGCGCCCCGGGGAGGCCGACACGGCAGGGAACGGGGGTCAGCCTGCAGCGAGCGGGCGGCCCCCCAATTCCGCGCGGCCCAAGCATCCATTTTTCCGGGGCTGCGGGTCCTATAAATGGTGCCTTTGAGGAGAGCTGCCCTGGTGACAGCAGGTCCCTCCCTGCAGCACCCACTCGGCCACGGGATTCTGAAAGCTGATTGTCCCTCCTCAAGCCCTGCCCTCCTGCGACATTGCTCACGCTGACCATTGTCCGCAGAAAGAGGCCATTGTCTGGGGCTTACATACCTGCTGACGGAGGCACATGAAACCAGCAGAGCTTTGGGGAGACAGAAATCCACCCAAAACAACAAAAAAAACCTGAGCCTAGCCGGAGGGCAGAGTTTAGACGGGGCTTGTTGAATTTCCTGATCTGCTGGTGTTCTTTCCAAGAGGAAATGCCCCCCATTATGGGAGGATCAGAGTTTTATCTCTGGGCTGGAATGACACCATTTGTGCCTTTGTGTCAACAGCACAGAGGGGCATTGTTTAGGGTTATGTGGCCGGCGCTGGGAAGGGCTTGTTTGAAGAGAAAAAAAGAGAAAACCCAGAACAATGTTTACCCAGCAGGCAGCTCCTGCCAAAGCAGCCCCCACCCCGTGCACTGGGATGTCAGCTGGCCCGCCCGGGCCCCCTCGGCTGTGCCTCGGCCTCGAGTGCAGCCGCGCGGGCAGCTGGCGGGGACAGGTACGCCGTGCCAGCGCCTAAAGCACCAATACCCGGCACCGCCCCCGATCCGGAGCCGAAGGTCAGTGCCGGGAGAGCAGAACCGCCGCTCCGGGGTGCAGGCAGGACCCTGAGGTCTGCCGAATCGCTTTGGGGATTCAGCCTCAAGAGAGGTGCTACTCCAAGTGTGGTCCCCGCGCCAGCGGTCTCTGTCTTACCAGGAGCTTGTTGGCAACGTAGGCTCTCGGGGCGCCTGGGTGGCTCAGTGTGTTAAGCGTCTGACTCTTGGCTTTAGCTCAGGTCGCGATCTCCCGGTGGGGTGAGTTCGAGCCCCGCGTGGAGCTCTCTGCGCTGACCGTGTGCAGCCTGCTTGGGGTTCTCTGTCTCCCTCTCTCTGCCCCTCCCCCGCTCACGCTCTCTCTGTCTCTCTCAAAATAAAATAGCGTAGGCTCTCGGGCCCCACCTCGGATCTGTCCCAGCTGAAGCTGCATTTTATTTATTTTTGAAAAAAAAAAATGTTCATGTTTATTTAGACATGTTTATTTTTAATGTCTATTTAGACGGAGACAGAGCACAAGTGGGGGAGGGGCAGAGAGAGAGGGAGACTCAGAATCCGAAGCGGGCTCCGGGCTCTGAGCGGTCAGCACAGAGCCCAACGCGGGGACTGAAGTCACTAATGGTAAGATCACGACCTGAGCCGAAGCCAACCGTTGGACATTTAACGGACTGAGCCACCCAGGTGTCCCTTGAAACTACATGTTAACAAGGTCCCTGGATGAAATTACACCTTAAGCTTGAGAAGCACTGGTCTAAAGCAGGGGTTCTCAAACATGACTGCACGTTGACATCACGCGGAGAGCTTTTACAAGTCCCAATGGCCCGCAGCATCTCAGGCCATTCATGTCAGGATCTCTAAGGGAGGAAGGACCATCAGTATTTTCTAAGACCCCCCCAGGGGATTCCAAAGTATCTCCAAGTTTGAGGCACAGGAGTGAGGACAGTGCCCTCTTTCTCTGTCCCAGCACGGAGTCTGCACTGGTTATGATGTGGCAGCTCCTGAGCATTTTCTTTTCATTTTCTTTTTTTTTTTTTTTAATGTTTATTTATTTATTTATTTTGAGAGAGAGCACTTGTGTGCGAGAGCAGGGGAGGGGCAGGGAGAGAGAAAGAGAGAGAGAGAGAGACGAGAGAGAGACACGAGACAGAGAGAGAGAATCCCAAGCAGGCTCCACACTCAGCTCAGAGCCCACAGGTCTTGAACTCACGAACCGTGAAACCGTGACCTAAGTCAAAATCAAGAGTCAGGTGCTTTACCGACCGAGCCACCCAGAAGCCCCTCCTGAGCATTTTCTGTGTCAGAAATGCTGAGGCTTCATCGATGAAGATGGTTATGTCTTCATGACTACAGTGCCTTTCTGGCCAAAAGAACTCCTATTCATCCTTCAAAACCCAGTTAAAAAGCCTCCTCCTCCGTGATGCATTCCTAGATCTCCTGAGGCAGGGAAAAATGCTTCTTCCTCTGAACTCCCACGGCCCTCTGCCTCTCTGTATTGTTGCACTTGTCACATTAAGGTTTAGTGATCTATTTACTTGTCACTAGACTGGGAGCCCTGGCTTCAGGGACGGCATCGTATTATCTTTGTATCCCTGGGCCTGGGGCAGGGCCTGGGCATGCAGTTGGCGCTCAATAAATGCTGTTGACTGACAACATGAATATGAAGACAAACACCTGAATGAACGCAAGAATGAGTGAAGACACCTGCCCTGCCTTTAAAAAAACAAAATTCTAGGGGCTCCTCGGTGGCTCAGTGGGTTAAGCGTCTGACTCTCGGTTTCGGCTCAGGTCATGATCTCATGGTTTTGTGAGTTTGAGCCCCACATCGGGCTCTGTGCTGACAGCTCAGAGCCTGCTTGGGACTCTCTCTCCCCCTCTCTCTCTGCCCCTCCCCTGCTCACGCTGTCTCTCTGTCTCTCAAAAATAAATAAACTTAAAAAAGAAAGAAAGAAAGAAAGAAAGAAAGAAAGAAAGAAAGACCTAAAATTCTAGCAGAATAGATCACCTTGCACAGTTAATGAGACGTTGACTTCTGATGGGTGTTGTGACTGAGGTCTGACCAGGGTCCTGTGGGCGTGCAGAGCAGGGGAGAGGGGCTTTCTTAACCACCCCGCTCCAGGCTTGCCGGGAAGACGGTGGCCCACAGACTGCTCAGTGCTGCATCTCTAGTCCAGACCCCAGAGATCGCACCCGAGGGGTCCCCTTGGGCCCCTTCCCTTATCATATTTGGGAACAGGAAGGTCCTCCAACGGATGGAAGCCAAAGATTCTGTTTTTGTTTCTGAACGATGCTGGTGTCGTTACCTTGTGCCCCCAGGCCCCAAAACACGAGCCCGGAGAGCGTCCAGGGGAGTCTAATGGGTCTGGGTGACTGCTAAGCGGATGGTGTGGCCGCCTGGGCTGCTGTGTGTCTGTGGCAGCTTGGCTTGCAGGCCAGCGGATGACTGCAAAGGTCAGGGTTCAACCGGCTGCCGCCTTCCGCCGTCGGAAGCAGAACAGACTTCCCAGGCCGCCCGTGCTCCAGGCTGGAGCCCGCTCCCTCGCTGCCGAGGACTCACCAAGCCAGGAGGCCTCGGGGACGGGCAGACGTCGGCCGATCGGATAAATGGGTACAAAAGAAGCCGAGGCAGGTGGTGGGAGTTGGCAGGCAGAGGCCAGGGGTCAGAGGGCCCAAGGTTTGAGGCAAGAGACGGGAGGCCGAGACAGGCAAAGTGGAGCGGTCTGGCTCCAGAGACAGGAGAGGGGTCCGACTTGCAGCTGAGTTTTAGACCCCCCCCCGGTGGCCTGATGATGAAGAGTAGTGTCATTAGGTGCCACATCAGGTTCCCGAGGGCGTCCTCCGAAGGTGTCTCCCGGAGCTCAGCGGGGACACCATTCTACAGCCACGTCGCGGCTCTGCGGGGACGGTTGAGAGAGAGATTTCCCTCTGTCTTTTCTCATGTCCCTGCCGAGGCCGGGGCTCCTTCTCTGTGTCAAGGAAATCAGTTCCACTCTTCACCAGAGTGCATCTCCCTATTCCCTGCACGCCTCACGCCGGCACCTCGTGTGTCAGGGGGTCAAGACCTGCTCAGGTGAAAGTGACCCTCGAAGTCGTCAAATCCCCACACGTGCAATCCCCAAAGGTTCCTTCGGGAAGATAGCCTCAAGAACGGAAGGACAGAAAGTACCAGACAGGCCAGCGAGGGCTCGACTTCCAGGAGAGGAAGAAAGCCTGGGGCGGGTGGGGGGGTGCGGGGGTTCTTCTCATCTCGGGTTCTGTCCTTTCCAGTCCCTCCGATGCCGATGCCGGGCAGCTCCCAGGCCTGAGCGGGGCGGGGCACCGGGAGAGGCCGGAGCCCGTGAATTCCAGCGGGGTCCCCAGGTGATCATGAGGGTCAGAGTCCGTGTGCCTCATTCAGGGAGGTCATAGGGCTGGAGACGGAAGAGCTGTTGGGTAGTGGACTGCGTGTAGACATTTTGCGCTGAGCTGGGAGCCGGCACCAAGGCTGAATCGGGGCCAGGGCGCCTGGTATGAAGTCTCCTTCAACGGGCAGAGGAAGCCCGGGGCGTCCTTTTATTGGCTACTGGGTAAGAAATGTGGGAACATGGGACTCAGTTCAGGAACTCGACAGCCGCGTTCTCCTCCAGGAAGACTCCCTGATAACCGTCGAAGGAAATGACCCGTAAACACCTAGGGGTTTACCCTGCACCTTGACTTTCCCCGTGGTTCCGGATATGTGTCCCCAGGCCCTACCATCCACAGGCCCAGGGCCTTCTCCGGGGCTGGTCCAGCCTTGCCCTCTCTCTGGTCTCCTGGGTGCCCAGCTTGGGACCTGGCCTGGCCTAGTACCGGGCGAGCATTTCCTATGTGGAATGACTTGCCTTTTGCAAGGGTGCACTGTCTTGGGGTTTGGTAGCAGGGGTACAGAAGAGTCTAGAATGCTGCTCAGAGCACCTGGCTTCTTAGATTTCTCGCCTGCTAGGTGGCCTAAGAATCCCTTCCCCCCACCCCCACACGCAGGGTGCTCCAAGGAGCACGTAAGAACCTGAATGTCACACGTGAGAAGGCCACCAGCGATCTTACGTGACAGGTGGCATCGAGTGATGGTCCGGGCCTAAACCGTCACCAGGCTCCCAGGGAGTAAATCTGGCTCTGCTGCTGGAGAGATGTGTGACCCGGGGCTGGAGGCTAGCTAGCCTTCCCTGTGCCGTGGATTCCTCATCTGTAACATCACCGGTCATGAGGATTCTATGGGTGAGTTTATGTAAAGCCCCCGGAACAGTGCCTGGAGGCTGGAGACGGATGGAGACGGGGGTGACCTGTGTTGCAAATTTGGCACCCCTTTCCTGATTCCAGCTTTCCTACATTACCAGCCTTTAAGACATAGAGCATTCTGTGCTCTATGAGCAGTCTCGGTCTCACAGAGGAACAAAGATGGGAATAGGGCAGCACAGCCTCCAGGGGGGAGTTGGGTTGACCTAGGTCTGGCTCCTTGTAGCCCCAGGTCAATAATTCTTCGAGCGGACTGTTTTCTTTGTATTGGGAAGTCAGGCCTAAGCACGCGTCCTTTGGGTGAAAGCATCCACTTCTCTTTGGCATCGCAGGACTTTTGTCATTTCTCCTCGGGTCTTTTCTGCTCGTATTCCTCGCCCTTCCCCTACACATTCTATAGTTGCTTGGAGTCCAGAATGGAGCAGGACGTGGTCCGCACCCATGTGAAAAAACGAGGGTGGACATTGAACACATAATTACCAGGGTGCCATGTACTATCAGAACGTACAGAATGTAAGGACAGCACACAGCGGCGCTTCACGACCTGAGGACGGGGGCCAGAGAGGCCTCCAGAGTTAGCCAGGAAAAGCAGGGGTGGAGAGTGTTCCACATAGACGCGCAGCATGTGCAAAGGCCCGGTGCGCACCAAGAACTGAATGACCCTACTCATGGCCTGAGTTCTGTAGTCTGGTCTTGGATGCTCGTGTGCTTGTCTGGTGTTTGCTCACCATATCCATCTCACCATTTGCAGGGTCCTCCTTTCTCTCTACTTGTGGCCCCTGCCATGAGCTTTTAGTCTGAAACAGGGTTGATAAAGTCTTTCTAGAAAGGACCACTTGGTAAATACCTTAAGCCTTACGGGCTACACAGTCTCCATTGCAACTCCGGAAGTCGCCATTGTAGTGTGTGTGGATGCCGCCATTATACTGTGGAAGCCGCCACGGGCGCTCTGCCAGTGAATGAGTGCGGCTGTGCGTCAATAAGACTTTATTTACAAAAACAGATGGTGAGCTGGATTTGGCTCATGGGCCACATTTTGCCAACCTCTTGTCTGGAAGGGAAGACAGGCATGGACCAAATCATTGTAACCAGGTGGTATTGCATGGTCATTTTTCTCCCGCGGTGGTCAATGGGGAGATTCTATAGAACTCAGTGCAGAGGCCTGAGTCGCACACAGTCCTCAGTTCACGAGACATCTCTCACCGGTCCCTGCCAGGCTCCTCTTCCCACTGATGTGCTCATCCCTCCTCGTTCCCATCCCCCTCTCTGCACAGACGACTGTCTCAGTGCATCTGCTTTGCACCCCTGAAATCATAGGCACATCTCCGAAGCATGTTGCCCTGTGTAATGTATGTCTAAGTCATATAAATGACACTCCGCTATCCATTCTTTGGCTTCTTACTTCTTCCGCCCGTTTGGCACTGCATTTATTTTATTTTCATTTTGTTTTTTTAAGTCAGCTTCAGGCCCCACGCAGAGCCCAGTGTGGGGCTTGAACTCGCAACCCTGACATCAAGACCTGAGCTGAGGTCAAGAGTCAGACGCTTAATCGACGAGCCACCCAGGCGCCCCTCAGCACTGCATTTTTAAAATCTAATGCCGTGCCTACACCTAGTTCTTTGCTTCCAAATGCTGCAAAAATTTTCACATTGTACATCACCGAATTCTCCTTATTCATCTCCCGGTTGATGATCACTGTGTTTGGTGTTAGTTCTTTATCCCCACAAACAAGGTCACATCTTCCCCGAGTGGAGGCGCTCAGACCTGCTTCTCCCGTGCTGTCATAGCTCTTGTCCTTTGGATATCTGCCTCTACCCTGGACTGTGAGGTCTTGAGGTCTGTTGTCAGACTCATACCTTCACCCCAGAGTCCAGTCGAGATGCCTGGTACTTTGGAGAGCCAAAAGTGTTGGGTGAACGAATCCGTCTTTGAGGAGAGAACTCTGTCAGGCAACTTTGGGACTTCCCTACAGTCTAGTAGAGCGCCTGGTATCTCCTGGCTGTTCTCCAGCAGCAGGCTGGTCATAGCTCTCATCCCAGTGGCACCTTTGCTCGTGGGACCCTACCCATACGCCCACAGAGCACCTTCCCATGATTGTTTCCTGTTTGGTTACATGTTGACCGTCTGAGGGGCTGATTTCATTTCGTGGTGTAAACTCAGGGAGTATGATGATTACTTTCTGTGTCACCTTGGCTAGGCTATGGTACCCAGTTGTTTGGTCAGACACCCGTCTCGATGGCATTGGGAAGATATATCTTAGAGGTGATTAGTGTTGAATCCAAGACATTGGATAAAGCAGATTAGCCTCTGTAGTGTGGGTGGCCCTCATCCACTCAGTTGAAGGCATTGACAAAAAGAATGAGGTCCCCCAAAGAAGAAGGAAGTCTATGTTAAGATGCCCTTTGGACTCGAGATGGCAGCGTCTAGTCTTTCCTGCACCTTCAGCCTTCAGACTCGCCCTGCAGATTTCGGACTTGTTGGCACCCGTGATCACGGGGTGATCCACTTTTCAATGAGCCAATTCCTTATCCTCTCTCTTTTTCTCCCCTCTATACGTCTGTTCCTCCGGAGAACGCTACTAATACAGGGAGGGTCAGGGTAAATCTATTCTGGAGGAAGATCTTTTTCATGACTTTTGAAGCCTCAGGAGGATTTCAGGAGACTCTATCTGTGACCGTATCTAGGAGTCCTCGCCGCAGACTGACACCACACACAAGCTCAGATACCAGATGATGATCCTGACGTTTGGGTTGACTCGGTAACATTCAACAAAGACCCACCTCAATTCCTTGCTGTGTCTGGCTGTAGATGGTGCGAAACATCTAGTTGACCTGGGGACTGATTCTCGTCTCAGCCTTGAGCATTATTAACCGCCCATCAAACCAAACTTAGCCATGATACAAGAACGGGCAGCCTCAGAAGGCTTTAGTGCACACCCCTGAGAGCAGAGAGCACCAGAAGATGGTGAGAAGGGAAGATCTACCAGCTGGTCCCTAGTATTTTCTAAGTTTACGGCCCATCAGTTACTGTGGTGCCGACACTTGGTTATTTTCACGACGCTGCAAGGGGGGCCTGATCAGCCCCATTTTACAGATGAAGAATGGAGCCCGGGAGTGCTGAGTCTCTGTCGGGAGTGGTAAGGTAGTCAGCAGTGGATCTGGATTCAAGCTTGAGTTTGTATTGTGAGACCAAAGCCTGTGCTCGTCCCATTGTGTCCTGAGTTTCACTCACTCACTCATCAATTCATTCAAGCACCCGAGATGGGGCTTGAACTCGCAACCCCAAGATCCTGAGTCGCATACGCCAGGCACCCTGAGTGTCTGGTGGTTTAAATGGGAGAGTGTGTGGCAGGGCTCCTAGCTCCTAGCGCACGAGGGCGGTTGTGGTGGCGCTGGAGGAGGAGAAGCTGGCCAGGAGGAGTGAGGATCCCAGAGGAAACAAGGATGTTGCCGGAGAGCATGTCCAAGGGCCAGGCCGAGACCCGGTCATCAGGGAGGGGTGCACTGGGTAGGGGTGCAGACGATGTGCATATGGCTGAGGCCATCGGCAGTGTGAAGAGTCGGCTTGATGCTGGAGATGCGGGCAAGACCTTGGAAGGTGGTGCTGAGCTGTTGGACTTGGGGTCACCTGGGGCTTTTGTTCAGACCCAAGACTAGGGCGAGGAGAGTGAGGAACTCATCCAGGGTGCAAAATCTAAGGAGGGCCAAGCAGCCCAGACACCGAGATAGAGAACGTCAGAAATTAGCATAAGCATGTCCATGATGGACAACGGAGCAAACCTATAAATAAAGAATCGGACCCTGCACTTGCGTGACCCACCTCTCACCCTACCCCAATCCTGGCTCAGTTTCTGTTAAAAATCCAGGTTCCTGGTTCCCCCTTGGACCTACCGTCTCAGACTCTGCAGGAGGAGCCTTATTATTTCCCAGTGTCCGGGTTGGGGGGGGGGGGCTTTTATGGTGTGTTTCTTCTTTTTAAACCTGTCCATGGCCAATCACCACCTGTGGGCACTTGGTAAATATACAGCTTCGCACCTCACTCCCGGACCTTCTACATCCAAACAGGCAGCATAGGGACCTTGTAGCAAAGGGCCCCTCGGAGCTCCACACCACCCAGGCAAGAAGGCAAATAGCGGTGATGGCCAGGAGGGTTTCATGCCAACGGGTCCCAGCTTTGGGGAGGGCGCGTCTGGCAGGCCCAGGCGCTAAGGCGCTGTTTCGGATGAGGTTTTCCATTTTCCAGTTTCCATATGGGGAAATACCCTGACTGTTCAACGCTGCACATATATTACCCCCCTGCAGCAGCTACTCTGGGAGGCTCTGGAAGAAAGCCCTAAGTCCTGGCCAGAGAGCCAAGGCCCTCCACACCCGGTCCCTCCCTCCGCCTCCAAGCTCCCATCCCTGGCGTGCTCCTCCTGAAGCAGGGAGATGCTGCAGAGAGTTCATGGGCTTCAGAGTCCGCAGCCTTGGCTCCAGAGCTCAGCTCCACCTCGTCTGGGCACGGGTCACCTTGGAGAAGTCTGCTACCCTTTGGGTTCTTGGGACATAATACGGTTCTTTCGGTGGGGGGTGGGGTGGGGTGGGGGTGGGGGTGAGGGCCAGAGGAGACCATGTAAAATGCAAGGTGGGAAAAGCATTGTTATTATTCATAAACCACACAGGGAGGGCTTCTCCTCTGGCTGCCTGTGAACCAGTCCCCAGTGAGCCATAAGCCACAGAAAGACTGAGTGCAGACCAGCCTCCCAGCCATCACCTCCTGCTTCTTCAGCACCTGGCCACGGACGTGATGCTAGCTGTCCACTCCTCCCACGAGGGGGGCAAACCTAGGGTGGTGGTGCTCTGAAGAAGGTTATTTATCCCTTCCTTTATTCTAAAATAAGAAATTTTACAAGGATTGAAGGTGAGGTAGGGAAAGGTTTTTTTTTTTTTTAATTGTTTTCAATGTGCATTTATTTTTGAGAGAGAGAAACAGAGTGTGAGCAGGGGAGGGGCAGCGAGAGAGGGAGACCCAGAATCCGAAGCGGGCTCCAGGGTCCGAGCTGTCAGCGCAGAGCCCGACGCGGGGCTCGCACCCACGAACTGCGAGACCGTGACCCGAGCCGAAGTCGGACGCTCAACGGACTGGGCCCCCCACGTGCCCTGGAGAAAGTTTCTTAAGTTTTTAGCCTTCGAGGAGAGTCTGGGAAATGTGCTTTTACAGAAGGCACTGGGGGTGGGGGTGCTTTCTCAATCGCCGTGCAATCTTTCAAGGAGACGAGGGCCTCTCTCTCGGAGCACTCTTTTAGGAGGAGCAAATGCTGTCCGAGTGACAGCCTGCAGCAGGGATGTGGGTGGCGTCAGGGGGCCCAGGCTGGAATGGGAGAGCCGTCTCCCAGATACGCCGGCTCTCCGGAGTGTTCCGGTGCCGGATGTTGGTGTGAGCTGAACAGATTTGGCTGGAGGTTTCATCTGGGCAAAGACAGAGTCAGGAGGGGCTTGTTTCTTTGTGTTTCGACCCTGCTGATGAGCATGGCTGGAAAACTCAATTATCAGTGAGGTTAGGGGCAGGGCGGGAGGTCAGGGCCTAACGGCCGGCTCTTCCTCTGGGCGCTGAGAGATTTGATCTCCTCTCTGCTGCCCCAGGAGGAGGATGCATTGATCAGAGTCAAAGGTCATGTGTCATCAAAGGCGGTCCAGGAATAAAAGGAGCCCTTCCCAAGGATTCTAGAAGGGCCCCCCAAACCCAAAGCGATTCACTCCTTTCGTAAGCTCAGATGTGCCTTGTAGTCAAAAAGTCTAGAATTCTCGTTGCAAAATTTGCAAGAAAACATTGCTTGATCCGAGGGTAGCTTTCAAAGATTTAGGATTTGAAGGGGGAGGGGTTGGAAGCATCCTCTTTCTATCCTCCTCAGCCAAGAATTCAGAACCCTCTGGGGGAGAGACTGCACATGTCTTCCTTTTTTTTTTTTTTTTTTTTTTTAGGAAAAACAATTCATTAAAAAGTTCTTTGTATGAGTCTGGACACCTCAAAGATAGGACCCTAGCCACCCTCGTTTCACACTTATCTTTTCCCATGGGAATATTTCCTTTCTAGACAGGGAAAACCACACACATGCACACACACAGAGTAATTTGAAAGTTGAAAGTTAAATTTAAACCATCACATGGCCAGTGGATTGTGTAGAAAAACCATAAAGACAGAAAAAAAAAAAAGTCTACCAAAAGACAGACAAATGGAAAGAAATGCAGAGGGACAAGGAGAAAGAAAGTTCATGCCTGAAACCGGAAGGTCAAAGAGTACCTACCGTAGGGGCAGACGTGGCCCTCAATTATCATCGGGTGACTTAAAATACGACAAAATATCCCCAAATGCAAGATTCTCAACTATAGGGGAGGCAAGAGTTTCCCAGCAGATGTACCTATATATTTTCCTTAATAATTTCAGCGAAGTGTGGATAATGAACAAAAGGCCCGATGGCTCATCTAACTTTCCAGTTGTCAAAGCCAATTGGATGCAGAGAGGACGGAGTTGATGACACACGAGAATAGGTTTGCATTTCAAGCGCAGGTCTGAGTCCTAGCTGAGACTTGGGGCTGACTGAGTTAGAGGCATCACCAAAACCAGCCATTGGGATCCACCTGCATAAATACGATTGTGTATTGTATTACACGTAGACGTACACGTCGATGCTTGCCTCTGTCCAAGCATATCCAGGTGTTAGCAGGAAAGTGACTATATGTAAGAGGTCTAGATTACCTGCCTGAGAAAGTTGGCGGGTGTCCCACAAATGGGCCCCAGAGCTCATTTCTAGATTACAGAAAAATGAACACAAGGATAATGCGTGTAAGGCACTGTGTTCATGGACCTCTCTGCATTTCATTGAGCGTAGGCTATCGCCAACAACGTAGATGCAAATGCCATCTCACCTGGGAAGCCCTCCCCACTTGCCTGGTCTCAGGGAACTTTGTCTCCACGACTCCTCTACAGATAGGCTCTGTCTGGGGCTATAGGTCTGGCCAGTTCTCGATAAACTCTCGCTCAAGTCTCATCTGCCCATCGAGCTGGGAAGGGATCACCGTGTTGACGTGCGGCCGTGCTGGGCCATGTTAGGTCCCCTGTGAAGCCCCGTGGGCTAATTAGAATAGTGGCCCCACCTGGATAGCAATAATTCTGAATCAAACCCACTTCCTAGGTCCCTGTTCATCTCATAAGTAGGATAAGAATGTCGTTGGAATCATGTTGTTTACTCATGGAAGGGCTAACGCAGCACCACTGCTCATTCAGCATATTGTCTAGTCCAGCTGTTTTGTTTTGTTTTGCTTTTTTCACAGCAAGACTTTCTCAATGAAGGGGGCAGGGCATCGGTTTACATTCTAGCGCAAGCTCGCTATTTTGTGCTCGTCTGGTGGCTTTACTCCAAGGTGCCCTGACCAAGGGCACCGTCTTCATTTTACAGACGTGGACTTAGAGGTCGAGAGAGAGGGAGTGACGTGTCCACGGTTTCACAGCAAGAGATAGAGCTGGCAGCCGGGCTTGGGCCTGCGGACACCAAGGTCTATGACAATAACGAAACAATAGTGCGGTAATGCCTGTAATTCTCGCACAAGATCACACAGCATCTGTGGCGTGGTGCTGAGAATGGGACGTGGCGGGATTCAGTCTCCGCACGTGAGAAAACGGAAGCACAGGGACGACAGAGACGAGGCCTGAGGCAGAGAGGAGGATGCTGGCAAAAGACGGGACGCTAGTCTGTTCCCGCCTCCGGCCCAGCCCTCATCCCGACACGTCCGGCTTCAGATGAGCGAACGTGGCCCTTCGTCCCCCAGAAATGGCCAAGAAGCGTGGGGACAGGCGGAACTTCCAGGCCTCGTTAAGATAACCGCAGGATGACGGGCTACGTTCCGGAAAAGTCTCAGCCACGGAAAGGCTCCAAGTGCTTGGCGGCCCCGTCTGTGATAGAGCTTAACCTCAGTGAGGCCTTACACCTGTGTCTTGTACGAGCAAGCCTGCTGGTTGTCTCGAAGCATCTCGGGAACAGAGTATGGTGAAGATACACATGTCCATCATAATTTAATCTCCACGCGTGCTGGTAGGAAAGCAGAGTCTCTGACACGAAGCGCTTTGTAAACTGTGGCCCTGAAGCAAACGGTGGGTATTATTCTTATATTTCCGAGCCTAAAACAACCAGCTGTTTGACATTTTCCAATTAAAAGTATGGGCCTGGGATACTTGCCCGTTAAAAATGTAACACCACCCATAAAATCTCAGCTTTTTTTCATTTTCGTTTTTTAAGAACACAAATTAGGCCAATTAAATAGTTTAAATGACTTTCTTTTTTCTTCTTTTAAGCAGAGGAAGCCATACACAGGAACCAATAGGTCCCTCACAAAGATTTGCTGTTTCCCCTGGAGCAGACACCCACAGAAGGGACAGCCACAAATAAATCTCTTTGCAGTTTTTACAACCGAGGGTCGGTCAAACTTTCACAGGCCTCACATAAACCTCTCCTTGCACGTGGTGATCCTGGGAACGCTTTATTTCTACTCCAACTTCCCGTCTGGATGCTAATGCCCGGTGGGCCAGGGATGGGGTCTGCGGCCTCGGGGTCCCCTTGGTGCCCACGGCTGCCTAATGAGGCCTTGTCTGTTGTATTGAAGTGAGCTGACCTGGCCGATAGGCCGATAGTTCCTTTCCTCTTCTCCCAGGAGAATTGGGGACTTCTGCGGAATGAAGTCTGGGCTTCGCAGAGGGACACTAACCTGTGTGTAGAGAAGAATGGGGAAGAATCTCTCTCTCTAGATGTTTTCTGATTTTTTCTGACTTACGCGCCCAACAAATAGAACTGCTCTAAGAGTATGCCTTTGATGTGTGGTCGGAGCTGCTGCGGAAAGCCGAGAATTCCGTGGTGGAAAATCCCTATTCTAATTTGAACACTGCTTTGCAAAGTCAACTCCGAAGTTTTCAGAAAGATTTCATGGTCCACTGCCTCTGGGATAAAGTTGAAACTCCTGGGCCGGCCCTGGGTGGAGCCGGAGGAGGGTCAGGGCCGCTCGAGTGGCTGGAACTTGGTCCAAACTTGACTAGTTACTTCCCGGTTGAGCCTCATGTGCTCTTTTCTGAGACGGGGTTAACGATAACATCTAAACCCTTAAGGTTTTTGGGAAGATTGAAGGAGGTCATGAAAATAGAGGGTCTGACCTCCCCAAACTCTGAAGTCCTCACTCTCTCTCCCCCCTTCTTACCGCCTTTCCTCTGGACTTGTTAGGTCATACTCAGAGGCGGGCCCCGGCGTAAACATGGAGTCGTGAATTCCACGAGGTTCCAGTCTTCGAGGAGCACATCATACCTGCTAGAACGCACAGCCAAGGAGATTGGTAATGATGTGGCACTGGCTGTGCTGATGGAGTCAGAGAGGGAAGGTCTAATCCGGACAGTTTCCACTGTCCCTCTGGGCCTGAGCAGCACCTTCCCCAGCTTTTATGAATACAGCTGTTTTCATAGCCATTGTGCCTCTGCCCAGGAGCGCCCTTCAGCGTGTGGGGGAGGGGGTGTGCACAACAGCAGAGAGAGAGAGCCCACCAGGGGCTCGTGGCCTCCCAGGAGAATCCAAGGGGATTCAGGCAGCCACTGGCCTGCTCCTGGGCCACCATCCATGAAGGAAGCGCTAAAGGGGGAGAAGATGGCTACCGTCCAGAGATGGGGACAAGGGGCCTTATGGGTGACCATCTCCAGCTCCGGCTCAGGGAAGACAGGCCTGCGGGAGAGTGTTTCTCATATGTGGGTCACTTCACAGTCAAGCTGTCAGAAGGGATGATAAACTGAGTTTGTCTGGAGGCAGAATATTTGAATCGGGTGGGGTCTGTTGAATACTCCACCTCTCCTTTGGGCCCTCGAAAGGCCCTGGGGGTGGCTATTTGGGTGTTGGGCAGGCAGGGTTCCTCGGTGGTGGGGGCAGTGGCCAAGAATCAAAGGGCCTCCGTCCACCCAACTCATGGAGTCTTGGAGGGCATCAGTGCGAGCCCAGCAGGCCCTGTCCAGTGGATGTAGCCTGTCAAGTGCCCCCCGGCCCCCGTCTCTCTCCTGAGCACAAAAGCCTGTTGTCTGGGGAGCTCAGAGAGTGGGCACAGACCATCCTCTTTTCTCTGTGTCATTAATGTAATCTATTTGATCTTGAGGGTGGTTTTGTTCCAGTCTCTCAAGGGAGTGGGGGGAGGGAAGGAGGCACGTCTTCTGACTTTAGAGACTAGAAACACTTAAACGTGACGATTAAGGCCAAGAGGAAACAAGTCTTGGGTCCTCGTTTCCTGGTCAGGAAAGAGCTAATACTCAACGTCTCTTGGACAGTCCCCTCTTCTTTGGAATGCAACTGTGTTTCTTATCATTATTGCTAACAATACAACAGTTGTTTACATTTATTTATGCACCCCTAGCCTCTCTTTCGAGAGGGTTTTGACATACCAGTAAAATAGGTTTACAATGAATACATGAAGGAATCATGGCTAAGAGAAAAGAAAAATAGAAGAGACAAGACGGTAACAGAATAAAGGTAAGAAGGCAAATTTGTCCCTCTAGAGGTCTGGGCAGTAGCTGGATGCGGGCCAGGACGCAATTCTGAGCTTCCTGGTAACCACGGTAATGAGGGAAACACTCATATACATGGTGTGCGTCATCAACAAGAAACGCGGCTGCCTCAAAAGCAGGCTCTTTATGATATATTAAGAAATAATATCAATAAAATTCTCTAAAAGATCTAGATATTGGGAGATAGGCTCCTTCGGGAACTCTTAAGTTCATAAATATCTTTAGGGCAGCATTTTCTGAATTGTGTTCCGTGAAACACTGATTCTGGGGTGCATCAAGAGGTGTTCCCCCTCCCCAAAGAAGAAGTGTTCCCCCAAATCAGGCACTGTGGCCAGATGAACATAATTAATATTCACACTTAATTTCCCTCTTGGAGATTTGCAATGCCTCTATTCTCCTGAGGACTTGAAAGAGTCTGAGGAAAAGAAATGGGGTAAATTTGGTTCAAATAATTATTTCCCAGAGTTTTTTGGTGACAGTACCAGAATTTGGAGGAACCTCTGGTTTTCCTGGGGCCCTTTTGTGGGAAGTGGGGTACTTTCTAAAAGCCAGGCTCTGTGTCTTCAGGAGAGTTAGTGTGTGCATAAGATTCCTTCCTGGGCTTCCTCCACCTTCTGCCCTGCCCTGGGTGGAGAGGGGCGACTGGGCTCCCTCAGCAAGAGCATCACAGGGACCATCAGGGTCTGATCCCAGCTCCTGCCGGCACCTGGGGGCCCTTGCAGGGCCTTCGGAGTTAAATGTCTACATGACGAACGAAACCCCCCTTGCCGATGTTGGCCCGTCTTGTTTCATGAGACTTCTGCTGACAAGCTTCAGTCTCCATTTCACCTGAGACTCCCCAGGCGCCCCCGGGGCGTGGTGGGGAAAAGCAGGGCAGAAGGTGGGAGAACGCCGTCTTGCCACATCGAGGCAGCAAGATTAATAAATGATACATATCTGTGGGATCTCAACAGGGGCAGGAGGCTGGCAGTTCCGGGTCGGCTTCTTGGAGGAAGTGACACTTTAACAAAGATTTAAAAGATTGGCAGGAGTCGTACAAAGGAGAAGGTATGGGGTCCCATTTGGGGCCTGGCTGGAACAAATGGTCAGAATTGGCTCTGGGGGGAACAAATGGCAGGGACCAGGCTGCTGGAGAGGAGCAGGAGACGGAGGGCCTGGCTGACAAGCTTGGGCTTCCTGGTCTAGGGACCAAGGGGAGGCATTGAAGGACCCCCAGGGGGGATGGCAGGGCTTTTCTGTTAGAAAGAGCCTCTTAGTGATGTTGGACGGTGACACAGAAGGACACATACGGACTGAGTGGCTGAGGCCAGGGTCCCCAGCCACCCGCCCAGGGCGACGGCTGCAGGAGAGGGGTGGGGCTCCAGCCTTCACCCTCGGTTCCAGTGGATAATGGGAGGACATGAGCTCTCCGTGCTCCCTGGAAGATTGGCTCTCTCTCTGGCTGGACGTCAGAACAAATTAAGGGCACTTGTCTCACAAGCCCCACCTGGCCGGCAGCATGGTCGGGCCAGGCTGGCAGGGGAGATGTGTCCCCAGCAGCATCTCGGACCTTGGCCACTGGCCTCGGAGCGAGAAAGGCTGTTCCTGCCCTGCCTGTTTAGTGAACGATAGATAAAAGTACGAGAGACTATGACAGCCAAAGACCTGTGTCAGTGTCACGGTCCGAGGTTTTCTGTGCTCATCAACGCGGCAAACAGAAGCCTCACGCCCTATCAGAGTCCCGGCTGGAGTACAGAAGCAGCCAGAGGCTGGGTGGCCAGGGGCTGGCCACCACATCCCGTATTTCCATCTTGCAAAGTGCGCTCACAAGAATGGTCTCATTTGATTTCTGTCTTAGTCGGTTCTGGCCGCTACAATAAAACTACCATAGACTTGGTGGGGGTTGGGAGGGCGCTTAGGCAACAGACATTTATCCTTCACGGCTCTAGAGACTGGGACCCCCAAGATCAAGGCACTGGCAGATTCGGTGTCTGGTGAGAGCCAGCTTCCTGGTCCACAGATGGCCTGTCTTCTTCATGTGTCCTCACAGGGCAGAAAAGAAGAGAAGGGACCTCTCTGAGGCTCCACCCTCATGACCTAATTACCTCCCAAAGCCCACATCTCCTAGTCCCGTCACACTGGGGGTTAGGATTTCAACCTAAGGCTTCAGGGAGGAATAAACGTGTGTGTTACAGCACACTGCATTCTGCCCTCTGACGCTGATACTCCTTAAATCCCCATCACTACATCCCATTATCTGGGCGGCCCTCCTGCATCTCCCCCTCTGGGCCAGTGCACCTGCTCCGTCCACTTGCCGCCTCAGGTGACCCCTCTCGTGGCGTTTATGCCACATTCAGATCACGGCTTCATTTGTATTTTTCACTGCCTGTAGGCAGAGCCCTCCATCAGCTCTCAGAGGTATCCCATGCCAGGCACACACAGGGCTTCGCCAATATTCGATGAATGAATGAATGAATGAATGAATGAATGAAAAGCTTCACTTTCTCCTGGTTAAAAAAACCTTGATGTTCGGGCCTCGGGAAAACTTCCTCCACTCTTGGGGCAGCTGGGCTGGTAGGTCTAACTATGGGTAAATCCGAGCATTGGATTCACTCGTGTTGCCCAGCCGAGGACCTCGGTGGTTTCTGGAGTCTGTCCACCGGTATAAGCTTGTCAGGATTTGGGGGCGAGCAGTTATTTTGGTGAATTATGGAGAGTCAGATATCAGCCAATGCCTGCTGATGCTTTGAGAGGGTGGGGATATGAGGGGAATTTTGAAAAATGACTTATTTTGAGGAAAGTGGGATGCTTGCTACGGAAATTTTACAAATGCAGATAAGCAAAATGAATTAAAAAAAATAAATGAATAAGACGATTATCCTATCATTTAGGGCTATTGAGCACCTGGCCGGGCCACTCAGGTTTGAGTAGAGGGAGGCTGGACACCGCCTCTCGGTGGAGGAATGTGACCATCCCACGGCAGGGAGAGCATCCGGGAAGGAGACGCGCTGATGTGGCCATCGTTGGGGAATAGAACTTCTCACAATTAAATCTCAGTACGAACTGTGAAGATGCTCAATGAAGCTACAATTATTTCAGCTGGGAGTCCTTTATTGTTGCACTAAAGTAAAAAAAAAAAAAAAAAAAAAAAATCTTGGCTACATGGTGCACAACCGTCTGACCCCGTATAGCGCTTCTCGGGTTTCAAAAGCCACTTTGTTCCCCGCTCACAATTTCCCGGTGGGGATCATCACCCCCGTTTTACAGCCATGGAAACTGAAGTCTAGAAGGGAATAAAGAATTTCTGCAGTGTCAGCACCTCGTGGACTGGGGAACAGATCTAAATATTCTGCTTCAATCCCAGAGGGCTGTCTTCTCCTCCACGTCGCCACTTACTGTGATTACAACCCCCCAGGGGTCACATTCCACACCCAGAAAATTGTAACACTGACCCAAAAGGTAAGACTTCCTTTTTAATGTTTTAACTTTAGCGTGGCCTTCAGCCTTTGACTCTAGAATGGTGTGTACTGAGTAAACATTCCCTCAGAGCTGGATGACCGGGGTTTGATTAGCGGAAGGAATGCTCGGCAGAAGGAACTGGGAAAAAGGGTGGCCCGGCATTTGAAAATGGCACCCAGTTCTTGAGTGAGCAAATATCTGAAAGTCTTTACCACTGTCTGGGCAGTCTAGGTGGGTGCCTACCTCTTGGTGAAAGTGATAGGACTTTGCAGACGATGATCTGGACCCTTGAAAGTCCTCCGGAGACCCTGGTTCTCTCACTCTCGGAGACCCCGCCCCACATCCTGTCATATGTGATGGGGACTCCTTCGTTCCATATTATGTATTATGGGGTTTTTGTTATTTTGCTATAAAAAAGTTCAAAAGAACTCTGCAGTTTTGCTTTTAAAATTATTTAGCTATGGGTAACTTGATTAATTTACCATAAGGTCTTTTTCTTTTCTTTTTTTTTTTTCCTTCTCAATCTATTTGGAAATTCATGCCACGTGCAAATATATAACCTCCACACTGTTTTCTAATGCAATGAAATGCTCACAAGTGATAAATTTAACAATTACGAAGTGGCATGGGACATAGTGTTAGCTTTTTAAGACAATTAATTAAACATTTACCTACTTTGATTTTGCTGTTTTTGTTTTGTGTTTCAGAACCAGTTTTGTTTTTTTTTTTTTTGTCGGCTCTCAAATTTTTTTTGTGGGACCCTTTAAAAAGCTCACAAGCTGGATCCTGGAGCTATGGAGCCTGGCCGATAAGATGATTCTGATTGCACAGAGCCTAGTGCTTTCTCAATGAAAAGGGTCCCCCAAGTCCCTATGGTTGTGTCGTCAGGGCTGAAGCCATGAAGGGAAGCCATTCCTCATTACGAAGTGTTTTTTTGGGCCAAGGGTACACACTTGTCCTGCTCTAAATGCTGTTGCTGGCAGGGACCTTTGCCACTCAGTCAACGGACTGAGTCCAGGAGGATGATCGAATAATCCGGGAGGCTCTGAATTCGCCATCATTAATTCAGATGGTCCAATTCTGGTCATCAGTTCAGGTCGATCTGAAATACCAGTGGGCCAGAGAGTGTGATGAGGGAAAAACTCTTACGGAGAAGAAAATGGGCCAGGGAAATGGACTTGCTTAAGCCCAGTCGTGGAAGGAGTTTGGGGTAGAGAAGGCCACTCACGTCATTAAAAAGCCCATGGCGTGGCAGAGGCTCTGATGAATTTCATCTGGCCAGTCCAACATCTTTTCAAGGGGAGCTTGAACTCCATTTCATAGATTGGACCCCTTGGGCTGAAATAGGCCAATATTTGCCCAAAGTGACCCGGTGACAGGAACCCAGTGCTGCCTAATTCCAAGGCTCTGCTATGTCTTCCTGCCGTTGCGATGGAGAGACATGCTTACGATTTTTTGGAGGAAATTAGCAGCATGTTTTGAGGTTTGTGCTTGGAATACCAGCAGGCTTAAGGAGATTGCAGGAGCAATGTCTTTTAGGATTTTCCATTTGCAGAAGCCACAATCCTATAACAAACAGTCGGTATGAAAGAACTGGAGAGAAGTAAATTAAGGGCTCACAAGAAGCAATCAAGCCTTTGTCTAGAGTAGTGGAACCAAGAACCCAGTTGGCTAACAAATCCTCGTGGAGCACCTACCTACTCCGTGCAGGGGTCCCTGAGGGATGATAACCTCTCAGGTTTGGGTCCTCCGGTGCAGACAGGCACGGAAGTGGATAGAAGGAGCTCTGGCCTACGAGTCAGAAGATCAGAATTTGCAAACTTCTCTTCCTCTCCCTGGCTGCGTGGCCTCGGACAAATGAATGCACCTCTCTGAGCCTCGGTTACCATTTTGTAAGATGGAGATTCTAATTCTTGCTCAAGCCACCTTCAGGCTCGACATGCCTGTGGATCCCCGCGGAACTACGGCATGTGGTAAACTACTATCCTCTTTATGACTGTCCCTTTGGCAGACCCAGTCTGCGGGGGAAGAGGTATGTCGTTTCTTTGTCCTCGGCACAGGGTCTGGCACATGGTGGCCAGGTACTGGGTGGGCCCGGGAGGAATAAAGCTGTAAATCTCTTACATCTTAGCTAAAATAACCTCTCCTAGTGCACATGGACCTTAACTGGAATCTTTCTGCCCTGTTGATACTTTAAATAATAAAGACCATTTCTTGTCAAGGATCCAAACTCTTCTTGCGCTGACCAGGAGTCTATCAAGCCACAAGATGCTTCATTGAAATCAACCTGTTTTGCAAAACAGCTTTATGGTCTTTTTCTGATGAAGCCGGATGAATCCTGCAGCCATCAACCCGGGGAGGGCGTTTCTCCTTTCCTGCAGCTCGATGTTCACAAATAATCTTCTCTTTTGATCCATACCACCGATTAGGCAAGGGTCCTTTGTAACTCCCGGAATCGCAGCATCCGGGACTGTCAGCTCCAGAAGGGTCCTCGAGAGTTACATATTCCTCCTGCCCTAGTGTAGGGGAGAAGGTCTGCTGCAGAGTGTGAAGGAACTTGTTCAAGGTCATAGAGCAGAGCCAGTCTTGCAAGGAGTTGTGTCTCTTTTCCTGAACTCAATGGAAATGGCTACTGTCCAGGACGTCTCTGGATAAAGCCAGCGGTCCTCTCTGGATACGCCGTGTCACCGAGCTGAGCCACGAAGCAGTTTCATCATCTGATGGGTTCCCAGCTCTGTCAAGACTTTTGCCGAGTGCTCTCCGATGCGGCACTCCGCGCAGACCCTGCAGAGAGGGACACACGCTGTGGACGTTCTCATGGCCCAGCTCACGGTGGGAACATCCGAGGGCTGGAGTGGCCCTGGGGTGCTCTGCAGCGTGGGTGGAGGGGACTCTCGTTCTCCCCGGCCATAAACTCACAGGGCCCTGGGAGAGGTGGGAGAGGACTGGTGTCCTGGAAGGCGGGCCTGAGAACAGTGGTGGGTTGGTGGCCACAAGAGCCGTCCCGAATGGCCTGTGCAGTACCTTGATCTGGAACGTGCCGGGGGGTTGTTGGCTGCAGGCACAGATTAGTCAGATTCCCAGCTGGCGTCTCCGAGCAGGGAGCTGCGGTGAAAAGGCCCGAGTGACTTCCTTCCTCCTTCACTAGAGCAGGCCTGGCGAGTGAGGCCCTCGCACTGTAATTACATGTAGGCAGGAAACAAATCGCTAAGACCTGTCTCCAAGTGAGGAAGGAAGGAAGACATCCAGGGCTCTGGGGATTCTTTATCTTCTGTTCTTGAGGCGCTGGGAAAATAAGAACTGCTATCTACTTTTAAATCTTTGCCAACCCCGGCGAAGTGGGTATTATTAGCCTTAGTCCACAGAGAAACGACAGAGTGAGTTCCCCACGGCTGCGGTGCCAGTGGGTCGTGTCACGGAGCTGGGGCTGAATGACACTTCTGCCTGACTGCAGCCCCCGCCGGTCTCTCTGCCTCGGCTGTATGTGGCCTGGACACTTTCTCTTAGAGCTCAGGGTGGCCTCCTCGCGTCGCACAGGACGCCTGACCAAGCAGGCCGAAGTCCAGCACATGCCTTTGTCCATACCCCGTGCACCCCGGGCTCTCTTCTGCTTCTGCCCAGAGGGAAGGGGACCTCCTCTGCACAGACGATCTGCTCAGGAGCCTGCTCCCACGGGGCCACAGCCGCCCCCCAGGGGCACCGTTTTGGTACCACGCAAAGCTACTGTGATGGCCTTATGTTAGCTGGGGTCACTGTAACTTCCCCGGGCCTCAGCCTTTTCTCTTGAAAAGTGGCGATCTTACTCCGACCATCTGCCGCGAGCCCCGGGCCAGGCACAGAAGGGTTAGGGCTGCACGATGCACTCACTGTTTGTATATGTGTAACCTGCCGGGTGGCAAGGCCATGCGACGCATCCCTGAAATTCTTACGCGCGTGGTGTTTCCTACTGGCCGGTCCAGTTCCCGGGGTGGGTTTCGGTAAATGCAGGCTTCCCTGCTGGACCGTGTGGGTACAAAGTAGATGACCCTGGCCTTCCCCGAGGGGCTGCCTGTGACCACCAGATGGGAGAAAGCTGTGTGTGTGTGGGGGGGGGGTGTCTCTGGTTTAGATACAGGCCAGGGGGAGATGCGACAGCCAGCACCTCCTTCCCCTCTGTCAGGAGAGTGACAGAGCCCCGCCCCACCCCAAATCACCTGCACTGGTGCCCCCTGAATGCACAAGCCCTTTTAAAGCAAATGTATTCACTTCCCTCTGCTTTCCAGGCGGGTTTCTATTCTTTGCCAGGATGCACCCTCTCGCCTCTGGCAACATCCCTGGGCCGCAGCCTTGGGGCTGCTTCGCCCTCCCCCCCCAACCCCAGAGCGTGAACCACAGTGCCGTGGGCACAGTAGGTGCTCTGGTTACGTTGCTTGAAGAAGTGCCTAAGTGAACGCCCCGGGCGGTTCTGACCTTGCTGTGGCATCCCAGGGCTTTGTGACCTTGACTTGCTCCCCCTTCCCCACGGGGCTGCGGCTCGCAGGGCCTGGGCCTGACCGGCTCCCCTTCTCCGCAGGCCCAGGCCCATTAAGCCGCCATCTTCTCTCACCTCATTATCGCCTTGGCCTGGGGAAGCCTCCGGGGAGGCAGGGAGCCCCTGAGAGCGCCGAGGTTTCCCCTCCGCCCTCCCCCTAGAAGACAGAAAGCCAGCCCCGGAGGGAGTGTCTTCTCTGCGGTTTGAGAGAGGCCTTCTTTCCTGGAGCTCATTAAACACACCCCAGAGCGGTGGCAGCCGGGGCCAGTGGCCCGGGCGCCTTCGCCTTTGGCTTCCCAGAGCCCGGCCTTTATCTCCGGGGCAGATAAGAGCCCAGGCTGGGCTCTGTGCTGCGGGAAGGGGAGCGGGGGAGGGGAGCGGGAGCCATAAAGCAGGGCGGGGCCGACGGTTTAGGACGGGGTCCTGGGGAGCCAGAGCTTTGAACTCTGCCCTCTGAGGAGAGGAGGTCTTTACGGCAGGAATGAGGCCCCCAGCCGGGCCCTGGGCACCCTGACTGCCGGGCGAGACAACAGAGCCCCCGAGGTGGGACCGGCTGCCGGAAACGGGGCTCCGGGGCTTTATTGACTTGTAAACGACACCGTTAAGAGGAAACCCTCACCTTGGCTGGAAACAGCTGTGTGAGTGGCTGTAAATCTGGCCGGGACCGCGCGTTCCCTGCGCGGGAGAGGGGTGGGGGGAGGGGGAGACAGGGGTGCGGTGGGACGGGCCCGTTGTGACCGTGCACAGGAAGGGGGCTGATGAGCGGGGCTGAAGACAGATTCCCCCCCAAAAGGGGAGGAAAGCATTCCCAGAAATATACGGGTCATCGTCGGCAATGTCAACCCAGAGAAAGGGACATCGCGAAGCCCGGGAGGACAGAAAACCGTGTGCGCGCGGTGAGGGGAGGGACTGTGGGTCGAGCCCATCTTGGCTTCCGCAGACAAGTCCATGAGCAGCCCAGGCCTCCCATAAAAACGAAACATAATAATACCCTTCAAAGGGTATAATAATTCAGGGAAATGATGGGAGAGCACCTTGCCCATGGAGAGGCTCGAGAAATGAATCTTCTTTCTTCTCCCGTTGATAACAAAACAATATGGAGCTTTGGGATCTTGGCTAGCTTTTTTATTGGGGGGGGGGATCTTTGTCATTTCGTGGAATTAGATAACTTTGAAAAACAAAAGACAAGACTGCTAGCTGCTTAAGGGCAGTGAAGGTCCTGCCTTATTCGGTTTTGTTTGCTTAGTTGCTAATAAGAAACTTGGTATGGAATACTGAGAATGTGTTTGATAAATGTTTGATTTAAATAAGAGAGGGAAGGAAGGGAGGGGGCAGGAGGGAAGGTAGGGAAGGAGAGAGGAGAGAAGGAAGGAAAGGGGGAAGGAAGGAAGGAAGGAAGGAAGGAAGGAAGGAAGGAAGGGAGGGAGGAAGACAGGAAGTAGAAAGGAAGGGAGCAAGGAAGAAGGAAGGGTGGGAGGAAGAAGGGAAGGGAGGGAGGGGGGAAACAAGGTCATTTTCTTCTGGATCCAGTCTAGTAGTTGGAACCCAGAGGAGCGAAGGAAGTAAGATTTGCTGATTTCAACGGCCAGCCAATGCATCATAAAACTCTGTTCTCACAGCCACCAGGAAGACCCTGAGAATAATTGCCCAAGTTGTGCCATTTACTTATTAACCAAGAAGTAAATTTGCGCTATGGGCACGTTATTTACTCTGTTGGAAAATACTTTCTCGGCGCCCGTTTTCTCCTTTCTGATGGTAAGATTTAAATGAGGTAATATGCGTGAAGCTGTTAACACAGCAATTGGAAAACAGTAAATGCTCAACACGTGCTGGATGTTATTACCCTTCAGGATGGAGAAGCTGGCCCAGAGCGGTTAAGTAACTTGGCTAACCCACGAGGCTGAACGATGTCATAGCCCGGATTCCCACCTGGCTCCTAACGCTCACACTCCGGATCCTGCGCTAGGTTCTGGTGCTGCGGAAACACCATGAGCCGTCGTGGTGCGAGGGATCCCGCAGCCGGATGGTCTCGACGTGAATCGTCAGCTGTAACTTCTTTGGAGATACAGCTTATCCGCTCAGCTCGTGAAAAGTTCACGGGCCCTTGGGATCCTTATCTCTGCCTGAGGAATACCTTCGTTCATTAATGAGCAAACTACCGAGTAAATAAATAAACACAAGCAAAGGGGAGGCCGAGATGTTAGGCAAACATTTGCAGAGCACGATGCCAGGCCTTTCCGGGGCTGGGAGCTGCCGAGATCTACCCCCGCTCAGATGCCCAGGGCTTGCCTGGAAGACAGAAAGTCTCCTTCAGAAAACCCCTGGGGGCTACCTGGACTCTGTACCCCAGAGACGCCTTCTATCTCTGGGCATCAGTTTCTCATCTGTATGACAAGGACGCAGGGTGACATGTGGCATTTCACAGCATTTTGATTCCTTAATGATTCACGGCGAAAGAGATCTGAACCCAGGAATCGCCAGGGTGCCTCCGTGTCTGAGAGTCCAGTCTGATTTTTGCAGTGGCTTGAGTGTTTTCAATGATTTGGGGGGATTATCAAATGCAGACATAGCTCTTACTGCGTGCAAGGCACTGTTCGAAGTGCTTACAAATACCGATTTATTCGCTCCTCACCTCAGTGCCATGAGGAAGTCACCTTTATTCTCATCCCCTTCTTACAGATGAGGAAGCGAGGCCCGGACTTTGGAGAAGTCGAAGCTGAGCAGCCTGGGTCCTCCGGGCTGAGCAGTCTCCTCTCAAAACTGATGAAAGCAGAACGGGTTTCAATTTGCCACATGCCTTTCAATCTTCCAAGGAAGGATGGAATAAAGGAGGTAAAGGTGGGGGCAGAGAAGAAAGATGGCTGATGTGTAGAAAACGGAGATGCGTTCGAGAGAAAGTGGGTGGGAGGGTCTGGGGATCTGGGCTCTCTTTTTTGGGGGGGCAGAAAGGAGGATGTCTGGGGGCACCTGGGTGGCTCAGTGTCATGATCTCACGGGTCGTGGGTTCGAGCCCCACGTTGGGCTCTGTGCTGACAGCTCAGGGCCTGGAGCCTGCTTTGGATTCTGTGCCTCTCTCTCTCTCTGCCTCTCCCCTGCTTGTGCGCTCTCTCTCTCTCTCTCTCTCTCTCTCTCTCTCTCTCTCTCTCGGTCAGAAATAAATAAACATTAAAAAAAAATTAAAAAATAAAAAGAAAGAAGGACGTCTGGGCACCTGTGCTGGAATCGGTCCTCCAGAACTCACCCTCACCCAATGACTTCCTGACCATCCATCTAACAATTCCGTGCACCCCTCCTTGATTCTTGGGACGTAGCTGGCAGAGACCAACGCCCCGGGACCGCGAGTCCTGTTCCGGGTCCCAGATTGGCAGAGAAAACTTGGAGGAGAGGCAGGGCTTCTGATGTCCTCGCCTGAGCCCTGGCGGCCATACCTGCCACATTCCATTCTTCAGACTTTAAAAGCCTTCTATTCTTTTACAAATCACTGGTTCAGGCCTAAATTATCCAGATAATTGAGCCGCCTGGCCCGTCACTTTGTTGGCATAGACACCATTTATGTGTAATCTGAGAATATTCTATCTGCTGCGGAGTTTCTTCCAAAGGCATTATTTCTAACCTTCTTTAAGAACAAATTTCCTGTTGCCATGGAGATCATTTTTCGGCTAATTTTATCGGGTGCAGGAGCCTGGGCTGGGAGCCCCTTTTGCACATTTCCCAAGTTGTCTGCTCTGGAGAGTCCTGGCTTGTCTTTGTCAAAGAGGCTCTGGACCTCAGCGTCCTTTGAACCAGACCAGTCAGGTGATGGCCAACACTTCGGTTTTGAATTCTCAAAGCCTTGACTTCATTTGTATAGGCACTTCCGATTTGTTTTAATGAGAAAACCCTTAGAGATTGGGGAGCTCAGTTTTATAAATACATGCTTTCGGACACCTGCTTGTGAGCAAACTGTTAAAACGAGACATTCCTGAGCTAGAAAAGGCTAGAAAATTCCAAAAGCCTCAAAGGCATTTCTTGGGCGCCGAACCTGCCGTCGCTGAGGTGCACGAGGGGAAGCAGAGGAATAGGTCCTGAAATCTGTCCCCAGAAAGTTTGCCGTCTGGTGAGAATGAAATCGCTTGAGAGCTGGGAGGGCCCCCAAGGGTCATGCCTTAATATTCTCATTTTGCTAGTTGGGAAGTTAATCCACACTCTCGGAGCTGGTACTCGGGAGAGTTGAAAACCAAGGTCTCTTGGCTCCCGGTCACTTGGGACAGAGTTGGTATACGCTGGACCACACCTCTCCTCCAGGCTCCGCCCCCTCTTCCCAGCCGACCTGCTGTGCTCCCTACTGTCCTCGCCTCCGTGCCTTGTACATTCAGGTACTGCTCTCTGGAACCCACTGTCGCCCTTTTGGACACTTTGGTATCCTTCAAGGCTCGTCTCAAATGTCGCCTTCTCTGAAATTCTCTAGCCTGGCTTTCATGTGGAGCCCGCACTCTGCTAGAATTATTTGTGTGTGCGTGCCATCTTGTCCAGTGAACACGGAACCACTTGAGCATGGTGGTCCGTTAATCTCTGCGTTACGGTGTCTAGGACAGGACCTGGCATGGAGGGTGCCCTCGGTGAGTGCCCGAAGAAATCAATGGTCCTAAAAGCCAACATAGCAGAACTTACTATGCGCCGGACTCTGTATGAATGCATTAACTCTGTTTTGGTCTGTTTGGGCTGCTGGAACACAATGCCACGGACTAGGTGGCTTATAAACAGCAGAAATAACTTGCTTAAAGTTCTGGAAGTCTGAGGTCACGCTGCCGGCACGGTCAGGGGAGGGCACTCTTCTGGGCTGCAGACTGCTGATTCCGGCCATGTCCTCCCACGGTGGAAAGTCCCAGGGGGCTCTCTGGAGTCTCTTTTATAAGGGTGCTGGTCTCACTCAAGAGGACTCCACCGTCATGATTTGAGCACCTCCCGAAGTCTCCACCTCCTAATGCGGAAACCTTTGGGAGTTAGGATTTCAACACATGAATTCTGGGCGGACACAGGCATTCAGATCATGGCAGCCTCACTTAATACTCTCACGGATCCTAGGCGGTCGGTACGATTATTACCCTGTTGGGCTGTGGAGGCCCTGGGGCACCGCAGAATCACCTGCCTAAGCCGCTCAGCTGGAGTGTGCTGGAGTGGGGGTCCAGTCCCAGGCGATCTTGCCTCCAGTGGCAGCTGTAGCAGCTACTCTGGACGCTTTTTCAGTCAAGTTCAGTCCCGTGCCGCAGGTGTAAACCTCCCTGTGTAGCTGAGGACATGGACGCTTAGTGAACAATAAAATGACTCTTCCAAGGTCACACACACACACACACACACACACACGCACACCCGGCCACGGAGCTGGGATTTGAAGCTGGGAAGTCTGGCTTTGAAGCTGCTGCTTTTCATCATGTCAGCAGACCGAGCTTAAGGTGGGGCGTAAAACAACATGGCGCTGACCATAAATAATTTAGAGGCAGTTTCTCTCATGAGACTTTCCAATTTTCTCTTATAATCCCTACTTTAAATACGTCAATTGAGAGCTAGTTCCTACTCTGTAGCGCAGAAAACCCCAAGGCTTTTCTATTCTTTGTGTGTCTGAGCCACATAATAAGCGTGGGTACAGGGTGTGTGTGTGAGGGGGGGGAATCAGCTCTCTCCATCAGAGGAAAACGTCCCTGGTACTGAGACTGCGAACACATGGCTCTTGATTCTGTTGCTATTTAAATAATATCTTTAACTTGAGATCCTTGAACGTGAACCTTTCAGTCAAAGGAATACATGGAAAGGAACCAAATTATCTCCCCTGGAGAAAGGAAGACGCTGACCCCCCCGTCTGTGTCGGGGACCCCCAGGAAGGCCAGCTACTTGCAGTGTTCCCCGGGTGACATGTGACGCTCGTTTACATTGCCCTTTTCCCCCACTAGTGGATCGGGAACGTCCTCTAGCCTAGGTATGGAAGGCTGACGGCAGGAACCGTCGGTCCTGGTCTTGTCGCCGGTGCCACCTGCTCCTGGGGACTCGGCTCGTCCAGGCCAGGCTGGTCACCACATGGGGCAGTAGCGGTTTCAGAAGGGGACTGGCTGTCGGGCTCCTCCTGTGCTGTTACCCTCACTGTGTATATGAATGGCTGAAAAACCAAGGGAATCAACACGCTGATGGCCTTGGCCGCAAGAGCTTAGAGCTCGCCTGCCGGGGAGTCTTCCTGGTAAGCCCTTGCTTTGTCCTGATGGTCACATGCCTGCCCTTTTGCCCCAGCCTTTAGCTCCTACTGGGGTCCTGGAAGCACATTAATGTATTACTTCGAATCGTCATGTTCACCACCAGACCCGCCTGCAGGGGTTGTAGTAGGACTCTAGTGAAAGCCCACAAGTCCTTCTAGAGCAAATGTCCCTGATCCACGCTCTTGCGTCGTATGGACGGGTTTGCGGGAGCTGGTCTAGGCCCCGCCGAGTCAGGAGACAGCTAGTCGTGGTCGGGATGATAGGTTATCGGGGCGTTCCTGCAGACCACACAGACAGCTGCCCAGAATTTCCCTGCCGTCTGCTTTCTCCCCAGTCAGTCACCATGACCTCCTCCCAGCTGTTCTGACATTCCGTTCTCAAGGCCTAAGGCGTACTCGGTGGCCAAGCTAGCTGTCCCATCACTCCCTGGATTCTTAGTGCAGGAAATGAAACAGCCCACCATGGCGGAGTCTCCATTTCAGGGATCCGGAGGACATAGTCACGTTTGAGGCAGGACCGGCATTGGCGAAGGAGGCGGGGCACAGTCAGCGCGGGAGCAGGGAGGACGCTCTAGAGCGTAGAGGAGGCAAATGTTTAGAGGCAGCTCCTTGTAATAGTCAGGAGCTCTGTAATAGTCATTTCCCGGACTCTTTCAGGAACCCGATTCGGTAGACGTTCTCATTCCCAGCTAACAGGTGGATAAAGTGAGGCCCGGGCCGCCTGCCACCTGGCTACAAGAAAACAGAACTGGCTGAGTCTGGTTCCAAAGCCCGGCTTCTATCTGCGCTCACAGCCCCATCAGAATCAGCCCTGAAACAAGGTTCACATTCCGAGTCGTTCATTATACAGGGAAAGAGCTTCTGAGGCCTGTTGAGGTTGATTTGCATAATTCATTTTTAGAACATTAATTAGCCGGGATGTGTAATAGTTCTTGTGCCAATTTGTGTTTCAATTTCAAATGCAAATACAAATTAGCAAATGTTATTCCTGTGGCACCTTAAGGATGAAACATTTGCTGCTTGTAGTGAGTATTAATCTTTACATTTCTGAAACTATGACTGATAGAAGCGATAATATCCTCTAATTTGAAGGATCGAGGAAAAAAAAAAATCCAGTCTGGTGGGGGAGGGTGAGTAAGAGGTAATTTTTTTCAGCAAAAGAAAACAGCATGTCAGGCATCCATCCATCCATCCATCCATCCATCCATCCATCCTTCCATCCATCCCTGCATTCATCCATCCATCCGTTAAATAGCATTGAGTGTGAAGTAAGTGTCAGACTGTGTGGTAGGAGACAGAGACGGTTCCAGAGAGCTCGCACACATAGCGGGAGAGAGTTCTGTCACTAAACAAGTACACTCTATGGGGATAGGCTTCAGAACAGAGCTCAGCTTTCAAGTGGTGGAACCGAAAGACCGGAAGTCCCCAGGAATGGTGCCCAGGCAATGGGACACCGAGCGAGCCAAATCTTGAAGTGGCAGTTAGCGCAAGCCACGTAAAAGCAGATTTTGGTGGCAGGGCGGTGGTGGCAGTGAGATCCCCGTGGGAGAACACCTTCCGTGTGAGATCTGCCGTGCCCGAGGAACTCCAAGCCATTCTGCCCAGTTGAAACGTAGGCTCATTTGCAGGTGGGAAAACAGCGGGGAAGGTGACGGGAAGGCTTGTCTGCAGGCTGCGTTGTTGGGAACTCACCCTGCTGACCTTTGAGAGCCACTGGTTGAAGGAGCAGGTCAGACTGACATTTCAGCTCTCTCAGGAGCCCTTGTGGAGAATGCCTGTGGGAAGGAGACTGTAGACAGGGCGTTAAGAGAGTATTGGGACGACCTTCAGAAGAGAAGTGATGAGCTGGGCAGTGGCAGAGGAAGTAGACAGGAGGGGACATCATAAAGAGATATTCCAGGAATGTCCTTACTGGGGAAGCTCTCTGGGGCCGGGCTTAAGAGCATAGGCTGGGGATCCTATATGCACCTGCTCTCTTTCCATCCTGGCTCTGACCTTGGGCAGGTCCCATAGTGCTCTCTGCTTCCCATCTCATATTGCCATGGAAAATACACCAAGTCTGAGCAAATCTGAAAGGAAGGACAGCTTCAGCATCGTGTTGGGGACAGCGTCCGGGGGAGCTGGCTGAGACACTGTGTGCTTTTATCTAGATAACAGCCACTCAGTCATTGAAACATCATCATGGGCAAGGCCAACTTTCCCTATGGACGCTAAAGTTGAGTGATGGTGGGGAGGCACCTGGGTGGCTCAGGTGGTGAAGCGTCCAACTCGTGATTTCGGCTCAGGTCATGATCTCATTGTTTCGTGAGTTCAAGCCCTGCATCGGGCTCTGCGGAGCCTGCTTGGGATTTTCTCTCTCCTCTCTCTCTCTGCCCCTCCACTGCTTGTGTTCTCTCTGTCTCTCTCAAAATAAGTAAGCTTAAAAAATTATTTTAAAAAATGATAAAGTTGAGTGACGGAACCCTCCACAGATGGTGATAGCTTACCTTCTAAGGGCATATATCAGAATGTATAACCTTTAACTAAGTCTATAGAAAGCCGGACTGGAATATACATTAATCAAATGTAGCAGGTAGTAGTGACATTTGATAAGCTGATGTCACATTCCTGTGGGACTTTCGGTAGGGATGACACTCAAGAAATGAACAAACAGGGGACCTTCCTTGAGTGGACCCGATAAGGGTGACTTCACCTTGAGCCTGCAAATGTTCAGCTCCCATTTTGTTTTCATAAAGTGATGGGAAGCGATGAAGGTTCTGATCAGAGCTTCTCTGGGACGCAGCTTACCCAAGTGACTAAGAAGTTTAGGTGGGATGACTTTTTAAAGGTCCAGTTCTGTTCTTTCTGTAGTTTCTTTAAGAGTCATTTCCTGTGAATATTCCGAATCTATCAACCCATAATTATTTATGTATTATGACATGGTGGTCATTTTGTATTGCAGGGTTTCCTCATGGAGAGAAGGACAGGGTGCTTCTATAGAGAAAAATTCCCAGGGTATTAGATAAATCTAGATTTTGACGTTTATCGAAAGTCATCTAAACTGACTTATTCTAGCTTTTGGAATGCCACTCTTTCCCTGTCAGTGTCACATGCTCAATATGGAAAGGCTGTAAATTCAATTTATATTGTAATTCTGCAACTCGTGGAAATAAATTTTGGGTCTGACTTCAACCGGTGTCAGTCCTGAGAATATGAGGAATCGGAGATTCTTTTAGGGCGGGCACGGAAGTTTCCTGGTTTTCAGATTGTACTTTAAGCTAAGTATTTAAATGAATTTTTTTTTTTACAGTTTATTTATTTATTTTGACGGGGGGGGGGTGGTGTGCAGAGAGAGAGGGGGAGAAAGGACCCCAAGTAGGCTCTGTGCTGTCAGCAGCGAGACTGATGTGGGACTCGAATTCACTCGAACTCACTCGAACTCACGAACCGCGAGATCTTGACCTGAGCCGAAGTCTGATGCTTAAACGACTGAGCCACCCAGGCGAGTTGCTGAAGTAACTTGTCCTCGCAGTGCCACTAGTCATCTACCAGTACTAGAAAGTAGTCTATTCCCCTGCCACTTTGACCAAATATCCAGACAACTAATTTCAGGCTGCCAATTTGGAGAGCTAGTTGCCCAAGGTCTAGGACTATCTGTGTCACCGACCTGCCGGTGTGGCTGCGGCTACCGTGGGAGCCTGCCGTCATTAACACCGCGGGATCTTGACAGGCCACCGCAGTGCCTGCTGCCGTAATGTTCCTCTAGAGTCAGAATCCTCGGATGCCATGCCACCAGGATGGCCGACGTGCTGCTGCCACTCCCGGTGCCACAGCCCGCGGGCGCTGTCCCGCTGGCCCGTCCCTTACCACGCTCATCCCCAACGGAGCTGTGTTACCTGAGCAGACACCCCGGAGCCCAGGTCTGGCTGCCGCGTGTCTTGCTGTTGCTAGAAGCAAAAGTAGGAAGAACAAAGTGGCTTCTCTCTCCCTCCTGCCTTTCACGCTCCTGGCAGAGCCTCTCACTGGCAGAACCAAATCCGAAGCCATCTGGCAAGGGAATCTGGGCTTGCATATAGTTTCCAGGCTTCCAGCCTCCTGCAATTCAGAGCGGGGAGGGGGAGGGGGAGAGGGTGGGGGAGGGAAGCTGTTAGCACTCAGTAAAATGGTTGGTGCATATGTTATCACCAGACAAGTGAGTAGGCACAATTTCGAGTTGAAACAAATCAACCCCCCAGTGGCAACAATGGCCCCGCCTATCTCCTTCCTGTATCCACGCGATGTACCTTTCCAGCTTCTCTCATGAAGAAGTGGGGTCAGGGCACCTGGGCGTCCGATTCTCGATTTCGGCTCAGGTGGTGATCTCGGGTGAGTTCGAGCCCCACGGCAGGCTCCTCGCCGACAGTGTGGGGCCTGCTTGGGATTCTCTCTCTCTGCCTCTCTCATTCTCTCTCAAAATAAATAAATAGGCTTAAAAAAAAAAAAAAAAAGAAGTGGGGTCTAGTTCCCCACCTCCTGAATCTAGGCTTGCTTTGTGATTTGCTTTGACCAATAAAATACAGCAGAAGTCAAATATGCAGGTTCTGAGCCTAGGCCTCAAAGGGCCCACGTGCTTCCACTTACTATCTTTGGAATCCCGTCTCCACCGAGAGGAAAAGCCCAGGTCAGCCTGCCGGAGGTTAAGAGACTGCGTGGAACAGAGATAAGTTGTGTCAGTTGAGGCCTCTCTGGACCAGTTAAGCCCTCGTCACCCCGGCAGATAACCAGAGACACATGAGTGACGCGGCTAAGAACAACCAGTCGCCGCCCCTGCGACAATTCGTTGACTTGTGATTTTAAGTCACTAAGTTTTGGAGTTGTTTGTTACGCAGTGAGAGTTAACCGATACATGGGCTCCCAAGAGTGCGAAACCTAGCAACGCGAAGATGTACGTGCTCGGAATGGAAGCAAATGGTGGAGCATCAGTGAATCGTGCAGGAAGCCACATCTGAAAGATTTTCAAGGGGGAGGCACACCCCGCGGACCGATTTTCCGTGGAATCTTCCAATGAGAGATGAAACTTGAACCGGGCACTGAAACCCAAGCAATGTTTCAGACAGATTCTGTGTCTCCCTCTCTCTCTGCCCCTCCCCCGTTCATGCTCTGTCTCTCTCTGTCCCAAAAATAAATAAACGTTGAAAAAAAAAATTAAAATAAATAAATAAATAAATAAATAAATAAATAAATAAATAAATAAAATAAAAATGAAATCACACTTTGAAGACAGTGTAATAAATGAGAAAGTATTTGTTTTAGAAGAGAAAGTGAAAAAAGCCACACGAAACTATACCTGGAATTGTCACCAGGGTGGCCAAATATTTAGAGAAATGGTTATGTAACTTAACACAATTGAATACAAAGAAGTCCGGCACAATGGGTGACAATTTTGAAGTCACCACTACCTTCTGTTTCACTCCGTAAGTATTTTTTGTTTGGCCTGTAACGGAGTCCTGTCCGTCTAATTAGACATAGTAACATCATATGTATTTTTTATTTTATTTTATTTTATTTTATTTTATTTTATTTTATTTTATTTTATTTTAATTTAATTTAATTTAATTTAATTTAATTTAATTTTATTTTATTTTTTATTTATATAGTTTAAAAATTTTTATTTATTTTTGAGAGAGAGAGAGAGAGCACACAAGCGGGGTCGGGCCAGAGAGAGAGGGAGACAGAGGATCTGAAGCAGACTGATAACAGAGATCCCGACGTGGGGTTCGAACTCAAGAGCCATGAGACTATGCATGACCTGAACTGAAGCCGGATGCCAATCCACTGAGCCACTCAGGCGCCCCCACGCAAGTGTATATTTTAAAACAAGGTAAATTGCCGCAAATATTTTTCTAACGAGAACATCAATGTATAGTTATTGAAGAAACTTTGGGATTTATAGAGAAGAAAAATTTCTCACCTAAGCTGTAATCCCATCAGCAGAGATACAGTCACTGTTTTTGCTTTGGTGTATTTCTTTCCAGTCTTTTAAAATACATGTTTGCACAGCTGATATCAAGTGGTCGGTATAGTTTCGTGTGGCTTTTTTCACTTTCTCTTTTAAAACAAATTATTTTCTCATTTATTACACTGTCTTCAAAGTGTGATTTTATTTTTATTTTATTTATTTTTAATGTTAGCTATGAAGTGTGATTAAAAAAAATTTTTTTTTAATATTCATTTATTTTTGAGACAGGAAGAGACAGCATGAATGGGGGAGGGTCAGAGAGAGAGGGAGACGCAGAATCCGAAACAGGCTCCAGGCTCCGAGCGGTCAGCACAGAGCCTGACGCGGGGCTCGAACTCACGGACCGCGAGATCATGACCTGAGCCGAAGTCGGATGGTTAACCGACTGAGCCACCCAGGTGCCCCATAAAGTCTGATCTTAAATGGCTTCTTAGATTTCACCTTCTGAAAGAACCGTTATTTCTTTAATTTCCCCCACTTTGCCGGGCATTTATATTATTTACCGTTTTGCTGTATTGTGAGTATCTCCATGAGCTACTATACATATAAAACATTCTATATAAAATTCTATATAAAACATTTTGATTATTTCCTTAAGAGTCCTTGCTAGAAGTGGGCCAAAGTGCACCCATTCCTAAAGGGGACTTGGTTTGTATTGCCAAATGTCTTCTTTTCCCAGAAAGGGGGTTCTAATTGTTTCTCCTTCACAAATGAAGGATACTGCTTGTTCCATGGTCTCTTTCCTGCATCGAGGATCATCCCACCTTTACCATTTTGCTAGTTTAATAAACGCCAATCGGTAACCCATTGCGGCTCTAATTAACATTTCCTGAAGTTTGAGATAGATTGGACATTTCTCACGCAGTTATTGGCTCTTTGTCTCCCTTTTCCCGCGAACTGACTGCTCATGGTCTGGAGAATTGATATTGACATCAAAGTCCTTTTGTGGTTGTCCAGCTGCTCCTTGCCTCCCACGAGATACGGGCTGTGCAGTAGGAAAGCTGTCATCTCCTATAAAAATGTCTATAGGATGGGCTGCCACACGCGGCCACTGCTGCAGCTGTCACCTGGGTGGCATTGCCAGGGAGCTGAGACACAGCCCTTTCTACAGGATGACTTGGAATCGCAAACCTGAGGCTCCGTTGTGTGTGTTTGCCTGCGGGGTCCTGCACTCGATAGCACTTCCGCCCGGGGGGCTGTGCGCTCCAAATCGTAGCAGCACGTCGAGAGCTTTCAACGTCCCAGTGATCCAAGGACCCGCTGTGGCCAGGAGGGAAGTGGACGCCATAAGGCTGTGCTGCTTGGGTGGTTTCAAGGCGACCGTAGGCTGCTTGGCCTGAACTGTCCCCTTTCATCTCTGGCTCCATGGTGTCAGATGCTGAAGGCTCTGGGAGAGAGCTTTCGAGCCTCATTACCCACCCGGAGTACCATGCAATTCCTCAGTAAGCCACCTGTTCTTGTCAAAAGAAGACCCAGCCTTGCGTGTACTGACTGGAGGCGATACGTCTATTGCAGGCCGGACAGACAGAGAGCTTGGTAACGTGAGTGAAGATCGCACAGACATTTGCTTTTCGCTGTTCTGTACCCCACGGCATTTGGGACACCCTTTTATTACAGCATTTATCACTCTGTGGTGTAATTATCCGTTTACTCAAATGCTTCTGCCTCTAGAGTTTGAGCTCTGCGTGGGGATGGACAGCATGTCACGAATCCCTGTATCTCCAGTGCCCCTCCGCACAGGGTGCTGGCACACAGTACCTGCTCAGTGGACATTTGCTGAATCAAAGGAATGCTGTCATCTGGACCGTGAGGCAAAGGAACCCTTATACGACTTTGTACGAGGATGTTATTTGTTCACGAAGTTCTCAAAAGCAGGTAGTGATGGAACAGCTTTCGTGCTATGATCGCTGCCGACTCTGCCCAGAGCTCTGTCTTGGGCGCGGCCTGCACTCTTCGGCCAAAAGGCTGCTGCTACCAAGGGGCCGTGATAGTGTCTAGCGGTGGGAAAAGGAGACTGGGGTTAACTGATACTTGCCCAGCCCTTAAAACCAGCGATGTTTTTTTTTTTTTTTTTTAAATCTGGTGTGGTGTCACGGATTCAATTATGCTGCTTAGAAAGATATATAGGGGCACCTGGGTGGCTCCGTGGGTTAAGCGCCCGACTTCGGCTCAGGTCATGATCTCGCGGTTCGCGGGTTCGAGCCCCGCATCGGGCTCTGTGCTGACCGCTCGGGCCCGGAGCCTGTTTCAGATTCTGTGTCTCCCTCTCTCTCTGCGCCTCCCCCACTCGTGCTCTGCCTTCATCTCAAAAATAAAGAAACATTAAAAAAAATTTAAAAAAGAAAGAAAGAAAGATATATGGAAGCCTTTAGCCCCAGTATGTTAGAATGTGGCCTTATTTGGAAACAGAGTCACTACAGATGTCATTAAGTAAGTAGGGTAGGTCCCTATTCCATATATGACTTGTATCTTTAACATTTTTTTCTTTTACTTGAGACAGACAGAGAGAGAGAGAGAGAGAGAGAGAGAGAGAGAGAGAATCTTAAGCAGGTTCCATGCTCAGGGTGGAGCCCCATGCAGGACTTGATCCCACAACCCTGGGATCGTGACCTGAGCTGAAATCAAGAGTCCGACGCTTAACCGACTGAGCCACCCAGGAGCCCCTCTGACCGGTTCTTTATGAGAAGAGGGAAGTGTGGACATAGAAACACACAGGGCAGGCGGCCATGGAAGACGGAGGTAGAGACTGGAGTTTCACTGCCAAAACCAGTTTCACTGCTAGTTCACTGGGATTAGCAGAAGCTGAAAAAAGCAAGGAAGGGTCCTCCTCTGCTAGAGGCTTCAGAGGGAGCATGGCCAGCTGGCACCTTGATTTCGGACTTGTGGCCTCCAGAACCGAGATGGTCATTTCTGCCGTTCTAAGGCAACAAGTACCGAGTCTGTGGCACTGGGTTCAGCAGCCCTCGGAGGCTGTCACACACGGTGTGGCCCAGCCCACCCTCGGGAGGCAGTGAGGTTCCCTGTGAACACCTGCACACGTACACACACGCTCCGACTCTCTTCTCCAGTGCTGACCTAGTTTCTGAGAAATGATCAATAAACCCCGGGCGTGTCTGCAGCCTGCGACTCGTCTGTATCTACCCCGGAGTTGCGTTTTATTTCCCTTCTGTGGGTCAGACTGAGAGCTGGTTTTGAAGCCAGAGCTTTATTTTTATCATCCAACCCAGTGTGTGGGAGTCTGGGATTGTCCCTGCCGCGCTGGTTTTGCGTAGGCCACTGGGGGGATTTCTTGGGCTTCTCGAAGGCAGAGGTCCAAGCCGGCCTTTGCCTCTCAGGCAGCACCCTGACAAGAAGGGAACTAGAACCTGAAGTCCTGGATATTGGGTCCCATTCTGTTCCGTACGGGGCTTTGGACAAGTAACTCCTCTCTGGACCTCAGGCTCTCTCTCCGTGGACACAGCTGGTCGCAATCTGTGCCCGCTAAATATTCTAGCGGCTATGTCCCAATGGGGGACAGTCCCTCCAGTGTGTCCAGGGAGGACAGGAATACCTGGACCCAGGTACAGAGGCCCGAGACAGGGGCGAGCAAAGCATCTGGTCTCACACAGGAATCGTGATAAGAAACCAGGCACTTCATTTCTTGGTGAAATTTCTTCTGCTTAAGGGACGTGCTTAGGATCACAGGACCTGGCTTGAGTTCCAATTTGAAAACCATCAGGCAGTGCAGCCTGGCGGTGACGCCCTCGACCTCTCTGAGCCCTGTTTTGCTCACCTGGGAAATATAGGTAGCAATGAACACCCAGCGGGGCTGTGGTGAATTCAGACGAGACAAGGGCACGAGCGTGCCTGGCAACCCTGAAGCCTTTAGAGGCCAGAGAAGGTGGCTCTTCTGTGTTTTCTTCTCTTCTGTGTCCCCTTCCCCCATCGGCAGAGCCTCTAATGGCTTTGGCATCTCTGCGGTCCATTTCCTGGAGGGTGTCAATTATTTAGTGGATGAATACATCTGCCAGCAGGCCCAGGGAGCCACCTACAAGCGTGCCCCAGGCCCGCTCCCTGCTCTCCGGAGGCCGCCTCTCGCCCGTGGCGACCTCCGTGATGGGGACTTCACGCTGCCTGCTGGGGCTGTCCCCAGGCTTGCTTTCCTGGCCTGGCCGGTTGCCCTCTGAGCCACGGGTCCCTCCCTTAGAAGGAAGTTTGGCCTCTTAATGGCCATGAATAATCGATGAGCTCTTAGAGAAGGGTTCTGATGAGAAACACTCCTTCCCATTAGTGACCCTGGCATAACCCCTCAGATGCCCCCTCTGCACACCGCCCCTGCCCCTGCGCACAGCTGCTGGGAGCAGGGTTTGTTTTGCGCGTGGATGGGCGGGCGAAAGGAAGCTCTGAGAGCAGTCAGGAGGCTCCCCCCATGAGGGAGAGGCCACAGCGGCCTGTCCACCCACCTGAGGACGGTGCAGGGCAGTTTCCCAGCAGGGAAATGTGTGCAAATATCGGACTGCAGTTGTCCTTGACCTTGGGAGGAGGGAAGGACAGTACACGGAGCGGGTTCTTTGGGGTGATTCAGGAAGCTGTTGAGGCTCGTCCCAGAGAACTGCACACACGACGAACACCTGGCAAGCCATCTTGGTTGGTCCCCAGGGGATCCCTGGCCTCCCTGCCGGTGGCCTCTCAAACTGGGTGAGCCCAGGTTCTGAATTCAGCTGGCTATCTCCCCTTCTCCACCTTCACCCTTCACGTGCCTTCGGCCCCCCAAGGTGAGATTAGGCCCCGTCCATCTGGCCTTCTCTTCCCTGGGACCTGTCATGCTCTGTCTTACAGAGTGACCGCTGGTCTTCTCCCCACCACATCCCAGGTGCTCAGCATGATGATTGGCACATAGTGGACCCTCAGCAAATGTTACGTCGGGGAAGTCGCATAACCTTTCAGACTGCTGTTACTCATGAGAGGGCTGATGGGAATCCACTTTCTAAGCTGTAAGTAGGTGATAAACTGGATTTCCATTTATCCTGTCATTATTTAGGTGTTCAGGAATGTGGTTATATTTTTTTCTGGCCTCCTAAGCTCGGGGGCGTATGGGTCAGAGCTGACTTGTTGGATCCTATCCGCAAGATGGAGACACTAAAAAGGTCCCGTCAAGGCACTTACCAGTTGGGTGATTCTGGCTTCTTTCCAGGAGCAGGAGAGCAGAGGTACTATAGTGATATAGCGTCTCACCAATCAGGGCAGGATTAAACAATGGATAAAGGAGATTGAAGAAGTTTGTCAGGTGGACTTATAATTTACCAAAGATTTGGGGCAGCAGTTTAAGGATTTAAGCTGCCCTGGGGGCAGAGTAGGGGACAGAAATGAGAAAGGGGGGGGGTCACTCCTTGTTAACCATCTACCAGGAGCCAAAATGGCGGTGGGCACTTTATTTTAATCAGGTTATTCATTTTTCATACGACCCCCAGCATGAAGTACTTTCAATATTTGTTTATGGAAGATGAAACCAAGGCTCACAGCGGTCACACAGCCTGCCTGAGTTCACACAGGGTACGGGGGAGGCTGGGGCAGGGGTTCCATTTTAGCAGGTGAGATGGGCTGAGCATGTGCGCGTCATTTGAAAGGCCTTGGCCACAGGCTCCCAGCGTGGTCCCCTTTGGATAGGCGAGGAAGGGGATGCTCAGAGAGGCGAAGTGACTTACTCAAGATCACATGTGCAGAGAATGCCTGGATGGCTGAGAGGCAATGGGGTGGCAGGGCTGAATGTTGAATGGAATCTCGACCCAGCTCTCCCTTGACCTGTGAGGGCTTGAGGGCAGCTTAGTGGGGGGGGGGGGGGGCGGGTAGGGGCTGGAGCTGGGGGTGGGTGGTGTGGGGCTGTTCCTTGCTATAAGGCTAATGTCCCAGGGAGCAAATTGGCATCAAAGTAATGTCTCCTGTAGGAACAACATTTTTGAATCTCAAAGCACTCTTGTATCCATGATCTCCTTTAAGCCTCCAAATAGCCCTGCAGCAGCATAGGCCCTTTTAGGCCCATTTTGCAGATGAGGAAACTGAGGGTCCACAATTTTGTGTGACCTGCCTGGGATCACGCTGCGAGTGGGTCGAGGACCTGGGGTCCCCACCTACCCAGCTTCTGGTTGTTTACCCTCAAGGTCATCCCTTGTCCATCCACGTCAGCAACCTTGGTTGTCCTTTGACTTCTAGCGGGCGCCACGCACGTTTTTCCCGGGTGGAGGGGCTACCCCTTCTCTTTGTAAACTCGGCTGACAAGGGAGAAATCTTCCCTGGCAAACTCGGAGACTTGCTCAGAGTTCCGCCACGGGAACGCCGATTCGCTCGGTGCTCACGAGGAGCCCGCGGGACCTCGGCTGGCTGCTCTGTGTCTGGATAACGGTATCTGGAAAAGTCTGGTTAGCTCCCTGCATCGCGCCAGGACGTGGCGTCAGCCAGTCACGGAGAGAAAAACACTTGTCCCTCACGCAGTCTGTAAGCTGTCTTGAAACCCAATCTCACAACTGCACAGCCCGTTTCTGTTTCTGTCGTATCTCTTCTCACTTTCTTTTCCCTGCTCGATCCAACGGGAGTAAGTGCTGACTATAAGTGACTAATAGATTCTCCTGCCTTTTCATTCAATCTTGTCATGATTTGCCAGTGAGACTCTGCTTTTGGTATTGATATGAGGCATGTCACAGAGGCTTGGGAGCCTTCAGAGGCGGGAGGCTGACTGATGGGACCACAGAACGCACAGAGCTGTGCACCTGCCGAGGGGCTGAGGCTCCGAGCCTCTGCCCACGGTCCCGTGAGTAGCACTGCAGGGACGTGGCAAGGAAGCATCTGGGCGTCTCCATATTCTCACGGTTGGCACGACACCATCTCTGCTCGATGCTGTGTTTCGCCATGGCCCGCATCTCCTTTCTTGCCCCTCCGAGTCCTCTTTCCTGCCTCGGGTCAGGACTTCGTCAGCTCTCGCTGTCGGCACGTGCATATCGGCCTTTTCTCCCCCTCGCCTACCCCACCACCTGGCTTCCGGAAAGCCCCTCCCGAGCCACCGAGCCACCGAGTGACCCTACCAGCCTCCTGCTTCTGGGCGGGGCATTCGAAGCTTCTCACTAGGCCCCTGCTGGCCTTCCCAGCCTTAAAATAGCACCTAACATTTGCAAGATTAATGCGCTTTATGAAAGAAGACTTCACATATGTTAACCCCAGCAGCTTATCACACTTCTTGTTCTCCAGCCAATCGGTCTAGGCACTGCTCTCTGAAAAATCTTCCATGTGTTCCAGACTCGTGGCATTTCTTCCTGAGCTTTCTTCTGCCTGGAATGTATTTTTCCTCTGTTCATATTTTCTTCTTCCTCCGATGCCCTTCCTGAAAACCATCTCCCGCAGGAAGCGCTCCGTGATCTCTCCAAGCTTTCAGGGGTGAGGATCTGTGTCCAAGGCTTTACTGTCCCTCCCAAGATTCAGAAAAGTTTATTTAAAAAAACACACCCACTAAATGACACTGAATTAATTAATTACGATCAATCAATAGACACCATTGCCTTCTGAATGAATGCCAGTGGATTGAATTATTATTATTAGCCCAAGACTATAACATACGATGGAAAGAAAGGGATTGCTTTCTGGAAAAAAAGAGGACAGTAGAGATGTGCCCACTTGGGTGGACGCCTCGTGAAGTCGGGGGGCGGGGGCGTGCACACTTTCTATTTGGACCAAGGGTTTCCAGAGGCAGGGCGAAGGCTCCGCACTCTACGGGACCAGCCCTACCTCTCCCCCAAGAACCTTCCAGAATACCCATTAGCCCACATCTCTCCCCCTTTTAAAACGCATAGCAGTACTCAGCGTACCTAGCGGCAGCAGAGGGGGCCCTGGAATAATAATGGGGAGAGTTGAAATAATGGCCACCAAAGGGTAGCCGTGTGTTACACTCGCTATGTGTTTTGCTCCTCTGTGATCTGTTTTCTTTTCCGCTTTCTTGTTAATCACAGGGACTGACCTATCTTTGCATCATACGTACCAGCGATGACGATATTCAAAAGATACAGAAAGCGGTGGGAGAAGAGGAAAGATGAGGAGTGGGGGAGTGTGGGGAGTGTTGGCACACATGCACAAGCATGTGCATGCACGCCCATGTCTGCACACGTGCGTGCACACACACACGCACACACGCTCCCGACCATTACCCTGCCGTCACCTCAGGAGACCACGCTGCCAGGCGGGGGAAAACAGGGAAAATGAAACCCTGCAATGAAGCAGAAAGGCCAGGCTGGGCCCCTGGGCTTTGTGCACAGTGTGCTGCTCGGGGCGAAGACTTTAAGGGTGAGATCGAGGCAAACCACTCACCGGACGCAGACCCCTTTCAGGAGCGGGGCTCTCTTCCCGGCCGGTGTCCGTGCCTCGGACCTGCAAGCTCAGCGCGCCTCTCTGTCGGTCAACCGGCTTCCGCCCGCTCCGAGCGGGCCGCAACGTCTCGCTGGTCTCCAGAACCCTGCGCTGGGCAGACCGTGTGCTGGCTCCAGAGGTCCCGGGGACACCTGAGAGGAGACTTCGGGCACCTGCAGGCGGGAACACGAAAGGCACACCCTCCAGAAAGGCATTCTGTCCTGGTCGTGCCCACAGGTCTTGTCCGAGCCTCTGCTCAGAAAGGAGCGCAGGCAGGATTGGTGGGTCCCGGGCCACTGGCCTCAGCGCGCTTGTGTCGGGGGGACCCTTCTCTCTCTGTCTTCACAGACCTACTTCGTTCAGGTCTCTGCCGAGCGTCGCCTCCTCAGGAGCCCTTCCTGACCCTCCGTCTCCAGGATCTCCCCTCCCCTTACCTTATGTAAAAATGTTGAAGAACTATCTCCATAATTGACAACGTCCTCAGCATCAGAACAAAAGCGTCGCGATGTCGCGGCTTCTGCTTGTTTTGCTCCTGGATGGGTCCCCAGAACTCGCGGCGGCAATGACATTTGGTGCATCCGGGATGGCAGATAATTATTCCGTGTTGTAACTTACACTTTCTGCATCTAATTCTCAAGACAAAGTAGGGTATGGGGGGCACTAACGCCTTGTTATAAAGGAGAGGAATTGGAGGCTCAGTGCCATTAAGTCACCTGCTCAAGTCACCTGCTTAAGTCATCATCAGTCACACAGCTGATACTCAGGTGAGCGGATAAAAGTGGTTGGATTAAATGCCCAAATTCCCTAGAGAAGAAGGCCTTCTCCTGAAGGCGATCTGGTTTCTGGAGTGGGGGTAGATAGAGTGATGGGGAAGAAATTCTGGGTGGGAGGGGCCTGGGAGAGAGGGAAGGGAGACAGTGTCCCTCACTCTGAGGGTGACGAGCTGGGGCCTGGAGACACCGGAACCAGCTAGACTGACCCTTCCCCCAACTCCCTGTGCTGCCTTGGTCCGTCCTTTTCCTCGAAGGGCCTCCGGTTCCTTATCAATACAAGGAGAAGACAGGATTAGATTCGTTGTTCTCAGAGAGTGCTTTTGAGGCCGCAGGAGGAAGTGGGGGTTCTCGGCACCCCTGCATGTGAGGACCACTGCCTGAGCTGAAAGGGGATGTTCGCACAAGAGGAATGGCCTCAGGGATGGGGGGCGGGGGTGCTGGGCCGTGGGGCCAGGGGATCCGAGCACCAGTCCAGTGAGGCCTGTCACTGACGGTGAGGCTGGGGGTCCTTACTTGGCTTGTCCTCAGTTTTCTCCTCTGCGACATAGAGCTGACCATCCCCGGCCCCAGGGTGAATGTGCTGGGGAACGGGGAGGGCTGGGCGCGCAGAGGCAGGCGTAGTGCAGGGCCGCTGCGAGGGGGTGGCTGGACAGACACGGCCTGGCCGAGAGGGCTCAGAGGACCAAGGGCCCGCAGTGTGGTAAAATGGGCCACATCACACAGACCTCAATCTAACCCTGGCTCCACCACTCGCCAGTGGGGTGACACAGAGCCCCCGCGGCCCCAGATGTAAAAGGGCGATGATAAAGATAATAGCCACCACTCATAAGGTTGTGGCCCACACCTATTTAACCATGCTCTGTATGGTTAGGAACTGTCTGTCTGTCCGTGTATGTTTTCTGCTTACCCTCCTACCACCCTGATGAATTCGGAGCTAGTACGTTTCCATTTTACAAATGGGGAAACTGAGTCACAGAGAGGTGAAGTGACTTGACACACCCCTAGGGAGGGGTGGGCTGGGATTCAGAGTAGCCTGGTGCTGTCACACCTGGACCAGTGGGAGGTGAAAGGAGATAAGCCCCCGAGCACTGTTGGGGCTCCTACATCCGGCCGCCCTTCTGCTGCTGCTGCTGCTGCTGCTGATTTTGCTGGGGCGACAAGGCTCATGTGAGACAAGTGTGCATCCCTAAAGGCATAGATGGTGACCTGACTTCCCAAATTATGTTCTGTCTTCTCTCAGACCATTTTTTCACGCTGATATCTTTCTTTACCGCTTTGGGAAAATCGTAATTCTTTTGAAACAGATGGGTCAGAAAATTGAGTGTCGACTTCGACGTGGCCTTTCCTAGTTGGCATCTGGAGACCCAGCGAAAGGGAGAAGACGTGAGCAGGCACGGCAGCGGCCACGTTGCCCGGCCTGCTGTGTGCACGTGGCCGGCCACTATTAAGTCCGCGTGTCTGCACACAGGACCTTCTGAGTACAAGTACAGAAGAGTGGAAGTTCCATTTCTCCTTCGTTGCTTCCCTGGCTCACCCTTCATGGGGAAGGGTCTTTAACATGGTAGCTCACCAGTATGATTCGGTGAAAAGGTTTCAAAATCATGGAAAAAAAATTCTAGGTGCTTCTCTCTGAACGATCTGGAATTTTGGAGCCCACTCTCGGGACTGGGACCAAACAAGTGAGGCAGCTGGGGCACACTTAGTTACTAGCCCTCCCGAGAGTGACGTCTCCTTGAATTTGTGCCCTACGTGCCTCTCTGGCCTCACCCCAGTTCCCGGCCGGGGGTTCCAGTGCCTGCTGGCTATGGGGAGCTGGGGTCACCTCTCAGGATGGAGTCAACACTGATCTTTGTGGCTTGACTGAAGAGAGATCCAGGAGGTGGTCCTTGGCCAGGGATGACAGAAGGGCCAAGACACAAGAGGCTGTCTCTGTGTGGACCATTGGGTGACTCAGCGGGCAGGGCACTGTTTATGAGACTCTGGGCTCTTTGGCTTCGGATCAGCCAATAAATCTTCCTGGCAATGTTATGTCTGCATCAGCTTTCAGACTCTGCGGGACATCCTGGAAAGGTCATCCCCAAATACGAAAAGAAACAAAATGAAATTTAAAAAATGAAATTAAAAAAAAATCCGAGCCACGTTTGCCCCAGCAGACCCTCCGCGGTGGTAGCTTTGGCTCTGTATAGGCCGGGTGCTTCTGCAGGACGGGGGTCTTCAAACTCTGCATCATTTATTGACTTCATGAGAGCCCCACGGGGGAGAGGGGATGAGAGAGAGGAAAAGAAGGTAAAACTTTGGGCTCCAACTCCTGAGCAAACCTGAGTTTAGTTTTAATAAGTTGCATCGGTTAAACTCAGAATACTGGATTGAATTTTTCATACGTCAAGAAAACAGGTTGAAAGTCACTGTCTTAAGAGATATCTTATTGGGGCGCCTGGGTGGCTCAGTCGGTTAAGCGGCCGACTTCAGCTCAGGTCATGATCTCGCAGTTCGCGAGTTCGAGCCCCGCGTCAGGCTCTGCGCTGACAGCTTGGAGCCTGGAGCCTGCTTCGGATTCTCTGTCTCCCTCTCTCTCTGTTCCTCCCCTGCTCGCACTCTGTCTCTCTCTCAAAAATAAACAAAGATTAAAAAAAAAAATTCAAGAGATATCTTATTAATTCCTTTTGAGGACACTTCTTGGCTTAAAAATCACCTATTTCCCCTTGATTCCTCCGCCCCCATTGAGGACAAAGACATGAGAGAGCTGAGGCCAGGCTGTCACAGGAAGATACTTGACTAAATGTTCGTGAGACAACAGGAGGGAAATAAACCCAGAAAAGCTTGTATTGAGGTAGCCTGGCAGCTAAGAGCCGGCTCATTTCCTAGTACAAATTCAAGGAGACTCCCTTGAGCTCCCTACCTCCTGGCCACTATCTCAGTGCCTTCCTAGGAGCCCTTCCGGACTCAAAATAAGGCGAAGCCTGGAGAACTTTGAACTCAATGGAAAACAGTCCCCTCTGCTTTGCACGCAAGACTCGGATTCTGTGTCAGTGTCCCCTGTGAGGCCCACCTCTGCTTACGGTCGATAACATGGGGATGTCCACTCTTTTCAGGACAGACCCTTCCTATCCTCAGGGGAATGGCCTTCGAGACCTCTACAGGGTGCTGCTCAGAATACAACCCGGCCACGTCCACTTGCAAGTAGGGTGTCTCTTTTACTAGTTAATCATCACCAGGGTGACCGTAAATTCTGGTTTTCCTGGGACGGTCTTATTTTACGCCTGTTGCCCTGGTGTAATTATTAATAGCGCTCTTTTCACTCCCAAAGTGTCTTATTTTGGGCGATAAATTATATGGTCACCCTAATTATCATTTTTACGATCAGAGTGCTTCCTGACCCTCAATGCCCGCCTGACACTTACCCTTCCCCCGCCCTCCCCTCCAGGAAGCCCTCCTCCTGCCACGCTAATTCGGGTTGATCTTCCCTTCCAGGAGAACTGCTTTAGCTGCTTCTCGAGCCCACCCTGCCATGCCTTTCCCTCCTCCACTCATCCAACCAGGGCCGTGTGCCCACCTACCACCCCCCGGAGTATTCCAGGCCCTGGCAAAACGGGAGGAGCCAAATGCAGAGACAATAAGTGTGTAGATATATATTATGTTCCCTGAGGACTACGACTATGAAAACAAGTCGAGCTGGGGTGGGGTGGGGGCGGAAAGTGATGGGAATGTGTGTGTCCTGGTTTTTTACGAGATGGGCAAAGCATCGTATAAGAAGATGGTATTTGAAAACACTTCTTAATGTTTATTTTTGTTTTAATTTGTTAATGTTTATTTATTTTTGAGAGAGAGAGAGAGAAAGAGACAGAGCGTGAGTGGGGGAGGGGCAGAGAGAGAGGGAGACGCAGAATCCGAAGCAGGGTCCGGGCTCTGAGCTGTCAGCACAGAACCCGGCGTGGGGCTCGAACTCGTGAACCGCGAGATCGTGACCTGAGTCAAAGTCAGATGCTCAACTGACTGAGCCACTCAGGTGCCCCTCACAAGGTGATATTTGAACAGAGGCCTGAAGGGAGTGAGGGAGTGAGGGAGCCCGGTGGGGAGAAAGCACTCGAGGCTAAAGGAGTCGCGTATGTAAAAAATCCTACAAAGGGAGGACTAGCAAGGATGGCTGTGTGTGGATGTCAATGCCGGGGGGGGGGGGGGGGGGGGAAGAGTGCGTGTGGATTCGGAGTACCCGAGGGCCACTTTCTCTGTTCCCCCCATAGCCTGGCTTGACACGGAAGCTCACATCTCGATAACCTGGCTGCATGTGCGGCGGTTGGATCACACGTCAGCGGTGGCTCTGGGTCAGAGTTTCAGGGAACGGCCTTGCCAGTGTGGTCAGACTGCTGACATTTTATGGGTTTACTGAGGTTCCCAAACCGTCTAAACCCCAAGCCATCCCATCCCCCCCGGCCCCCGACAGTCACCGATTGCAGCAGACTCCGGAAAGAGCGCGTGGTACCTCTCTATAGTTCAGTCTGCTCCACAGAACTTGACCGGGGCACATCTCCGGGGAATGGCGTCTTCACCTGACACCATTCTGCAGCGTTTCATGAGGCATCTACCAGACTGTGTGTCCAGAAGGTGAGGAGTGTGGCCTGCTCCTTCGGAGAGGACTCATATTACATGCTTGCTCCAGGCTATTGAATTTGGTCATATTGCGTTCTTATTTTTAAGTGTATTTAAGTGGATCTTCTCCGGACAGTACAGATTTTGCAGCCAGACAGGGCTCATCAGCCCCCGGGGACCCTCAGTAGCAACCGGGCGGGGCTGACCGGTGTGAACTTCTGGGAAGGAACCAACCCCGGGCTTTGATTTGCCGTACCTTCTTTTGCTTTTCTCCTAGATTAATTTTCCATCTTAGTAAACCAATTTGAATCTTTTTTGAAGTGTCCCGGGTCTCAAAGGAATCCTTAACTAATAACTTTTTCAGACATCTTCATGTATAGGGTCATTTCACACACCCACTGCGTGAGAAAAGGCGTGTTAGGATCGCAGGAGATGGGGAAATGACCAACAAGTGTTGAGGGGTCCCTGCCCTCCAGCCTCAGCCCCCATCCGTTTCTCATGGGTCAAATCGCAGCGAACGCCGGCATTCTATAGAAGGAAGAAACTGACCCCGAAATTCCATCCTTCTAAAGGATTAATTATTTGCATAATTTACTTTGTTAATAATGGTGCTGGGCCTAGTACCTACGGAGAGGAAATCGGTTTTTAAAAAAGAAGATGGTTGGGTCATCGTTACTTCACTATGTCTGCGTTGGTGTCTTTGTGTTGAATGTAATTAAGAGCCTTAGTGTGAGTTTTTAAACGTCTGATCAACCATCCCCCACACTTTCACCCAACATGGCCACAAAGGGAGGTTGAGACTCATTCAAACCAGAACTTAGCAGCCTCATACAGTCCTATGCATGAGGGGGGAGGGAAGGGGCTTGGGGAGAGAATATATTGAGATCTGCCCTTTGATCGTGTTCAATGCGACTTTGCATTTACCTGAGGGATTAAAAGTTCTCATTGACCAAGGCTCCCGGCTTCCTACTCAGCCTTTGACGGGACAAGTGTTAATTGGACAATATAATGGGGACAATGTTAATTCCCCTCTTAGAGTTCCTTTTCTTGTTCAGTCAAATAGAAAGGCCCTTTTAAATGGCAGAGAGAGGAAGAAAGGAGCTGGTTTATAAGGGTAATAGACTGCACATCTTCCCCCTTGTCTCAGAACAAGTGCAATGGAGTCAGCATAAAGCAGGCCCTAAACAGCGAAAGAAAGGGAGCGATGTGGTGGTTTGCCTGGAATGTCACCCTGGATTAGGGATCGGGGAAATATGGCCAGTAGGCTCTGTCTGTTTTCGTAACAGTGAGGGGTGGCGGTTTGCGGAGGGGGCGAGAGACACCTAGGATACTCGGGGTAAGGAAAGGACAGTTTGGTGTAGGAAACGGGGTGACAGGGGGTGACAAGGACAATAGGACATAGACGATCAGAAACGTGGTGGGATCCCCTGAGCAGCTGGGCTGAGTCGGACACTCCCCAAACCTGAAGAAGTCACGACTGCACGGGGGAGATGGGCAAGAGGCAGGGATTCTAGAAAAGATAGCCCGCGTTCATGGGTTCCTGTAATTAAAATTTTCCTCCCGCCCAATCTTAAAATAGGCTGAAGTGCAGTTGTCTGTAGATTCTGGGAGCCACGTGGAGAAACTAACGTTTTCCCCGCAGTTTCCATCTCTCTTCAACAACCCCGTCTGTTTCTCTGCTAACGAAGTCTTTCTGCTGTTGAACCTCGACTAATACTTCTTCTATCCCTGGTTTTTATGAATGATGACAAAGGCCCATTCAGTTTTTCAGTTGTTAATTTATTCAACAGGCATTTTCAGGCATCTACCATACGGCAGGTACTCTGCTGTGTACCCTTGAGCAAGTCACTTAAACTTCCTGTGCCTCGAACCTTCAGTCATGGGAATAATTACCCCGGCTTTCAGTCTACAAGGTTCTTTTGGGGATCAATGGAGATAATGGGTATAAAAATACCTTATAAACTGTGAAATATGTGAAATGAATTATTCTCTTTATGACTTTTATTCGCTGGGGAGATAAAAGGAATGCGTAAGAAACGATGAGGAATAAAGACAAGAAAATCTCTATTGAAAGACAAGCCTGCCAGGCACAGACAGAGCACAATGCAGGAAAATAAGGCCTGAGTGACTCAAGGGAACAGCAGTTGTCCAAGGCGGGTTGCTTGAGGGAGGTCCCAGCCCTCGCTGGCAAGAATCAGCATCCTTCTCCGCAGCTGCAGCTCTAGTTGAGAAGGCACCTTTCTGGTGCATCTGGAACCAACCAACCACTATGTCTAGTAACTCAGCATCAGGAACGGGCTTTGGCCCAGTAAGGTGCTAGTAGCATCTGATCTCTCTGCGTTACCCTCTGATTCCCTTAATTCTAACAATGGCACCTCTTTCTTATTTCGTCTTCCAGTCCTTCTACCTTCTTTGTAAGCGATTTCCTGTACTAACTTCCCACCATTTGAAACACGAGCGCAAAAGATTTCTTATCGATACAAAGACAGTACGAACACTCTTTGTCCTTTCCTTCTGGGGCAGAAATGGAAACAATTCTTGCTCAAAAGCGAACAAGTTAGTTAACGTCGCTCCTTGCTGACCCTGAAATCCAGGGTGATTCCCTCCACCTCTCTGGGCCTCAGTGTTGCCACCTCTGAAAATGCACACAGTAAGTTTGTGTTGGTGAATTATCACTCGCAAACAGAGCAACCCCACGTGGCTGCGCAAAATCTCTGCTCTGTGTAGCCGGGCGTCCAGGTGCACTTGGGGCCAGCACACTTTCTCATCAACTCGTCTTCGTGCACCTGCTTCATCATCCAGCATCCGGCCTTTGACGGGGCCCTTCTTGCTCTGAGCTGAAAGCTGCACACTTCAGACTCACCAGCCCTTAAATATTTTATAGCAGACTGGCTGGAAATTAATATTTAATCACAGACTCCTTGGCACGTAAATATTTAATCATTGATATGGCTGATGAGTAATGAATCAGCACCCAGGAAAACTTTTGGTCTCTGGTGCCAGTTTTGACGGATCTCTGGTTCTGGTCTCAGAGGACAGAGGTATCAGTGGTGATTTTATTTCTACACCAAGCTTAATAGTTTTAAGGGCTCTGAAAAAAAAAAAAAATGGGCTTAATACCAATCTGAGGTTCCGGATCAGAAAATCGCATCTTCAAAGACCATAAGCAAATTGCGAATAGCCGTAGTTTGGAAAGAATTGGCTGGATGGCTACAGTAATCAACATTTCTGTCAATTTATATCCTAAGAAAAGACAGGGGCTGGGATGAGGAAGGGATATCCTTAAAGGCATAAGATGGGGGCTTGGGATGGGAAACTGGAACCCCTTATGTTTCCAGGGGTGATTTGGAATATGAAGTGAAGAGAAAAAAATCAGGAAAAAGTTAGGAAATTCTTTTAAAAATATTTTAATGTTTATTTTTGAGAGAGAGAGGGAGAGCGTGCGCGCGCCTGAGCATGCGCGCAAGTGGGGGAGGGGCAGAGAGAGAGAGAGAGGGAGACACAGAATCCAAAGCAAGCTCCAGGCTCTGAGCTGTCAGCACAGCGCCCGACGCAGGGCTCGATCTCAGGAAGTGAGTGATCATGACCTGAGCCAATGTCGGTCACTCAACTGACTGAGCCACCCAGGCGCCCCTAGAAATTCCTTAAATATAACAGTAGGTACAGACGGGAGGGGGAAAATTGAGGTCGGAAGGACTCATGGAGCTTTAAAAAGTAAGAGCAGTACAAATTTCATGAGTTACACAGCAAAGAAACTGCCGGGGTGCATGTGCCCTGATAAGAGCAGCTTCCTCGCCAGAGAGATTTCTATTATTTTGTAAACCTTACACTTTGATGACTCCAGGATAACTTGCACCCTACCCTGCTTAGCTTTGCGGGGCCATCACCACAAGCGTGTGCCACAAGCCCTGGGCTGCTTCCAAAGACACCCACTCTGCGAGACCTGACTGACTTCTAAAAATTTGAGTCCTGTTTTATTTTCCCTGAAAATGTTTCTGCCCCCTCTCGGCCTTGCTCTCAGCTTCCCGCCTCGCGGGGGCGTCTCGCTGTCTGGGTCACATGGGCTTGGTGCCTGTTCTATTGCACCTGGGGTGGCCTGGCTGGCAGGCAGTCATGTTAGCCCAGCTGGCAGGTCCCCAGGGGCACCTGCGGACACTGGCCCGATGAGGGGGTGCTGCTGAAGTCCAGGGTAACTCACAACCGTCACTTCCAACTGGGAGACTAGACCATAGGACCACCACACTTCACCTTCCCAAGTTACGAGAGGGCTCCGGGCCTCATCACTCTGTTTACAGAGGATCCACTGTCCCCAAGGGCTTCAGGAGAGAGGACAAGGCTAAGGGCTGCCGCTATAAGCCAGGGCTCTAGGGGGGCCACTTCCCTGCTCTGTCCACTCACCTCAGAGGCCCCACTTACCCCTCCTCCCTGACCTGTGCAGCCAGCAGCCTCAGACACGCTCTCCTCCTCCCCCCCATCACCCTCCCCCCTCCCCTCGACCCCTCAAATGACATCGACTTTCCTTTCCTCCTGAATGCTGGATTGGAGGCAGACTTTTTAAATTTTTTTTAAAGTCAATTTTCCATTTCTGCATTTTTAATCTATGGGGCGTCTCTAGAAATAGGAACAAGGGAAGGAATGAGGGGCCAAGGGAAACTGTCATGATTCCTAGTACAGAGTCACGATTCTCCTGCCTCAGTTTCCCCTCCGACTCCAGTCAGTGCACGTGAAAGTGTCTGTGTGGGTGTGAGGGGTTCCTCACCTCAGCACGGGAGTCCTAGCCAGCCCTGGTGCGCAGAACCCCCCTGTGGCTGATTTGGAGGGTCAGGATGACCGTAGAATTCAGTTTCTAGAATTCAGCCTTAAAGGACTTCATTTCTCCATTGTGATGGGCACTTACCTTGCCACTGGACAGCCATTATCCCCATTCTTCTTTATTGTTAGAAGAGTTCCAATTTTGGTGGTGGTGGGGGAAGGAGTTTATTGTCCCATGTGCTTAGGGGCAGGGGAATCTTTCTGTCCCCATGGGTGAATGTTGATTAGTCTAAACTGACCGTGGAAATTCTATTCCCTTCTTGTTATCGCTTTAGTCATGGGTACGTAGAGCAATCCTAACCAATATGGTATGAAGGAAAATCAGGGACATCTGTTCAGGAGGCTTCTGGAAAGGGTATTCCTCACTGACAAAAAGAGACGGAGGAAGAGGAATTGCCCACCTGCCTTCGGATGCAGTGGTATGAACTCAGTGGGGCAGCGACCTTGTCGCCACGAGACAGACAAGGACCAAAGCTGAAGATGGGAGAGAAAAGTGAAGCATATGATCCTAGTGCCACTACACTGACCGAATCTAGAAGCACTTTATCTCCAGGCTTCTTAGAACGTTTAAGCTGCTTCTAGTAGACTCTTTCGTTATTTGGGTTCGAAAGCATTCCAATTAATGTACCTCATGAATAGGGGAGGTGGGACTGACAGCTAACAAGCTAAAGACTCAAGACAAGTGACAGGGAAATGAGAAGTCAAACAATAATGAGGAACTTTTTCATGCCCATTAGGTTGGCTGATAATCGAGCCTGGTGCCTGCTGACCTTGGGTGAGACTGTGGAGCCATGGCACCTCCCCCACACTGCCATCACTTCGGGAAACCAGCTGGAGCGCCTATATATCAGAAGATGCTCACAGTTAGTGGGCCAGCCATTCTCCTCTTTGGCAAATAAGTGGAGATACCCTTGTACACATGCAGAGGGGAACGTGCATACTAATGCTCTTGACAGTATTTTCGTAACGGAGGAATTTGGACACAAGCCTTGATGGTCATCAACTTGAAACCAGACTGCTTCTCCAGACTTTGGCCCCATGAATAAAGTGCAGCTACATGTATCAACATGATTAAATATCAAAAATACAATTCCGAGTGAAGAAAAGTACGTCTCAGAGATACAGGTAGGATCTGAAGTGATTCATATGAGGTTTCAAAACACACAAACAACCTGATAAATACGTAAAGAAATGCATTGGGAGGATAAGCACCTTGTTCAAAATGGTAGCTTGTTTGAGGAAAGAGAGAGGGGAACGGTGCATGGGGAGCTCCATTAGACCTCAATGCTTTTCTTCCTTAAGCAGGATTGGGAGTAGATGGTGGATATTAGATTCTCTATACTTTTTTTCATGTGTCTGAAATATTTCATGAAAAAAAATTCTTGAAACTGGTGTTATGGGCTCGAATCAATGAAGTGAAACTTGACATCGACAAGCATATGGTCCTTAGCCAGGTGCGTACGTGGAGTTTTTTAAGGTTGGGGGGGTGGGTGGCAGTGGTGCCTGGATTAACAAGAGTTTATGAGAAAAGGAGCCAGAGAGGTTTGTTTTATTTGTGCCACGAGATTCTTGTGAACCAACAGGATGATGTAGTTTCTAAATAAGTTGGTGTCCACTTGGGTTAGAAGCATAAAATTACAGTGATAACTTAAGAGGAAGTGAGTCCAGCCTTATTTCCCACTGACCAGAGGTTGCCCGGAGGATGATGTGCAGGTCCAGATTTGTCACATTACAAGGACTATTTTCAGGGTAGAATAGGTTAAAAATGAATAACGTGGTAAAAACCCTCGAGACGATGTCATACAGGACGGGTTGGGGAACAAAGGACGTAGTCGCAACACAATGACTCTCATCCCATATTTGATGAAATGTCATGGAGCAGAGGGAGAAGATATGTCACGTGGGACCAGAGACTCACCCAATATTGAAAGATATCAGGTGCATGTGTTAGGTGGGGTGCTACTTTTAGCTCAGTATGAGCTGGAGCTGATTAATGTTAGAGGTATCCTATGATGGGAACAGTGGCCCTGGGAAACAGTTGGCATCTTGTCACTGGGAAAGTCCAAGAAGCCTTTGTGGAGGGGTGGGGTTCCAGCACTGAGTGGGTGGCTAGACTAGACAGCCTCTGAGGTCCCGGTCCTATGGTTGCACAGTCATGGGACAGAGCATACAATACAGATATTATTGGGAGATGCCAGCAGCTATGTGACGAGCAATGAGACATCCTGGAAATAATTCCAGCACTGCTTTGGCCATCGGCTTTGTGATCAGGAGCACCAATCATTCTTTGGCCTTTCTATTTGCTGAAAGGTGGAAGAGAAGCCTAGGACATAGGTGAGGGCTTGTGTCTACAGAAGGGAGATGGCTGAAGTAGGGGCTGTGGGCAGATACGGCCCACCCTCTGTTACCATAAGGAGGCAGCCCTCAAGAGCACGGTAAGAAGATACGGTTTCCAAGAACGGATGATATCTATCCGTAAGCTACAGCCTGTGGATACAAGTCCTGCCTTATGGATTAGCTGTTCCCAGTGTTGAAGAATGAGAGAAGTAGTGGGCATGTACAAATAGATGCGTAAGTAGGCTGGAGATAGGACTTGGAGCGTCTCTGCTCAATGATAATTTTGAGGAATTGAGATTTCCACCAGGGGCTCTAAAGTCCTGGGTTCTGGTGGGTACAAAGAGGTAGATGGGAAGGTAAGAAGGAAGCACTTCTCACAGTGTGAGGATAAATATGCCTTTCTTTATCCACCAAATTTTCTCAGTGGGTGGTGGTGTGTATTGTGTGTGTGTGTGTGTGTGTGTGTGTGTGTGTGTGTGTGTGTGTTTTCCCCAAAGGCTTTGGGAAAGTTTTGTTTCACTGTTGTAATAAGGTCTCAGCTGTGTTTGGTAGAGTGTTAAAAGCAGAATGCCAGATGACAAAAAGTATTAAGGATCAGTGAGAGATGACCCCTTTCCAACATCCACTGGGCCTGTGCGATCTCTGCCCAGAGGGAACCCCTATGGCCCAGTATGACCTTCCATGTCAAATGTGGAGTCTGCAGATGCTTTTTTCTTTCCTCTTTCTCCTCCTTTCTTTGTTCATCCGTCCCTCCATCCTCCCCCCCTCCTCTTCTTTCCTCCTCTCTTCCTTCCTCTGTTCTTCCTTCCTCTTCTTCCTTCCTTCCTTCCTTCCTTCTTCCTTCCCTCTCACCTTTTTTCTTTCTTCTTTCTTTTCTTTCTTTGCCTTTCTTTCTTTCCGTTCCTTTCTCCTCTTTTTCCTTTCCTTCCTTCCTCCTTCCATTCTTTCTTTCTTTCTTTTCTTTCTTTCTTTCTTTCTTTCTTTCCTTCTCTTTCATTGGGTTTGATGTACTTTATTGATGGAACATCCCAGGGCATCTGGGATGGAAACTGTCAACATGGGGAGATTCTCAGAGTGCTGGAGGAGGCATGGAGGCAAGGACTCCCCAGCAGCTGAGGACCTCCCTGTTGCTCTCATGCTCTCATGGAGGCTGGTGGTCCAGGGAGCTTTTACTCCTTGGATACCATGTGGACGATATGGTCTACTACCTGGTTGCTGCAGCCAAATTCACTTTTGTATCAGGAAGTGAGCTTGACAAAGTGCTTGAGGGCAATGCCAGTCCCATGGAAGCCGTTCTTTTTTTCAAAGGAAAGACAGAAATCCTCCTAAAGGCATGTTTGCCTATAACTCAGCATCTTGGCCTGCTTCTGCTTTACCTGCTCCTGGGGCTGGGGAGGGATGCAGTCATCTCTTTCCTCTAGCCACGGATCTGGAGGCCATTCAGTAGGGGTGTGTTAGTTATGTATTACTGTGTAACAAATTACCCCCAAACTTAGTAGTTTAGAACAACAACCATTTATTATCTCTTACAGTTTCCGAGTGCCAGGGGCTGGCTGTGGCTTTGCCGGGTTCCTGCTCAGGGTCTCACACGACGTTGCGGTCAAGCTGGGGCTGCAGTGTCTGAAGGCTGGGATGGGTCCACGAACCCACTCCAAGCTCACTTACGTGGGTGTTGGCAGGAGACTCCAGTCCTCACCACGAGAGTGTCTCACGTCTCCTGTTCCTGACATGACTTCCCCCCATAGCAAGTGATCCAGGAGCAAGAGAGGGACAGAGAAAAAGTGGAACCTGCAGTCTATTGTAACCTAATCTTGGAAGTGATGTATCATCCCTTCTGCAATATGCTACTAGTCACAAGACCAACCCTGGTTCGGAGTGTAAGACGTGACTACCAGGACACAGCACTGGGACTTGTAACTCTAATTGCAGACATGAACATCTAAATTAGCTCCAGAAAGATCTATATCTGGGCAGAAGGAGTGTTAATACTTGTTCATTCAACGGGCTCTTATTAAACACTTCCTTTGTGCGAGTCACTGTTCTAGGTGCTGAAAATACCACGGTGAACAAGACATTCAGTTTCCGCTTTCAGGGATTTGAAATTTTAGTGAGAGAGGCAGAGAATGCACAAATAAAACGAGTGGTTCTAAGTCCTACGGAGAAAATAAAATGAGGGCTGTGACAGTGAAGGGGAGGATACATCCGTTTGGCACGTTTACTTCCGGCCTGATCTTTCTTCACAACAGCCCTCGGGGCAGTGTTACCAGCGTCTCCATTTGCCGCGTGAGGACGCCAAGTCTCACGGGAGGTGATGTGATTTTTCCCGGGATCCCAGTTACCGAGAGACAGGGCTGGGGTTTAAACCGCAGTTCTCTGTCTCTTTCCCAAGCCTGCGTACATCACCTCTGCGTGCTTCTGTCTACCCCAAGAAGAGACCCTGCAAGCTGGGTTTGTACATCAGAACATCCTTTGAAGGTCTCCTATGGAAAGGTTCAAATCCCTGCAAGTCTGTAGGCAGCTTGAGGGCAGGCCTGGCGCTTTCTTAGACTCTGCATCCCCCCTAGACATCTGGGTATTCTCAGATGGACTGGTTCTCGGGCTCCTGTGTAGTTTTTTCTGGGCTCTGTTGTGTCTGTGCCCATCCCACCGGCAGTTTGTTTCTGGGAGGGAAGCATCCCCCCAAAGCTTTGCTGGCTGTCTCCACTGGCCGTCGCCCGCCAGAGCCAATGTTGGGGGGCTGAGGTCACCTCTCGCGGTCTCATTTTCAACAAGAGCACTTTGAAAGAGAAAAGCATCAGCTGGTTGTCAGCCAAAAAGGGTAGTTCACTAAAGTGCTTTCACATTCGTTATCTTGCCGCCCCTCGAAGCGGACATGTGAAGTAGGCAAAATGGGGCTTATGGTTCAATTTCACAGATGCAGACACCAAGACTCAGAAGGAGATAACCACTTTTCCTGAGGTCTCACAGCGATGACTGGAAGGGTGAAGGCTTTCTGAACCTACCACAGAGATGTCTCTTCCCCGCTCTGTAACTGTCCAGACATTATGTTCTGTGAAATAAAGCTCCATGTGGTCCGCTAGAGTAGTGCTTCTCAAACTTCGATGTATAAATTAATTACCTGGGGATGTCACTAAATTGCAAATTCTGACTCTCTGGGTCTGAGATGGTGCCTGAGATTCTGCATTTTTTTTTTTTTTTTTAGAGAGAGAGAGAGTGCCAGAGGGGGAGAGAGGGCGAGAGAGAGAGAGAGAGAGAGAGGAGACAGAATCCTAAGCAGCCTCCATGCTCAGCACGGAGCCCGACTTGAGCCAAAATCAAGAGTCAGATGGTCAACTGACTGAGCCACCCAGGTGCCCCAGAAATTCTGCATTTCTTTAATATTTTTTTAATGTTTATTTATTTTTGAGAGAGAGAGAGAGAGAGACGGAGCATGAGTGGGGAGGGGAAGAGAGAGAGGGAGACACAATGTGAAGCAGGATCCAGGCTCTGTCAGCACAGAGCTGGACGTGAGGCTCGAACTCACGACGTGTGAGATCATGACCTGAGCCGAAGTCGGATGCTTAACTGACTGAGCCAGCCAGGCACCCTGAGATTCTGCATTTCTTAGCCCACGTGCAGGGGGTGCCCGTGCTGCTCCTCCATGGTCTACGCGTTGAGTAATAAAGGTCACCCTCTGGCCCGTTTTCAGATGTCAGAATTCTAGCCATCCTTTGAAATGCAGGCTGATGACCCCTGCACCTAAGAAACGTCCCTAATGTCTTCTTCGGTTGGGAGTGCAGCCTCCTCTCTCAGTGCCGTCCTGTGGGCTTGTTGCTCCCCTAGGAGGGCCCAGGTCCCCTGCTAGTTACACTAACCTGACCCGTGATCTCAGACGCTCCTCGCCGGGCATGGCTCACACTGGGTCGGGTTCACAGTGGCTCTGGATTTCTTTACTGTAGGCGGCATCAGTGGTGAGAAAATGAGCACTGGGTTGGGCAGCTGAGCTGATGTCTTAATTCGCCATTTCTTTTCTGCTGGGACGGTTCACTGAGCGATAAAATCTTACGGTAATATTGACAAGGCCACGCTTTCGGGCTGTGGGGCTGCTCTAAGTTTAAACTGATAAGACAGCTGGTAAACAGACGCTGGGCTGTAAGTCTGCCTCTAATCTTCAAAACTGGCAAATTTTGAGTCCATTGCCACTGGTCTGTACTTAGGGAAAAATCTCTTCTCAGAAAGTGGAAGGCCTAAACATACATAGAGCTTCTTTGCTCTACCAGGCTCTGGTCTACAGCAGATACAAGCTTCTCCAGGCAGGGACCCGCTGATATTCATGTCTAAATCCCAGTATCTAGAACGTGGAGACGTACTCAGTAAGTTCTCAAGTACTGACCGCGCAGGGCCACGGACGTAAGTTACGACTGAAAAAACAAAACAAAACAAAACAAAACAGGGAAGAATCATAACACATCCTCAGAGAATCTCAGTTTTTGCATTTCTCTCTTCATAGTTTAGGATTAGGCAATCTTCTAGATGAGGAAGTTGGTTATTCCTTTTTGCTGGACAGATGGGCACACAGATGCTCTGGGAAGTTCATTAACCCCACCCTGACATTTTTGCGGTCCTGGCTTTGTCTTACAGTGGATCTTGGAACATATCCAAAATATACTTAGACATACTTCTCTGGGAGAAAAGCTTTTACACTTCAGAAACACACACACACACACACACACACACACACACACACTCTTAATTTGAGGTTGAATTTTTCTGCCCTAATTAGCTGTGTCTTTGAGCTTCAAGAGCTAGTTTTACTGTGGTTATTAACGAGGCCAATCTCTGATCGCTGGTCTTTTTCAAAAGCATTCCAGCCTGCTAAACAGTGGCCTTTCATGATTTACAAGTTTGGAATCTTTGAGAGTTTTCAACAATTAAGGTGCTAACTTTTCGCACTCGTCCGGTCTCCAAACTTCTCAATCACAAAACCTTGAAAATGGTCTGTGGTAAGGGGAGCTCGGTGCTCCCGCAGGTCCCTTTCTAGACGTGGGAGGGTCTGGTGAGCTCATCTAGTCCGGCAGACATCGCTTCTAGAGAGGATGTTGGCAAGAAGTCACTGGCACTGCTCGTGAGCACGAAGCCTGTGCTAACTTAGCATGAAGCGAGGGCCAAGGGCAAGTGCTGTCGGGGAGTGACTCCAAAGGCGCGAGAGTACACAGCCCTCCCTTTAACTCAGCGTATTTTCAAAGTGCTTGGAGACTTGAAAGCTTACATCCTCCTCACAACAAGGATGTGTGGTGCACCCACAAATGCTATTATTACTGAATGGGCAAAACGAGGACCAGGGAGGGAGAGTGACTTCTTTAAGGACACACAGTCAATGGCAGAGCCGGATCCAAGGGTTTTCTGGTTCCCAGTCCAAAGCTCATCCCAAAAGGCGTGTCAACTCCTTCCGTCTAGAAAAGCACCCCTTCCTTGTGACATAATTTCAAGTGCTGGCTTAAAACGTCTCGGCCCTGATCAACAAATCACACTCTATGTTCAGAAGACATCCGGAGACCCTGGGCATCCTAAGGTCCCATTTGATCTGATGAATCCTAATGAACAACACCAGTAACAAGTTAAGAGATCAATCACTCAATATTTACAGGCATGTTTCCCTTCACAGAAGGAGCTTACTGCTAGTTTTGAAAAAGAAGCACACAGATGACGTGTTATGGAAATGTGGAAAATACAAATGGGTGACTATATATCAACAGCAGGACCCACAGGCTCTTTTATGAATGTGTGATGGGATAGATTTTTATCAAGACAGAAACATACCTAGAATTCCGTTGCCGTGTAGGTTTCTATTTATCTGAAACAAAGCAAGGGAAGATGGCTGTAAACGCACGGGTAAAGGGTTGTTACATTTCAGCCGTTTTCTTACTCTGATCATAGTTCCTGATACCTATCCAGCTCTCGGTATACCTCGGATTCGATTGGCTGACAGACTAAAGAGAATTAATTGTTCCTGTGACAGGTGAGGTCTCGATATTTAACTGGAATCTTTCACTTCTCGTCAGATTACCTCCCAAATATCTTCATATCTACCTGCTTCTCCCCACACCCAGCTGGTCTAAGTCTCCACCGTTTCTAGCTCAGGCATCTGAGCGAGACTCCCCAGGGGTCCACCTGCTCCCCGCCTTTGCTCAGTCCATCCGTTCTCCACACAGCAGCCGGAGTGGTCTTTCAAGCCACACCCTCGCTTAGAACCTGAGAGTGGCTTCTCACCACATTCAGAAGAAAATCCAACCCCTGCCAGCGTCGACGCCGTCCCGCAGGATCTAGCCTTTGCCCATTTGCCATCCTCACCTCCTACCTCTTGGCCCCTGGTGAACTGAGGTTCAGCATTGCTCCCGGACCATGCCCTCTGCCTCCCACCGGGCCTGCATTGACCTTCGGGGGTCTGTCCCTAGATCGCCACAGGTCTGGAGCCTCCTAATCCTCAGAGCGGCGTCCCTGAGCCTGCCGTCCGAAGTAGCTCTTCGTCTCCTCTCTTATCAGTGTCCTGTCTTTTCCTTCTGCACACTTAACCCTCACTTGAAAAGTACCTTCTTTGTCGTCTGTTCCCTCCCACTAGATGTAGGGCCAGAGAAAGTAAGAAAATGGTTTGCTTTATTCACTTCGGTATCACCCGTGCCTAAAACAGAGGCTAATATATAGCAGATGCTCGGTAAATACCGTGATGCACTGGGCCACGTGCAAATGTAGGAGAAAACACAGGGCACATTTGTTGAGCATCTACTACGAGTGACATCTCCTTCACCTTCCTTATCTTTTACGCCCCAGCGATGCGAGGTGCCTGTTGGCTCGCTGGGCCCAGAGGAGCGAGGTGGGTTTCAGGGAAGCTGACTGACACTTGTAAGGCTTTGCAATTATTCACAGACACGTAGGGTGGGACACAGAGGCCAGTGACACTCCGCAGCACGTGGCTCTTCCACCACGGTGCATGGATCGTTTACAATGTGGAAGGTAGCCAGGCATCCGGTGCCGCTGCCCCTGTGAACATCAGCTAGCAGTCACTAATAGAATATGTGCCGAGGGGGAAATGTTACCGTATTACGTGCAGGAGCAGACCAAGGACTCGTAATTCGAACAAATCGTAAGCATAAAAATGTTAAAAATGACAGGCAGCAGCTCCCCTGGCTGGCTCAGTAGGGGTACGCCATCCCCCCTCGGTGATCTGCGGGGATTTGGATAATAATCACAATTATGGATTGGGAGGAAGGAATGCACACCCCCCTTCCTCTATCACAGCTTTTCTAGCACTATCTGCTCAGCAGACGTCCAGGCCTTGCTGTAGCCACCCTGGTTCTCTCGCTAGACAAGGGTCCCGAAGGGGACAAGGGGTCATGCCACACCGTTCAGCCCGTTCCCAGGGCCCGACGGAGGGGAAGCCCGCGGTACGTGTTGGTGGAGTGGCTACGACACCTCATCTCCAGCACCTCAGGAAATCAAGAAGGAGCTCGTAGTTCTTGTCGTCCGAATGGGCTGCAGTTGGGGTGCCTGGGGGGCTCAGTCGGTGAAGCGCCTGACTCTTGATTTTGGCTCTAGTCATGATCGCAGGGTCGTGGGATCGAGCCCCGTGTCGGGCTCTGTGCTGAGCGTGGAGTCTGCTTGGGATTCTCTCTCTGTGTCTCAAATAAATAAACACATAATTTAAAAAAAAAAAAAAAGCATAGGCTGGAATTGAATTTGGGAGGGAGACCCGGTGTGGGTGACATGACCCCGTGAGGATAAACCTTGAATAAACCCCTTCAGTGAGCACTGTCTTCTCTGTCCGGCCTGAGCCAAAATCAGCTTTCCTGCTGCCAAATGGTGAGTGATATGCCAAGGATGGCTTCAGCTAAAGCTGCAGATGGTGACGTGTCTTTCCCAGCTCATGCTTATGCCATCGGCTTGCAGATGCTACGGTGCAGATCCAGACCTGGTGTCACTGGTTGAATTGTGTCCCCTTCAAAGGAGAGCTTGCAGCCTTAGTCCTCGGGCCGTCAGGTACCGCCTTGCTTGTAAATAAGGTCATGGCAGGTATCATTAGTGACGTTAGTTACATGGACTATGCCGTGTCTGAAATCTAATAGGACCGGCATCCTGGCAAGAAGAGGGGGATTTGGACACAGGGACGCACAGGGAAGGTGGCCATGGGAAGACGGAGGTAGGGATTAGCGTAGACGCAGTCACAAGCCAAGGACCACCTGGGTTTACCCAAAGCTGAAAGAAGCAAGGAAGGAGACACCCTTGGAAGTTTTGGAGGGAGCACGTCCACCAGCGTACGGATTTTGGACTTCCGGCATTTAGCACTAGGAGACAACATGCTTCTGTGGTTTTAAACCGCCTGGTTTGTGATACTTTGTCAAGGCAGCCCTGGGAAACTAGTAAAAATCTAGGAGTAAATATCACCATTGGCTGGTTTGACTCTTCTAAGGCAACCCAGACAATCCATACCGAATACATGAACAAGTCAGAGAAAAGGGGACAAAGAAGGAAAGGGCATTTATCTGTGGATCTCTCCACCCGGGGTGCTCCGAGGAGAGCCCTTTCTGTGCAACATCCCCAGATCTGGAGAATCGTGAAGCACGTGACACAGCTTTCCACGGCTGCTGACCTCACTGTGCCAGCTCACGGAGTCTGTGCCCAGAAGAGCTGAACCATCTTCCGGGAGCACGGCCATATCGCAGACCTCTGTGCGCATTTGTTCATGGGTAACGTCAGTCTCTTCCCACTCGCTTGTCTAGTGGCTCGAGTCCGGTTCCCAACTCCATTGTGCCTCCAAGTCATCCAAGTCATTAATCCAAAGCACGCTTTCCATCATCTTCTTATGTGACACTTAGCAGCTTTCAACACTGTTGGCCATATGCTCTCCTGGGGCCCTCTCTTCTCCTGTCTCTCTGAGCTCTCCTTTTCAGCAGTCTCCTCAAACCCTACCCTTAAATGTTGAGTTCCTGGAGACTCTTCTTCCTACTAGGTCAGCTCGTCCATACCCATCTACCCTGTAGACTCCAGCTACCACCCAGGCACTGACGACTTCCCCAATTTCAAGACCCACCTGTCCAGTCACTCACGTAACATCTCTACTGGGGTAACACAAAAGCTCCTCCAATTCAGTATATCCAACAAACAACTCAGAGTGTTTTCCTTAGCCTCATCTTCCTTGGGGATTCCTAGCTCAGCGAATGTCCCTATCATCCTATTTTGAAATCCTTAAATATCAGGCTCGTCATGGATCCCATCCTTTCCTTCCTTCTTTCTACCTTTCCCATCCAATCAGTCACCAAGTCCTGGTATTTTGACCTTTTCTTATCTCTGAAATCTTTGACTTCCCTGCCATCACTTTTACGCAAGTTACTTTCCATTTTGTACATAATCTGCCAAAGCAGTGTTTTAAGAGCACAGATCTCTTTAAGGTGCTTCTCTGTCTAAGATCCTTCAATGATGAGCTATTGTGCTTAGATTCCTTACATGTCCTATGAGGCCTCGAATAACCTGGCCCTTGAAACTCATCCAGGTTCTTTCCATGTCTCTGCTCTTCATTCCAATGTCGGCTTCCCTCGTGATGCCAAAATGACTGCAGAAGTCTTTTAGGCTTTATATCCACTGACGCCTCTGTCCAGAAGGAGAGTAACAGCTGGTTATAGCTCCCTTAAAAGAGTGCTTATTCTTACCCCCTCTTTTCCCTGCTCAAGAGACCATGGCAAATCTCCTTTTAGGTCTTTTTGGAATACACTGCTGATTCCTGAACGAATTCCTTGGTTGAAGGAGTGCCACGTATGGATTAGATTGGGCCTAAATTACCAAAATGGATGTCTGGTGAAAGGAGGATGAGGTTAACCTGATTGGGTTGAAATAATGAGGATCTACTCCTAGACCCGGGAGTAAAGGAAATCCCTTTCCTCCCACCCTACCAGCACACACAAAACCAACCACCTGCATTCTCCAGTCTTGGAGTGGGTGGCGGGGAGGGGGAGTAGATGGGGTACCAAGGAAGCTCCAGAATGAAATACCACCATATTGACCCCTTTCTCTTTCTTATCTAGGTGAGTCCTACTCACTGTTCAAAGCTGAGCATGAACATCACTTACAGAAACCCTCTCCAAACCCTTCTCAACACCCACTACAAACACGCTGGACCTCTCTATTCCACACTGACACAGGTCATTGCTCCCCCTTCACATCGCCTGTGGCCACGGCTGTAATTGGTTGTACAGTTACTCTGATGCCTGCGTCCTTCCCTCCCACCTTCGAAGAATGTCGGCTCCAGAGGGCAGGTCCATTGTCTGCTTTCGTCTCAGTGGTATCTCTACCTACTAACACATGTATTACACATCATAGATGTTCATTAAAAATGTGTTGAGGGGCTCCAGGTGGCTCAGTCAGTTGAGTGTCCGACTTCAGCTCAGGTCTTGATCTCACGCTTCGTGAGTTCAGGCTCCGCACCGGGCTCCAGCGTGGAGCTGGCTTCGCATCCTCTGCAACTCTCCACTATCTGTCCCTCCCCTGCTCACGCTGTCACTCTCAAAAATAAAAATAAAATAAAATGTGTTGAAGAAAAATAAAAAGTAAATAAAAACGTGTTGAAGAAAGCAATCAAAATAACAAATAAATAAAATCTGTACCTTATAGAAAAATACGAAGAAACAGCAAATCCTTCAATCATCATATCCTTGTCTGAAGATTATCAATGCCAACAATTTTTTTTTCAAAATTTCTCCTGGTTCTTTTTTCTATGCATATATATATTTGCATGATTGGGCTTGTACAGCGTACATAATTTTGTATTTTGGGTGTTTAAATTGACATCGTAACGCTGACATAGTTTTAGAACCATTTCCCTATTAATGGACCTATCCAGTTTCTACCATCTAATTTTTACTTATAAGCAGCATTGTGATGAACATCCTTTTGCAAACAACCGTTGTCCTTTATCTCAGATTGGACACATTTTTGGAAGTGGGCTACAGGAAAAAAGGACATGACTACTTTCAAACTTTTTCCGCAAATGCTAACCGTGCTACTGGGGCAAGAAACATACACCAAAACTATATTTTAGGTCAAGACATGGAACCAACGTCTATCTGCTAAGCGAAGTGAAAATCTGTCCTTCAGGAAAACATACATATTTTAGCCTCTGTTTGGCAGTAATAGTGATATTCTAAAACATCCCTTGTATTTGGGAAGGATCAAATTCCTTATCAGATTATGCAAATCTGGCATTATTTATTTTGGGATGCACTGGCAATCTTGGGAGATGTAGCCATTCTTTATAACAGTGCTAAAAATACAGTTTCTGTCTCTTTTTTAAAAAAAGTATTCCTTATCATCCTTGTCACTTCCAAATCCCTGTATTCCTTCACCTAGCTTTTTAAATTTGCCCTTCTTTCTCTCTCTTGTCTTCCAACTGCTGTGATAAAGCACAATCCTGGGGGCACAGGCATTTGGCTACATTCTGACTGACACAAAGTCTGGGCTAATTTCTAAAAAAAAAAAAAAAAAAAAAAAGGATAAATGCTGATCTTTCCTATAAAACAGATTGGAACTTGGAACTTGGTGGGATTCTGAATAAGAATCTGGGACTGGATGAGAGTTCTTATTTATAAAATATATATTTTTTAATGTATATTTATTTTTGAGAAAGAGAGAGAGACAGAGGGTGAGCAGGGGAGGGGCAGAGGGAGAAGGAGACACAGAATCCCAAGCAGGCTCCAAGCTGTCAGCACAGAGCCCGACGCGGGGCTCAAACTTGCGGACCGTGAGATCATGACCTGAGCCGAAGTCGGACGCTTAACCGACTGAGCCACCCCAGTGCCCCAAGATCTCTTCTTTTCCTTTGTGTTTCCTCTCCATCCCCAGCAAGTGAGCCCACAGGACTGTCATCTTTCTCCTCTGGCTCTGATCTCTTCCGAGCGGAGCTGCGTGACTGCGCAGGTGCGTGCAGAATCATTCTCTTTCTCAGAAACACCCCCGTGTTGCACAAGAGTCCCTCCCCCTTTCACTCTTGCAAGAATGTTTAGTGTGCATGCGATTTCCCAGGGCCCCCGCTGGGCACTGAGACACAAATATGACAGATAAGTGCTGTCCTCAGGGAGCCTGCAATCCAGCGGGAGCAGGTAAGCGCATAACTGAGAGTCCTCACAAATGGCACAGGAAGCTGGCATAGGGCTGCCCACGGCAGAGGAAATCAGGGTGAGAGCCCCGAGGGGGCGGCATCTGACGGAGGTCTCAGAGGCTGTGGGATTCCTAGACACAGCAGAGCGTTTATGTTGCCTGACACGCCATCACAGGGTGTCTCTGGGCCCCGTCGTTTCAGATGCAGATTCTTAACCCCTCCTTTGGAAGCCCGGGCCCGGGGGGGGGGGGGGGCTACTGTGGGCAGTTGCAGAGTAGGCCTGAAGGAGCACAGGAGTCTGAGAGCCCTGGGTTCGAAGTTTAGTACTGCCCTCTCCTTGTGGGGTGGCTTGCAACAATTCCCCCGAACTCACAGAGCCTCAGTCTCCTGCCCCGTGAAATGGGCCTCCTAAGCGCTACTGGAGAGTGGGAGGCGCGAATAGGAGCACAGAGCACTGTGCCTGGCACTTGGAGAGGGAGGCGGGGAAGCGTGCAACTTCCCGGGCTTGCTTCTCCGAGCTGCGAGTCTGCGAACGCCGCCGAAGGGGTGGGTGGCAGCACGTAATCCCGCCCTCTGTGAACCGGTGACCTCCCTGGCCACGGAAGCAGACAGGTCATTTAAAAAATGTAATTTTCGCATTGACATTCTTCGTGCTGAGCCCGGGGGCAGGCATGTCCATTCTGCACGGGGAGAGCTCCGGGGCAGTAACCCAGAAAGAAGAGGCAGCCCTCACTTTGCCATTCTGCGCCCGGGCCTCTGACAAAAGAATTGTGCAAATGAACCTTTAAATCCGTAAATAGTGCCCCCACGATGCCGGGAAGAATGCAGCCGCGACAAAGGGCAATATTCACAGTTTATCTCAGGGTGATGGATCTGAATGGACGCATGAACACGGGTTTGTTAGAGAAAGAGCAGGCCACAGCCCCCCGCCGGGAGCCCAGTGGCCGCAGTCTGCAGTGCAAACAGTCAGTCCAAATCCCGAACAATTAGGGGAAACCAAGCTGCCATTATCTGAACTTCAACTTGTTCTCATGATTGATATGGGAAATGAAAAGTTGTACGCGGCTCGGGGAAGGCTGTGTTCGCCCTCACGGCTCGCGGGGCTCCGAGAAGGTGCACGATGTGTGTCTCGTACCCACGGCGCGAGCGGCCGACGCGCCCCCGGGGTCGGCGCGGGGATGGGGCGGCCCCGTCCGGCAGAGCACCCGCGCGTCGTTCCCGTCTCTGGCCCGTCACATACCCTTCTTCGGCCTCGGTTCTCTGGAGCCTCCCCCCACCCCCATAACCTCAGCACATGACAAAATTCTTAAAAAATCGTTTTTGGGGCCCTGCGGGACATTTCTCTGGAGAGGGAGGATGCGTTAGACGTCAGCGGCACGACCGCGGTCCAGTCGGCAAGTCTGTCTGCGCCTCAGTGTTGTGAGCTGTAGAATGGGGATCAGACCCACCTCACAGAAAAGTATGTGACTTGACCAGTTTAGCCGCTGGCACCGGGAAGTTCTCCATAAATGTGACGGGTCCGTATTCATTCCTTCAACAGCCTGAGCGTTTGCTGAGGACCAGTCACTCTGCTTGGCGGGGAGGGCGGCCCAAGAACGACTAAGACAACTCTGGCCTTTGCGGGGGGATGCTCTGGGGCTTACAAGCAAGCTCTGTACCTAACAGACGGTTCAAGCGTTTCGAGGCCGGGGGGCTGTGCCTCTTTTCCTCTGAGTCTCCGGTTTCGGGGGGCTCCACGGGGTTTGCGGAGCCGAGGTGAGCCCAGTGTTGCAGGGGAGGGGCACGGCACAGGGAGGATGAAGCCTTTGCCCTGGGCCTCGGAGGGTGGAGGGGTTTGAGAAGCTCGTGTGCAGAGGACATCATCCCGAGCTGCAGTATAAAGCCGCAGCAGAGGCTGGGAATTAGGGCTGCACAGGGCCTGGCGGCTGGAGGGTGGGGTTCCCGGGAGGTGAAGGTAGGAGAGGAGGTTGAAGACAGAGGCAGATCATCCAGGGTCCGAACGCGAAGAGGAGGTTTGCCTTTTAACCTGTAGGCAATAGGGAGGGATAAAATGTTCTGGAGCAAGGGAGTGCCGCCTGACTCAAGCTCTGGGGAAATGTGTTCTGAGGCTAGGCCCGCGATGGGGCAGGATGGCCCGCAGAACGCAGGGTCAACAGGGCTCGGTAGTGCAGTGGATTCAGGGAGAGGGGGGTCAAAGGTGACAAAGGTTGTGAGCTTTTGGCTCCTTCTCTTCCAATCCTTTAATGAATGAAACTCTTCTGATTCCCTTCCATCAGAGAGGAAGGGCAGGATTCCACACCAGTTGCCAGGAACTTATATAATCAATCAATCAATTAATTGCACCCACACACACTTTCCGGGTGGGCAGCAGCAACTTACTGTCTTTAATCCGTTTTTGAAATATGTCTGGGTGAGCGTACTCTTTGCACCTCGGTTTCACGGATCGGGAGACTGAGGCCCAGAGGATTCAGTGAATGCTTTGCTCAAGTCTGGGCTGGGATTTGAACCAGGGTCTTTCTGCTGAGAAAGCCATCCACTTCCCTTTATGCTAAGCCGCCTCTGGTGAGGCTGGCCCCTGAGGCATGCATGCAATTGCACACACACACACACACACACACACACACACAAACCCTGCGCTCGGGCCACCAGGACAGCGGCTGAAACAGAGACTTCCAAGAACCCTCTTCAAAGCGGCCAGAGGCATTCAGCAAGGCCTGGCATTCAGGCTGGAAGGATTTCTCCATTGTCTCCACCATCAGAGGTAAGTGACATCTTGAACGCCTCAAGAAGATTAAATAGCCCGGCTCCGTCGGAAAGCTTACAAAAAAAAGGGTGAGAGAGAGAGAAGAAAGGACGCAAGTTGGCTATTATAGAGCTGGTCCTTTTTTGTCGCAGAAAGAGCTTTCAAGGAGCACTATTGGAAGAAGCGGGCCCAGAGAAGAAGACAATGCCAGAGAGCCAGAGAGAACTCCTACAGGAACCCGGGGCTGGGCGCCGTGAATGCGGATTACTGCGGCTCCGAGCCGCCAAAGAAAAGGGGAACCCTGGTCAGGATGAAAATGAGGAATTACTTTTTTTCCCTTCCCCTCTGAGCCTCCAGTTCACTGCGCAGCGACAATGCGTGATGGGGGGCACTTGACATGCCCCTCTTCCAGGCCATGTTGGCGCCCCATGTGGGGCCCCCGGGGAACAAGGGCGGCGCAAACCCAAACAAAGCCGATTTTAACCCGATAAACTCACCCCACATTCTCCAATAGAAACGACGGGCGTTTGGGCTGCTGAATGTCTGCGCGCGGTCCAAACACATGGGACAAATAAGGAGCTTGGATTTGCGGATGTTTGAACATATGTAAACTCCTTCATCTTTTTAAGAGAACTGTTTCCTTTTTTTTTCTTTTCCTTTCTCTCTTTTTCTTCCTTTCCTTCTTTCTTTCTTTTTAGTTTTCAATGGGAGGAAACTGGGGATGCTGATGGCCCTTTTTGCAAAGCCTCAGAAGAGCCTGTTTCTAGTAGGTGATGAAGCTATAGACTGTGAGGGAGAAAGGGATCTAATTTGCTCAGATCCTGGGAACATGATTTGCTTTTGAAACACACTCTATCCTCACCCACCTCTAAATGGCCACCCTGTACATTCAAAATGTGCTCTGAAAGATGCGGTGCGGAAAAGCTGTAGAAAACGGCCCGAGCAGGAGATCCGACTTCGGGTTTGTTGTCGTCTTAACTGATGTTTTGTTAAGAATCACTCAGCTTCTTGGAGCTTCGGCTCCTGCCCACATTGCTCTGAGCACTGGGCTGCTTGGATGAGGCAGCCTGGAGCCCACACGGTACAACCCCCTGCATCCCCCAGGGCGCAGGACACACGGGGGGCTGCTGTGGCCGAGACCTGTGGGTGATCAGTGCTCCCTCCTGCCTCCTTCTCCGGGGAAAACCAAGTGAGGGGACCGTCGCAAAATTGCTTCCGAAACTCTAAGTGTGTTTTACAAATCTGAGCTATTCTCTTTACCATTTGTCTTCTCTTTGGCAGAAATCAGTTATCCAGACCTATCTGTTAGGTCATGATCAGTTACTGAGCCCAAGTCCTCGCGTGAAACTCAGCCCAGCAAGAACTCAAAATCATTTTCATTCACATAAAGTCACTAACGGTGTTAAAACTCTCATACTACCTTCAAAAGAAACACGTGGCCGGTGTTGACAGCGGAAATGTAACAGAAAGCTGAATAATGAGTTTGGTAAGTCTTCCTCTCTCCTGCGGTTCTAGTCCCGTATCAGGTGGTTCTAGTCTGGTATCCGTCATGAGGTGCCCCGTGCGTCCTGGAATGACATTTGCCTTTTACATGTAGTCCTGACTTGTGTTTTCAAATTCGAGTTTTGCCTTCTGTGTGTGTGTGTGTGTGTGTGTGTGTGTGTATGTGTGTGCGTGCGTGTGTGTTAATGATTAGACCTGGCATGTCTATCAGAACTGAAGGTCACAGTGGAAATGGGATTTGGCGTCTGAGATGGAGAAAAATGCTGTTATGACTTAAGAATTCCTCCTTTCTGGAATGTGAATGCACATGCATGAAACGTAGCGCCTCCCTCTGAGAGTCTCCTCGCTGAGACGGTCTGACCTTCACAAATGGAAGAAAGGCCCCTTTTCTCGAAGCTGCTGCTTTATTTGGCCCCAGATGTGCCCTCACATGAACCCAAAATATCTACCGTAAACAGGAAGCTGTGCGACTCGGGGGGAGGGCGGTGAGTTTGGGCACAAGGCAGACCTGGGGCTGACCCCTCCCCCCACCACACGCCTCTCTGGCCACGGACCATCTTTGAGCTGTGGTGAGGACAGAACGGCCTGGTGTCCCTGACAGCTCTGTGAGGAATTTGCGGAGCAGGAAGGGCCGCTAACAGTGGTCAAGCGTGTGGTGGGCGGTCGAGTGGTCTGGCAACGCCACTTACTACGTACAGAGTGTCCTGTGCCTCTGCCGATTCATCTGGAAAATGGGGCTACTATTGGAAGCTTCTTCGCGGACTGTTTCCCACACCATGCCCGCCATGTGGTGAGGCCTCAAATGAATGTTAGCTACTTTTAAAGCTTCTTGGCCAAGGAGCCTGGAAGGAAGAGGGAGAAAGGGTGATATCCAGGAGGCAGATCGGCTGGAAAAGTCTGACCACACTGGTTCCAACCACATCTCTTCCTCTGGCAAACCAGAGGCTGTCGATGAGGAGGGCGAGGGGCCGCGGAGTCTCCGACCCTCTTCCTCTGCTCACCTCCCCCTGCCCCACGTCCATCCTCTGGGATTACAGGTAGAAGCTCTCAGGGCATGAAGATTTTGTGCCCGTTCCTGACAGAGATACAGTGGGACTGAGCTGTTGGAGGGTGGGGAGGGGACAAGATCATGACCGTTAAAATTTGAACACGTTGTTCCAGCCTGTTAGTCGTGGAAATGTCTATTATTTTTATTATTTAGCATGCCGTAGAACAATTGTTAGCTTTCCCTCCGTGTGGGACTACACGCTGCCTCTCCCCAAATCCCCGCGGCCCGGGCCAGCCAGGGCTCCCCGCTCTCCCTCAAGCTGCCCCTTTGGCGGCCGTTTGCCAGGGCTCCGCTTTACTTCATGTGTCTTTTTTCCAAAAGCTGTTTCGATTAACCCACATTTACAATAGGAAATAATATTAGTCTCGTAACCAGAGGGTATGGAGCCCTCGTTATGTAGAAACAAACCTTGAGCTTCAAATATTTCTGCTGGTGAAACGTCTCACGTAAAACTTTTATTACAGTGGATGTTATGGGGGAGACATTTTAAATAGTAAAAACCAATATGCTGTGTTCCTGGATTATTTTAGTTAACAACAACGAAACTAGTCTAAATGCACTACCTACAAATTGAATAAAACAGAAGCAGTTGACTTATAAGATTCATATTACATAGCCTACAATTGCAACACATTAAACTGACAACTGTCGCCTACCGTGTTTCTACAGAGCTGTGTCACGTATGATCCCTGGATAAAATAATACTAAAACACAAAATAAAAATTTTTTTTGGCGAGAGAGAGAGGGAAAAAAAAATATCTTGCTGTTATTCTGGGATCTGCCAGTAAGCTCAGCGGGAGGCAGACCAACGAGGAAAGTGACCCACTTCGGTTTCCAGGTTATGCGACCCAAGAGCTCATCCACTGGTGGTCTTGGGGAGTTTCTTATTGCCAGGGAGGCTAGCGTTGGGCAAAGCAAAGACCCTTGGTGGAGAGGACTCTTGGGGAACGTTGTCTGGGCTTTCAAGTTTTTTATTTATTTGAAATGTTTATTTATTTTTGAGAGAGAGAACGCGAGTGGGGGAGGGTCAGAGTGGGGGTGGGGACAGAGGAGCCCAAGTGGGCTCTTCTTGGACCCTAGGAAGCCTGATGCGGGGCTCAAACTGCAAGATGATGACCTGAGCCAAAGTCAGACACTTAACCCACTGAGCCACCCACACGCGCCTGTCTGGGCTTTCAAAATAGAGGGAAGCACAGGAAGATCTTATCTCAGGAACTTCCCGTGGGGACACCTTTCCACCGTCTGACCTCTGGCAGCAGGAAAACTGAAGCACCAGGGCCTAAGCCAGCTGCTCCCCTGGCATTTGGGGGGGGGGGGACTGAGTCAAAGGAAGAGACTGAGCTTCTGACTGCAGAGAAGAACTGAGACTGTCTTCTGCTTGTGGACAGCCTGCTGACCCAGGGTGGCGTTGGCCAGACTGGAGGGCCACGAAAAGTGCCCCACCGTCACCACCTGATGCTTTGCCTTCGTCGGGGATCTGGTTGTTCAGAGGGTCCCTGGTCGACCTCTCAAGCCTCTGTCAAATTCCCCATTTGGAACAGCAAGGACAGAAAGATACTTTTTCAGCACCTTTACATTTAGCTCAACCAATTTTTGCGTGGGGTGTCCATTTCTTTATGTTGTTGAGGGTTTTTTTTTTCGTTTTGCTTTGTTTGGTTTCTGAGCTGGCAGAGTTCTCAGCTTAATATTGTGAGCTCTACTTTTTTTTTTTTTTAAGTTTACTTATTTATTCTGAGAGAGAGAACCAGCAAGGGAGAAGCAGAGAGAGAGGGCACAGAGGATCCAAAGCGGGCTCTTTGCAGACAGCAGAGGGCCCGATGCAGGGCTCGAACTTACAAACCGTGAGATCATTACCTGGACCAAAGTCAGATGCTTAACCAGCTGAGTCACCCAGCCGCGGCCCCCCCCCCCGCCCCCCCATAAACTATTTTTTTGTTGTTGGGAAATAAGGCGGCTTTGATATCATGCAGTGATTTTTATGAATTTGTCCGAGATAATTTTGGCCTGAATTTTACAGGTGAGAACCCCTGCATGTGCATTGCTGATTTTTCATCTGCACCGGAGAGTCTTCTGTCTATTTTGGGGGTAAATTCTCTGTCAATTGGATATGGGCTAAACATTTCTTTTTGCTCATTAGTCCAGGAGAGATTCAATATTTCTGCTGGAGTCTGGCACGCCCCCTTTCCAAAGGGTTTGTTTTCTGGCCGTCGTGAGGCTTTTTTTGGTTTGGAGGGTTTCTGCGTGACCTCTCAGTGCATCGATTACTTTAGCTTCTTCAGTTAACGACACGTTCATTCCGTTTCTTTTCTGTTAGAGAGTTTGTCAATGAATATTTAACCTCTGCCACATAAATCGGTTTCTTCACAACTCCCCTGATTCATTTAGTAAGGGCTCCCCCTCTACGAGGCGTCTTCGATATGCCTAATTCCAAGTTCTCATGCTGTCTGTTGATTCATCACGGCCAGTAGCCCAGTGGCTCCTCTTTAGCAAGTGTCCACGTAGAGGCTGGACCCTGATTCAAGAGAATTCCGGAGATTGGAGTCTTTCTCCAAACCCCGTGTGAGTGTCGCCTACACTACTCTGCACACCGCTGATGGGTTTTGAAAGACGTTTTGGGTGCTGTACTTGCTATTGGATTTGCTTTGTCGAGTCTTCCAAGGACTGAGACTTACTTGTAATGTCAGCCAGCAGCCCAGCTTGCTGTAAGCATTTAGATTTCTCTTCTTTTCATGCTATTCTATAAGGGTCTATTTTAAGACCGAGTGGAGAATGGTCACGTTCCAGCTCATTGTTTGTGGTTTTCCCATTTGCTATTTCTGATAGTTTGTTCTTGAGTCTGACTTCTAGAATGGTTGATTTAAGAGCCCCAAGTTTCCATTCAATGTGACTAAAGCTCTCAGCACATTGACGTCCTTCCTCCAGAAAGACAGAAACTCCAATGGCTGGTTCTCCGTCTCCCCTTGCATTGTAGTACAAAGTTTTAAGCATGCAAAGCTTCCACTGTGACGGGGAAAGCTGTCCTCTCCCCCACAGTCCTCGGGGGTCTGGCCCTGGGCTAAGCTCTCCTGGCAGGACAGCCATTGCCTGGCACAGGGTCTCCAGAATCAGCATCACGCAAAGCTCAAGGCCATCAGAGGACCCTTTGTGGCTCCTAAGGCCACTGCTGTATTTGCACAGCCTAGGTTGCCAGGACAGGACCCTGCTGGCCACATCAGGTGTCAAAGTCCAGCGGTGAGCATTCTTCCCAGGACCCTCTCTGTGCCTGGCAACCAGGGCTGACCCCAGTGGAAGGGGAGTGGGGACATGAAAACCAATGTCTCCCAACTCTCCCACCTCTTGGCCGATAAGGGAAATGATCAGATCACTTGGACTACAGGCTAGGCTCTGTAGGCGAGAGGGAATGGCCAGAGGCTCTGGCCACCTCAGGTCTTTCCTGGCTGCCCCCCAAACTAAGGACATCAATATGTTTCCAAATCTACAACCATTCGGGGTCACTAGTTGGGAAGTTCCAAGCTGGAAGATTTGTAGACCCCCAGTAGTGACCACTGCTCCTTTTTCTCTCTCTCTTCTGAAAAATTAAGATGACATTCATATGATGTAATGTTTTCATTATTTTAAAGCTTTTTAACTATTTTAAATATCCTAACTAATTTAGTGGAATTTAGCACACTCACACTGGTGTGCAACCACCACCTCTGTCTAGTTCCAAAATATTTTCATGACTCGAAAAGGAAACCCCATAACCATGAATCTCCTAATTCCCCTCTCCCCGCTAATCCCCGGCAACCAGTGATTTGTGACCTTTCTCTCTGCATCCATTTTCTGCATATTTCATATAAATGAAATCGTACAATATGTGACTTTTTGCGTTGGCTTCTTTCACTTAACATAATGTTTTTGAGATTCGTTCATGTTGTGACCCCTACTAACACTTCATTCCTTTTTTGGCTGAGTATTAGCCCCTTGCATGGATAGATCACAATTTATTCATCTATTCATTCATTGAGAGAACATTTGCACTGTTTCTACCTTTTGGCTCTTGTGACTAATACTGCCATGAACACGCATTTTTATGCATTTGTTTGAGTACCAGTTTTCAATGTTTAGGTCTATATTTTGGGATTATACTGGGTGAAATTTCTGGGTCATATGGTAATTCTATGATGAACTTTTCTTGAGGAATAACCAAACTACTTTCCACAATGGCTGCTCTCATTACAATCCCAACAGTCAGATAAGGTGTTCTAATTTCTTCACATCTTCACTAGCACTTGGGATTTTCCATTTTTCAAATGATAGCCATCCTAGGAATGGGAAACAGTTCCTCAATGTCCGCTCGAGTCCTTTGCCCATTTTTTAAGCTGGGCTGTTTGTTTTTTTGTTGCTTAGTTGTAAGAACTCTTTACGTATTCTGGATATTAGACCCTTGGCAGATATATACATTGATTTGCAAGTATTTTCTCCCATTTTGTAGGTTATCTTTTCACTTTCCTGGCAATGGCCTTTGATGCACAAAAGTTTTTAAGATTGATAAAGTCTAATTCATCTTGTTGCCCATGTTTTGGGTGTCAAAACTGGGAAATCATCATCAGATCCAAGGTCACGAAGAATTACCCCCTCTGTTTTCTTCAAGGTGTTTTGTGGTTTCAGTTCTTGGGTCTAGGTCTTTGACCCGCTTTGCGTTAATTTTTACATACGGTGCGAAGCCAAATCTTCTTCACTCTAGGATCCAGGCTAAAAGCACGTCCCCTGACTGGGACACGACATCCTCATAGCAGAGGGAAGAGAACAAAAGCCACACCATCCAACGGCCTTGAAAAACTCAGCCCCAACATGGTGTGTGGTGTGTCTGCTCTTGTTGTCTCACCGTTCCTGGTGTCGATGGTGAGGAGGAACCACGGAAGACGCTCGTGGCAACAGCAAACATGTATAATCTTCCATTCTTACGTAATCTCTTACATTACAGAGGAGAAAGAAGCTGATCATGGGAAATGATGATACAATCTACTGTATGAGCCCTAGAAATCATAGCACATGAATCAACAAAATAGAGTAAAAAATTCAGAGTACAAATATTTTACAGGAAACTTTTTTAATTAATTTTTTTTTTTTGAGAGAGAGAGGGGGAGTACGAGTGGGGGAGAGGGGCAGAGGGAGAGAGAAAGAGAAAGAGAATCTTAAGCAGGCTCCACGCTCAGTGTGGAGCTCGATGTGGGGCTCTATCCCATGACCCTGGGATCATGACCTGAGCCAAAATCAAGGGTTGAACACTCGACTGACTGAGCCACCCAGGAGCCCTTTCCAGGAAACACTGGAGGTACCAGCTCCTCCATCCCTTATCTGAAACCACTGGGGCCCAGTGACTTCCGAATTCAGAATGTATTGGATTTACGTATAATATATAATGCTCCCAGCAGGATCCAGGGCTGTCCTTGTAATTAGCAGATGAGTATTTTTGTAAAAAAAGGATGATTATCCGCAAAGTAAGAGGCCCAATTTAGTTTTAGGTCAATTTTTACTGGCAAACAAGCTTAGGTCAATTTAGGTCTTGCTGCCAAATGAGCTTAAAAACCAACAAAACCACTTTTCAAAAGAGCTTTAAATTTTTTTTTTTTATTTAAAAAAATTTCGGGGTTTATTTATTTTGAGAGAGTGAGAGAGAGAGAGCGAGCAGGGGAGGAGCAGAGAGGGACAGAGAGAATCCCAAGCAGGCTCTACACCGTCAGCGCAAAGCCCAACATGGGCCTTGAACTCAGGGACCGTGAGATGATGACTTGAGCCGAAATCGAGAGTTGGATGCTTAACCAATTGAGCCACCCGGGCGCCCCAAGAGCTTTTTTTTTAAAGGTTGCGATTGCAGATAAGGGGTTGTTGACTTGTATTTTGGAGAGTCAGACACGTTTCTTAAACTAATTTAGGAGGAAGCAATCCGCAGTCACATACCTCCTTTCCAGAATTTTCTAGGTAGTAATCAAATAAGAGTTCTCCTAGACTACTGGATGACTTAAAAACACACTTTTTGCCGGGTATTATTTATCAGCGGTTGGAGATTCTTTGGTGGCCCTACCTTGACAATCTATTGATACGTCTACTCTGCACAAAGGTCTCTGTGAGGGTCCCTGTCCTCACCCTTGAAATCTGGGTGGGGAGAAGAGATGGTAAGTTTTACGGTATGTGGCTCTGCAGTCAGACCTATGGGAAGAGCTTGCTTGGGGAGAGGTGTGTGAGGGCAAATCAGGGTGGGGTCCGGCAGAGTTTGGTCCTGTGAAAGGAAGCTCTGTGAGCATTCCAGGTAGGGAGAACCCCCGGAACAGGAGAGCCGAGACAGGGCCTTGCAGAAGAGGCTGAGGGTTCGGGGTGGAAAACGCCAATGCCACAAGACCGGTTCAGAAGTCCATCTACTTACTTCCAGTGTTTGTGGACAGAATGACCTCTTTGTAGCTGTTCCTTTTCTGGGCAGTTATTACAGAGCAAAAGACGTGTTTGCCGGAAAGTTTAATTAAAATGTACTTCCTCGGAATTATGTTCAGGGAGCAAATGAGTTTAAGCAGGTTACTTGGCACATACCAGTTGGGAGGTGATGATCTCTTCATTCCTGACTCGAGAGAGAGAGGGGAGGGGGACAGGAGAGGAAGTGAGGTGGGGGCTTGGGAAGCAGTGAAGGGAGAGGTTCCTGTAGGTACTTGTCTGGGGAAGGCTTTGCAGGCTGTGGGTAAGCAATTATTCCTACAGTCTGGGAGCCAGCCTTCTGTCGGGGCTTAAAATGCAGCAGACACCTGTTTCCGAGATTTCCAAGGGAATTTTCCAGACAAATGCTCCCTGTCTGCTTGGTTAGGAGTCAGGTTCTCCTCCCTGGTTACCCATGACACCTTCCTCGGAACCGCGGGAGCCTTAGCGGTGTGAAAATTGCCTGATGGAGCCCAAACTGAAAAAGGGTAAACTCTGGTGGGAGAGGAGATAAGGACGACAAATGAAAACCTCAGCTGGGCATCACTGAGCAACGTGACCTACTTGGTGCTAGAGAATATATGACAAGGTATGAGGGACGCTTGATGTCTTTGTTCTGCTCTCTTGTTGGGGAAGGAAGGTGTTGTAAGAACATCTATTGAGTTCTTTCCATGGTCGGAGCCCTCTCCAACGTGACTGGGGTTTGAAACCAAAAATAATTGCTACATGATTGGTTTGGCATCTATGGTACATTTTTGGAGAATTCTGAAAAGGCTGCTCTGATCCTCCACTAGGATTTCCAAGGAAGAGAAACCGAGGCAAGGAAAATCATGTCCTTACTTGGGTATTTCATCTTTACAAACTCGATTTCTTCTGCTGGAGTTTCCTGCAAAGACGTCCAGGTATCGTTGGAGACTTGCCCGGGGTCCACAGAGCCGGCTGCACTCCAGCCTGTCAACATCCCCCCTTGCATTGTCACTGGCCCTAGACTTTGAGCTTCCTTTACAGCCTCTTCATAAAGGACAGAACGTGCTGCTCTCTTGCTCCAAATCCGTCAATGGCTATCCGTTGTCTGCTTAGTATCGTGGGATCTCAAAGTGGGATGCCAAATCCAGCTGCGGGAGGTTTTCCAGAGGACGGGGCATGTAAGCTTGAGTCTCAAGTAGATATTTATAAGGTAGTCAGCGGGGACAGTGGGAGTGGGGGTGAAGCATTTCCAGAAAGCATCCTCTGCAAACCATCACGTGCAAAAGCACGGAGATACCACGCAGCAAAGCATGATAAAGCACTGCCAAGAATTGTGGGGTGGCTGAAATCCAAGGGTCTGGAGGTGACAGGGGGCTGGATTCCCAAAGGGTCTTGTGTAATAACCTAAGCTCAGATTTCAATGCGATGCCCGAAGGTCGTTTCTTTCCTTTTATGATATCACATGTCAAGTACAAGTTTAAAAAACAAAACCAAAATTAAGGTTTTGCTGTGCTTGGTTTTCTAGCCCTCTTTTCCACTCAACATCACATCACGAGTATCTTCACGCATCCTCAACAAATCCTTCACGAATATTTTTGTGCCTGTGTGATGGTCAAACAGATACATCTAAGCATGTTTCCCATTTTCGATTTTTGGATAGTTCAGCTGTTCTCATTTTTTAATACTAAAAATAAAGTGGTAATAAACACCATAAGGATGTATCTTTGATTTGCATCTCTAATTATTTCCCTAGAATTGATACTTAGAACAAAACAATAATGTTACACACATTTTATGTTCTCTATCTTTAGGACACCAGAGTGTCTGTCTCATTTTACCCTCTTGGACAACGAGGGTGATCACTTGGAAAAGAAACTGATATTTTGGGGGTGCATGGGTGGCTCAGCCAGTTAAGGACTTGACTCTTGATTTCAGTCCAGGTCTTGATCTCATGGTTCATGAGATCGAGTCCTGTGTGTGCTCTGCACTGACAGTGTGTAGCCAGCTTGGGATTCTCTCTCTCTCTCTCTCTCTCTCTCTCTCTCTCTCTCTTTCTGCCCCTCCCCTGCTCTAGCATGCTCTCTCTCTTTCTGTCTCTCAAAATAAGTAAATAAACTTTAAAAAAATAAATAAAATTAAAAAAAAATTGACATTTTTGGAAAAAAATAGTTGTATTAATTAGATTTTCCCTAATATTCGAGGTAAAAAATTTCTTCAGATGTTCACTTAACTTATGTATCTCTTGCAAAAATTGTTCCTTTCCGGGGCGCCTGGGTGGCGCAGTCAGTTGAGCGTCCGACTTCAGCCAGGTCATGATCTCGCGGTCCGTGAGTTCGAGCCCCGCGTCGAGCTCTGGGCTGATGGCTCAGAGCCTGGAGCCTGTTTCCGATTCTGTGTCCCCCTCTCTCTCTGCCCCTCCCCCGTTCATGCTCTGTCTCTCTCTGTCCCAAAAATAAATAAACATTGAAAAAAAAATTAAAAAAAAATTGTTCCTTTCCTTTGTCCAATTTCTATAGGATTATTTTTCTTATTTGGAGAAGGACTTCATACACCAGGCCAAGTCTTTGCAGTTTGTTTTAGTTTCTTCCCAGTTATATATATATATATATATATATATATATTTTTTTTTTTTTTTTAATTTCATGCGCTTTGTAATTTAAATAGCTAGACGATAACCTTTCTAGAAGGTAAAGACTGCAGGCTGGTGGAATAACAGGCAGGGAGGGGAGGGAGCCCTAGATGGCTTGGTGGTTTCCAGCGTGGAAGCTCCGGGGAGGGGGGGGGGGCGGTGGGCGGTGACTCAGGCTGCTCAGGGGTGGCACCGATGTGCAGGTGAGATGCCCAGAAGAGCTAGAAACAACATCTGAACCTCATTCATACTATGTGGCCGAGGGCCGTTTGTAGAAGGAATGAGCGCCCATCTGGATCTAGAGCTTGTAGAGAATTCTAGGAGGAGGCACGACTCGATCAGAATGAGAGCCCTGGTCTCTTGACTCCGAGTCCCGAATCCACTCCTGACGATGAGTGGACAGCTGGGTTGTGAGACGGCAAGGTAGGGGGACTGACACGGCCCAATCTAGGCAGCATCTGATTCTTCAGTTTCACTTTTTTTTTCTTTTAATGAAAATCTCATCTTCACACTCCTTGCCAGCCTGCAGCTGGCTTCTCCTCTCCCATGGGGCGGTGGGCTATGTTTCGGATGCCTCAAGCCCACTTCATCTTGGAGACTGACAGGAACTTACCAGGTGTTTATTATGACGAAACTGCTCTCCATCGGCATTCATTACTTTAGTTTCTTCTACAAGGGTCAGGAATGTGGCACCATTGACTTTTCCATCACCCTGGATTAATTAATAGAAATCAATATGGCGAGAACAAGGTACAGAGCAGTTAAACGTCTCACGATTAGCGCCCATCCTCTTGAACTTCTGTCACGGAGGGAGAAAGATGAGCACCCCCACTATGAACATGTCCAAAACTTCCTGTGTGAACAGACATTTTTCTCCTTCTTCTCCTTCTCCTTCTCTTCTTCTTCTTCCTCCTCCTCCTCCTCCTTCCTCCTTCCTTCCTCCTCCTCCTCCTTCTCCCTCTCCTTTCTCATGACTTGGCAGAATTGGATAAAACCATGTGTTGGCATCGTTGGCATAAAAATGTTCCTCTAGCAGACAAATCACGTGATAATGGCTTTTCCTTTGGGCTGGATCATTTTTAAAGATATTACAATGGGGGATTCACAGTAATGTGTGCTGCAGCCTGGAATGTGTCTGTGCAGGTGGCCAAGTGAATGTCGATCTCTCTGTCATTCTGCTGTCCAGCCACCTCCCCCTTGGCGGGTGTTGCAGAAAGGAAGGAGGAACTGCACGTGACGTTGGCCTCACCTCTGGGCTGGTCTAGCCGGTGGTGCTGCCCTGTGTGCTCTGCTATGGGACAGGAGCCTGCCCAGGCTCAGGCCTTGCTGCAGAGGGGACCAGAATCTGCGCTTAATGTCTGCCTGTGGTCTCGTCTGAAAAAAATCCCACAGCTGATTCTCCTCTGGGCTTCCTCCCCGTGGGTGGTGAGCCTCATAGCAGTGATGGGGCCCGGGGAGTGTCTCTCAGCAATTAGGGACAGATCCTTGGGGGGAACCCTGGCCTCCACCAGCTCAAAAAGGATAGGAGTTTGGAAATAAACGCCCGGAGGGTCCATTCATAGCAATATCTACACCATTCTAATTTTTGGTTGAAAGATCATTTCCAGAAAGCGAGGCTGGACCTAGGCTCACAAATAACATAAATAATGACGATGATTATTATTAGGCAACGGGTGTTGAATTTTTGATGTGTTTATTTCCCGTTTGGTGTTTCTCATCTATTTCCAAAGTGCGGAATGCCATTTCGAGTCTCAAAGGCACCCAGAAGTGAAGAGGGGGGCCTGAAGTTATGCCTCATTCGCCGCTGGGCCCACGGATCAGGGCCGGGGAGGCCCCGGGGGAGGCCGGTTGGGGGGGCGGGGGCGGGTGGCGGTGCGGCCCCGCTGGCTGCTTCGGGGCCGCCAGCCCCGCCGGGGCCTCCGGGGCGTTGCCTGGAAACCGCGCAACAATGCCTCCCGAGCAGCCCCGCGATGATCTTTTCTGAAGTGGCAGCCCCTTCAATTATTTTATTTCCATTATATTATGTTAATTAAATCAGCAAAAAGAACAGAGCACATGCATGTCCCAAGTGTGGTGGCTGTGAAGGGTTAATCGGAATGGCCCTGGCGGCCGCTGGGTGTGCAGAAGCAGCAGGCAAGGTGCGTTAAGATGGACCGGTCCCCAACTGGTCCGTCCCCGGGTGACCCCGCGGGAGCCAGAGTGTCCTCGCAGCTGCCTGCGTTTTGCCGGCTGTTTCCACAGCTCTCCCGAACCACCGGCTGCACCCGGCCGGCCGTACAGAAGGGATCCTATGACCCTTTGAAGAACAACTTAGTACCGCAGCCAGACTCTGCAGAAGCCACTGTGCCTCAGTTCATTGGTGGTGACAAAAGACATTGTAGGTGCATCACGTGAACACCTCAGGCAGAGGCTTTGAAAACATTAAGTGCTTTGCTGCAATAAAATCTTGTGTCGAATCCCCCAAATACAACCCAAGTAACAGTGAGGCTGCTTTGATTGGCGTCAGAACTGGGGACCTCGTTCCCCTTGCCCCATCCGAGATGCAAAGCACAGTTTGAAAACCCGCGCCTTGGAGCGTCCCAAGCGGGTACGAGAACCATGGGTTTCGCGGGGGCGGTCTGCTGTCGGGCGTCTGATGGCCACAGGGGTCTCCCGACCTGATGGTCCCATGCCCTGAGAAGCGGGTCCTAGAGTCCCCAGGGATTTCTGAGGTTGAAAACCGAAGGTACTCCCCTGCCTCAATTTACTTGTCTATAAAATGGACATAAAAATTCTGTGTGGCCTCCCGGGCTCCTAAACTTGAAGAACTGACACATAATGGCCACTTCCAGGCCTGTGGTAAGCACTCCTGGGGAGGTGACCCCCCTTGCCCTCAGAATGTCTCTTGAGGGGGGTCTCTGTGTTTTAGGAAATGCTCAGAGCATCAACCCCCCGCGTCTTCTTCTTTTGCGGTGGGGGTCGTGGGGTTGCTGTTTCGGGCTGTGATTTTACTCTTCCTTGAGTTCTGCAGACACCTGTCCGGTGAGCCTGGAGACCCGCAACCTGATTCTGGTCTCGCCTCTGACTCCGGGAAGCAGGCGACAGACCCTCCCCTCTCTGGCCTGTGGTTTTCTCCTCAGTCAAGTGAAGGCCCTACTATCAGGGATCCGTTAGCTCCCTGCAGCTGCGGCATCCTCTCATTTGAATGCCATCAACAAAAATAGCAGTGCGACGCCTTCTGTCAAAGACGACAGAGCAATTACTCTAAAGTTTATTTCCTCTCCCCTGCGTCTCCAATATTGCAAATCTCCTCCGTTTTAAAATTAAGTTGTAAATGAGATTTGAGTCCCACATCACTTACTTTGTTCTCTCTCCAACAGAAAGGGTTGAATAACCAGTTCAAAGAAAACGTACACATAACTGAAATTCAAAGGGGGTTGGAGGGATTTTCTTTCTCCTAATCTTGGTTACTGGGCTCGCCATCTGATTAACCTTTCCCCGGGCACCACTGTGAGGGTGGGATTCCCTGACCCAGCTCTCTTAGTAACGCCCCTCTGTGTACAGGAGGACGCCCCAGACCCGCATCACCGCTGGCATCACAGAAGTCACAGAAAAAATAGTTAGAAAGTGCTCACCGTGGGCCAGGCGTTTCACATGTACTCACTTCTCAACCATTCACATTTTGAAGTATCTGAGCTTCTACCTACTTTACTGATCAGGAAACCGAGGCACAGATAGGTTAAGTGACTCGCTCCCGGTTTTACAGCTGGTAAGTGACCAGCCAGGGTTCCAACCCGTCCTGTCTGCCTACCAAGGTCTTTGCTCTTAATGCCCGAACTTGACTCACATATAAGCTCTGTGCAGGAAAGGAGGGGCTAAAAGACCTTCTGGTCAAATCGGTGTGTGGCCTTCAAACCTTCTGCAAGGCTGCCTGACGGGCACTTGTCCAGCCTGTACTGAAATACTCCTGCTGACGGGGAACTCTTTCCCTCTGAGGGCAATCGTTCATCCATCCCCCGGACAGGCACAGGCCCCACCTACGGGCTCAGTGCCGGGCCATCAAGAGGAACACATCGTAGCTCCTTCTGCTGAGGGACTCGTAATCCACAGCCAACCTGTTAGGTCCTTGAACAGCTCCGACTGCCAGAACACTCTGCGTTTGCCAAACTCGGAAACCCCTCCCTCTCACTAAAGGGGTTGTATAATTACTGTCCGAACCAGGACCCGGTGGAGAGTGAACAGGGACTCCTACGATAATTTTGTCATGGCGACGGGCGTAAACGGAGTCTGTCGCTGGCAAACAGGGCATTCCCAGCCCACGGTCCACAGCCTGGCGCTTGTCTGGTCTTTGAGTCCCCTCCAAGTGTGCTCCTGTTCTCCTCCACGCATCGGCCCTTTGAGGACTCGACATTTGAGGACCGGTGTCTGGCCAGCTCTGAGCCTCCTCTGAGTCCTCGTGTCCTTAGTTTGGAGCCCGGCCACAACGCCCTTGCTCTCCCCTGAACATGTCTGAGAGTCTCAGGTTGGCTTTCTGGTCCTGCCCTGCCCTACCCTGGCCCTCATTCAGTTGGGAGAGGAGCGAGCCTAGGTCTGCAGCAGAGGGGGGGTTGAAGAAGGCTGGCTGCTTACCAGAGACATTTGCAAAGCCTGGGACTCAGAGAAGATAAAGACAACGGAGGCAAGAACATTGCCATCGTGGCTCTGTGGCTGACGGGGGCGCGGGACTTAGAAATTTAAGACAGAAAAGTTTGGGGAGAGACGATAGAAAAACACGTTTCCCTGATATTTCTTAGAAAACTTCGGACAAGCATATTTGTTTTTTTTTTTTTTTTTTAATTTTTTTTTTCAACGTTTATTTATTTTTGGGACAGAGAGAGAGACAGAGCATGAACGGGGGAGGGGCAGAGAGAGAGGGAGACACGGAATCAGAAACAGGCTCCAGGCTCTGAGCCGTCAGCACAGAGCCCGACGCGGGGCTCGAACTCACGGACCGCGAGATCGTGACCTGGCTGAAGTCGGACGCTTAACCGACTGCGCCACCCAGGCGCCCCGAAGCATATTTGTTTTTAGGTGAGCGATTATTTTAACCCATCAGCCTGGAGAGCGAGCGTCTCTGTAGGTCACTCAGTCAGTCAACAAACATGCACTGACTCGCAGTTGTTTGCAGGGCATACAGATGACACCACGCTTGCTCTCAAGGAGCTCAGCGCTTAGACGGGGGCAGAATGTGAGGTGTTCAGGTAACACGTGCCACAAGGGGGGCGCCCAGGGAGCATCGAACTCACCCCCTCGGGGCTGTCGGACAGCTGACAGGGTAGCTAATCACTGAGCTGGTTCGCAGAGGATGCGCAGCAGCGTTCCCGGCAGAGAAGGGAAGTGAGCGACATTCCAGGCAGAGGGAACAGCATGTCCAAGAGACAAGAGGCAGCGGGCACGTGACAGCGTTGTGGGTTCAGGTGGCTGCTGGGGGTGGGGGTGGGGGTGGGGGTGACGGAAGCCGGGAAGGACCCCGAGGTGGACCCTGGGGCTGTTGGAAGCGTCCGGGCCCGGGCTGGGGAGACCCAGACGTTCAGGGGCCGCTTTGCACGGCTGAACGCCGGCGCGTGGATTTAGAGGTCCCCGTAATTGGTTAAAACGAGTGCCAGCGTGAAGCCCCAATGAGAAAACGCCGTGTTTGCTGAGCGTTGCCGAGTTGCCGGCGGACTGCGTGCTCGGGCGGGAGCAGCAAGCGAACCTCTGCTTCCTTCAAGCTCCATTAATCTGCCCATTTCTTTCTGCCCCAAATTCCTCTTCAAATATGCAGCGGTTCCTCAAATTCGTAAAGGAGGCAGTGATTTATGACCCCGTTGGGGGGGCCGGCAAGCCTCCGGGCAGGTGGTTAGCGGAGGCTGGGTTGGTCCGGTTGACCGTCCGCGGCTGTCCGAGAAGGACAGTGGCTCTCCTCTCCTCCCCACGTGTGCACGCGTGCACACACACACACAGGCGCGCACAACCGCTCATCCCCGGCCCGTGTCTTCAGGCCCTCCTACTTGTGGCCCTGTGAGGGCTCCTGGGAGAGCCCAGCGACCCCGTGCAAGGGACGGCACCCCCAGTATCTCCTGTGGGTGAGCGTCTCCCCTGAACAGCCCTTCTGAGTCTGAAACACCAGCAGTCATCACTTCCTGTGCATTTGCTGTGTGCCTGGTTCCAGCTCCAGTCCTTTATTCGCCTCCTAGCTAAGTTCATAATATCACAAGGCAAGGATGTGCTAGCTCCCGTTTTGGTGAAGAGAAACTGAGGCACGGAGACGCCAAGGGACGGGTGCCAGTTTTCACTGAGCCAGCAGGAGGTGGAACAAGGATTCGAACCGGGGGCGACGAGGCCTTTCCCTTTACCCTGGGACCTATCGGGAGGGGCCGCAAGGTCCCCTCCCCTTGTCCGGACTTGGGGCTGGGATCAGGAAGTGAGTCACTGCCATTGCTTGTGGCAAGGGCTTTTGGAATCAGGATCGGTAGAATTCATTAACTCGTCAAGCAGCTTTTTCTGAAGGCCTGCTGGGGTGTTGTGTTCACCGGTGGGGGTGCAGAAGGGACGGATGAGCCACGGCCCTCAGAATGTTAGTCCACGGGGAGGGAATTACAGACACCACCGCTGTGATCCTGTGAGCTGGGTGCTGGGCTCCAACAAGCGAGTCAGGGCAGAGGGGCCGGAGATCAGGCCTTGCTCGTGCCAGAGGGGCTCCCCAGAATGGGGGGACCTGGTGGGGAAGCAATGGCTGTGCAGAGAGGCACAGAGCTCATACGGGGCAGAAATGCTGGGGTGGGTGGCCCTGTAGTTTATTGTTTAATTTAGGACTTTTCTTCCAAATGTTTATTTTGAAAATTTTCGGGGCTCCTGGGTGGCTCAGTCAGTGAAGCTTCCGACTTCAGCTCAGGTCATGATCCCACGTTTCATGGGTTTGAGCCCCACGTCTGGTTCTGTGCTGACAGCTCAGAGCCTGGAGCCTGCTTTGGATTCTGTGTCTCCCTCTCCCTCTGCCCCTTCCCCGCTCATGCTCTGTCTGTATCTCTCTCTCTCTCTCTCTCTCTCTCTCTCAGAATAAATAAACATGAAAAAATTTTATTTTGAAAGGTTTCATACGACGTAAAAGTTGAAAGAAGAGAGCAAGGAACAGGTTGTATATCCTCTACCTCGTCAATTACCTACTCGGCAATTGCCTACTCGGAGCAAGGAACAGGTTGTATATCCTCTACCTCGTCAATTGCCTACTCGGCAATTACCTACTCAGCAATTGCAAACGTCTTGTATGTGTCTCTCTCTCAATCTATGTACGTAGATGATGCATATATGATGTACATATGTGTATATGATGCGTGTGCATGCTTTTTGTATGTATGCCTTGTTTCTTGCTGAACTCTTTGAAGATAAGTTACAAACACACCAGTTTGCTCCGAAGGCTCCTCCTCTATGTATACAATGCCCGCGGCTCTGTCTCCGTGCTGTGGAAATGACTAATGGAAGATACTGTGTGCAAGAATCCGGGCACGATGCCTTGAATCTAGCAGATACTCAGGAAAAGTTAGGTCCTTCGCTCTTTCCTTGAGGATAGCAGGTCTCCTTGAGATGGGGACGGGAGATGCACCGGTGGGTGCTGACAGGTGGGGTATCAGGTCCCCACAGAAAGTGAGAGATGGAAGGAAGAGCGTCGGGGTCACCTGGCTTGGGATCCCAGGTGTCTGGGACGTATTCTCCTTAGCTCTATATCCGATAGACCTCCACGTCCTGGTGAGCCCACCTTGAACGGCCTTCTGAACCCATGTTCTCCTAGCTCTGGCTTCCTCTGGTCTTGCCTGCCATTTGTCATAGCTGCATCACTGTCTGGTTCATCTCTGTGCCCTCCACTAGCTTCTCTGCTGACCGGTGGGCACCAAAACTGTTCACCGATGACGAGCACCCAGGATGAATGAACCAATGGGTGGCCTCCTCCCTGATGTCCCCACCTCCTCCTCCCCATGGTCATGGCAGACAGGCTCAGCCATCCCAGGGCAAGGAGGTTGTAGCCAAAGTGAGCAATTCGGAGGGCGGCAGAGTCACGGGGAAGCCCTGTTCCCTCTCAGCAAGGTCTCCTGTTACAGCTCCCAGCACTGACCGCTGGGCCAGACCCCGGTGGCCCTGGGAGCCTGAGATCTGCCTTTGCGTCCCATCAAACAGGATCAAGACAGGAGCCATTGTAAAGAACCCAGCGCAGGGAGGTGCACACAAACAGAGTTGATCGTGTTCGGTCTGTTCCTTCTGGGCTGGTGCATCCCCATCTGAGTATTTCCACAGTCTCTCTAGAAGGGTGTACATAGCTTGAAAGAGACTCTGTCCCTCATCAGCCATGGGACTTTGGGCGAGAAGCTTCACTTTTCTGAACCTGAGTTTCCTCTCCTGTGAAATGGCACTTCCTTCCCCATCTCGTAGGGTTGTGAGGTTCCCACGAGCTTGGCAACGTGAAGTTCTTTGTGTGGAGCTCAACTCGTTAGATCTACTGATCATTGGTAGCTAACGATCGACTCTGTTTGTTCTGATTTTGAGATGTTGTTTTTTTCTGAAATACCGACGATAGCTCGGAGTGTAGGAAATCCAGCCATTTGCTTCCTGAATCCATGAAGACATTGGCCCTGGGACCAGAAAGACACCGTGAAGCATTAGCATCTTTATGTTTTATTTTTAAAATTTTTCTTTAACATTTATTTATTTTTGAGACACACAGAGACAGAGTGCAAGCTGGGAAGGGGCAGAGACCGGGAGACACAGAATCCAAAGCAGGCTCCAGGCTCCCAGCTGTCAGCACAGAGCCCGACGCGGGACTTGAACTCATGAACCGTGAGATCGTGACCTGAGCCAAAGTCAGCCGCTTAACTGACTGAGCCACCCAGGTGCCCCAGCATTAGCTTCTTTAAAGGGTAAGGAACATTCCACCCTGGTGTGAGAAGGCGCACAGTTAATCTTTCAGTTTCCGCAGGAGGTTGCCCGGGAGAACAGAGGACAGAGGATCCAGGTGGATGAATTCTGTGCCAAACCCTTGGAGTTCTGGGCAGCTCTTGATCTCCGGGTCTGTGGGCTGTGGGCATCCCTGTGACGGCACGGATGGATGAGAGTGTGTGTGTGCGCGTGTGTGTGAGTGCGTATGTGCATGTATGTGTGTGCACGTGTATGTGAGCACGTGTGTGTGCTGTACAGAGCCCTCCCCTCGCGTCTCCGCCCAGCCCGGTGCAGCAGGCCTTTCCTTCTTCCGATCTGCGAAGCTGAATCAAGAAGTGCAGGTTTTTCTCACGCTTCCTGCGGCAAAGAGTGTCTCTTTGAACCTTCCTGGGGGCTTGTTGTTCTGGAGAAAGGAAGGATTGCTTGTGATCTCTCTCTGACCCGCACAGGACCCGAACGTCCAATGAATACGCGGAGGGGTCTTTGGAAATGCATGCTCTGGGGACGTGGGGCTGAAGACCTGGGAAATCCTGGGCGATGCCCCCCAAACACCAACCGATGGCATTCGGGAGGTTTTCTCCATGCTTGAGCCTTGGAGAGCAGGCTCCTGTCAGGACTGCTGAACTTTCCATTGAGCCTCTAGTTCAGGCTTTCTATGGATCTGCAACTTCCCTGCAAAATTCGGCTTAGCTAGCACCCTGTTTGTAGACGGGCACACTCCCATAGCACAGGGGAAGGAACTGTGGCTCAAAGAGGAAGTGTCTCGCCCCCAGTCTTACAGCTGTGGAGTACCGAAGCTGTGTCTCAGCCCAAGTCTGCCCAACCCGACGCCTCTGGGTAGACGTGAATTCTTACTCTGTGCTTGGGACACACTTTCCACGCAGGGGAACCAGGCTTAGGCTGACTTTGGCTTGATTCGAGGTTTACATTTCATTCTCCATTTACACTTCATTCGTTTGATCTTTAGATGGTAAGCCCCGGAGAGGCTTGTAAATGGCACAGGGGAAAGAAACACACTTTTGTTCCAGGAGCTTCTCTGGAATCCTTCGAGGGCTGTGTGTGTGCAACTCTCTTAGCAGGGTTGTGGCCGCGGTCTGATCTGAAATAAGGTCACCGCCTTTGCGATGCTCCCACTTTTTTTCCTTTAGGGAGGTAGGGGGGGCATGATTTTGGGCTGGGGCCTCACCCAGCACTTGTCCCAGAAGGGCCTCTCAGAACATAAGCCTCTGTGAAATATAAGCTTCAGGAGGGTAGACACTGTGCCTTGTTCGCTGCGGTAGCCGCAGCACCTAAAACAATGTCAAGCACATAGCAGACACTCGACGGATATGTTCTCAAAGAACTTAGCAAATTATTGACCATGACTCTTAGACAACAGGGAGGCATGGGGGAGGAGAGGGAGACTTTGTCATGCCTGTGGCCGCAGCACGGAGCCTGCTGACCGATTGGAAGGTTAGATGGGTCACTATTATACCCCAACCTTGACATTCATCTTAAACTTCACAGTATGATCATAATTCATTTTCACACAAACCAAATTTCCTCTGAGTGACGTGACCCAAACCTGTATCAGTCAGCTTGGCCAGATTGTGCTGCGGAAACAAACACGACCCAAATTTCAGTGGATGATAACACACGTCATTATTATTAGTATGATTATTTATTTATTTTGCAGGTTCTCCTAGTCCTGAGGCTCTGATCCCAGCACGTCCTCATTCTGAGACAAAGAGCAGCCTCTTGTCTTGACCCCGTGGCAAAGGGGGACAAAAGGCAACGCACCCAGGCAATGCATCTGGCAGCCTCTGCGGGAGGCAGGAAAATCACTTTTGCTCTTGTTGCACCAGCAGAGGCGGGTCACATGACCAAGGCCTCTGGCGGTGGGGGTGGGGTGCACATTACTGGTGCAGGGGCTCCTGCAGTGTCGTGGCAGTAGGTGGGGGTCCGTTCTCATACAGGCCGGAAGGCTCTAGTCCACTCCGCTGGCCATAAAAATACTTTGTCCCATTTGGAGGGCCTTTTCTCTTTCAACCCCAGGATCCCAGAATGTCTGGCTGGAAAAAACTTTAGGCTGAAGGCTCCATTATTATAAATCAGGAGCCTGAAATTCAGAGAATAGAGTGGACCATCGTGGCTTCCTCGCACGGCATCTCCTGCTGACTTCGTCATGTTTAAACCAGAACCGCGAAAGTGCATCGTGCCTTTCGAACCACAAGGAACACAGAGGCAAAGCCCCCTCCTCAGCACGGCTGCCTGCACCCCTCCCTTCTCGAACGACTTTCTCTGTGTTGCGCCCAGGGGACAAATGGCCTGAGGCACACAAGGAGCAGGCACTCAGGGACCAGGAGACGCACGAGGACCCCTTCGATGACAGCACAACGTGACGCAGTCACCAAGCCTGGAAGCTCGGAAGGGGCTGTCCTGACCTAGACGTGAGGGTGGGGGAAGGCTTGCTGAAGAAGAGGGTCTTCGTGGAGCAGCTGAGGTTTGCGTGTGCAATGAAGTGTGGAACTTCCGAGGCGGGGGGCGGGGTGCAGTCCAAAGTGGGCTCCAGATACAGTGACAGGCGTCGGGGGCCGCTGACGGGGCTGCGGGGGGTGGGCGGGGATGTCGAGGCACCTGAAGCTCCATGCGGTTTGGACTGGGTGACAGGGCGCCATTGAGGGGTGAGATTCTTCCTACAGAATCATCCTTCTGGCACCCTCTCTGGAGAGGGTGTGGCGAGGGGTGGGCTGGGGGCTGTGGCCTGCTCCGGGCCGTGGTTATGGCTCTCCCGTGGGATCACCACACCCTTCCACTTCCTGCACTCGGGCTCTGATGGGATCGTCACCATCCCCTCCGTGTAGGGGCTCCTCCTGCCTTGCCCGTGAGGAAACTGAGACTCAAAGGCACACGGTGACGTGCCCAAGGGCACACGTAGTAGGTGGGTGTCCGTGCTGGAGAGTTCTTCCAGGTCTGCTGGACCCCATATCCTTTCTTTCCAGGCCATTCGCCACCTCCTTGGCCGTAACGAAATACCACAGACTGGTTGGCTAGAACAACAGGAATTCATTTCTCACAGTTCTTGGGGCTGGATCTGGTCAAGAGCAAGGCATTGGCGGATTTGTTTTCTTCTCAAGCTTCCGTCCACGGCACATAGATGGCCACGTTCTCACTGTGTCCTCACATGGCCTTTTCTCTGTGCCCACACTCCTAAGTGTCTCTTCCTCTTATAAGGACATCAGTCCCATTGGATCAAGGCCCCACCTAACCCGATGTAGCCTCAATTACAGGTACTGTCCTTAAAGGACTTAAAGGTACTCCTTAAAGGTACTGTCGCCAAATACAGTCACATTGGGGGTTGGAGCTTTGACACAGGAATTTTAGCAGGACGCAATTCACTGCATACTGGGCAGGTAGGCGATGGAGACCACTTGCCTGCCTTTCCAGTTGTTTGTGTTCAATTAATACACTATCCTCGCATCCGTTGTTTTTTTTTTTTTTTAATTTTAATGTTTACTTTTGAGAGAGGGAGAGCATGAGTGGGAGAGGGTCAGAGAGGCAGACACAGAATCGGAAGCAGGATCCGGGCTTTGAGCTGTCGGCACAGAGCCTGATGTGGGGCTCGAACTCATAAACTGCGAGATCATAACCTGAAAGAAAGTGGGATGCTTAACTGACTGAGCCACCTCGGTGGCTCTGAGGCGCCCCCTCACCTCTGGTTTTTGATCAGACATTAGTAAGGTGTTGTTTCGCCCCTCAAGGAAATGCTCAGAAAATACTTGTTGAGTGAAGGAATGAGTGGTTCTAGGCTGCACGAAGCCACGTGTCAGAGGCCCCTTCTGTGATCCCAGTGTATTTAGCAAGGTGGCTGGTCTGGGTGAGGCTTTGGTTCGAAGGTGTGCGGTTGTTATTTGCTTATTTTTAAATTAAGCTTTCAAATTTTGAGATAATTGTTGGTTCACGTCATTTCGTCCTAGCTTCAGATCCCCACTTTATTGCCTACAGGCTGGGAGGTCTTGGGGGAGCTGCTTGACCTGATGTGGTTCTGTTTCATCACCCGGCAAATGGGGCTGTGAATGATGGGCATGCCAGCCGGTGTCCCTTGCAGAGTTCCCACTGTGTCGGTGGCGTTATCACTCTCTAGGAGTGCTCGAAACGTCGTATTGGCCTTGTCCCTTTGAACCTACCTCCTGATGATGCAAAGCCTCCATAGGAGACAGCAGAACAGGGAGAAGGGCATGTGGGGCTGGAAACTGAGCAAATCTCACTGTGGACACAGATCCCGCCCTTTATCACCGGTGTGACCTTGGCCCATCTGAACTTCCAGCAAAGCAAGAGTAACAGCGCCCTCCTTAAAGGGTTGCTGTGAGAGAGAAGAGTTAATGTGTGTTTTGCACCTCAAAGTCCTAGGAGGTGTCCAAGTGAGGGAAGACCATTCACCTCTGTCTCCTCTTTGGAGCCAACTTGCCCGCCACCCCTTGTCCCCTTCAGCCCTGCCCCTTGCTGGTTAATTCCGTAATTAGTTGAGCTAAAGTGTGAAAGATTGGCCATGGATTTCACACTTTAATAAGGCGCATCCTATCTGACTCCCAAAGAAAAGCTAAGCTGCCATGGTTTGAACTAGTATCAACAAAGGGAGAGGTATGTTCAGGCATGGGTAAAGGCAGGAACCCTGGAAACCTTCCTGTGTGGGTGGGCTACCTACTTCACCCAAGCCAGGGCCTTTGCTAGTCCTTATCACAAATTTATGCAAATTAGATGCCAAAGAAAGGCTGACCACCTACACACTCTACCAGGGTTCTTGTTCAGTGCACAACCTGTTCAACTGTCCAAGGGTGACCCGCAGCCTGTTCAAGCTGCATCTGGCTCTAAGGTGTCTCTTGTCAACTTGCCCACCATTGCACCTCCCCCTTCTGACAGAAGTCGGAAGTCACTGGAGTGACTCCCCTGAAGTCACTGGAGACTGGCCGTGGCTGCTGCCTTAAAGGCTGCTTCTTTCTGGACTCAGCCGGTCACTCGCTGGAGACCAGCAGACTCAGAGCCCCACTGACCCTTCCTCCCAAATTCGCAGTTCAAGTGACTTTTTTTTTTTTTTTCCTGCAGCTTCAGGAGTGTCTGGATTCTAGTTGTCTGAAGAAAGAGGGACAGGCTTTGTCCCTTCCCAGGCTTATTTCCCACGGAGCACTGAGCCCACCTTCCCTGCATCTGCCCTTGTGGTCGTGGTGTGAATGGCATCCTCATTCCCGTTCATCAGGAGGATGGGGGCTGGGAGCACAGGGGTGGCGGATGTTGCAGGTGACTCCTGTGCCTTTCTTCGAGTCCCTGATAGAATGAGTTTCCCTGTTCTGCCGCCTCTCTCACAGGGCTGTAAGGCAGAGTCAGAGAAGTTACTAGGTGTGTGAGGGCTTATAATTTTTAAAGCCCAGTGCAGAAATTAATGCCATTTTTTTGCTGTACCATCCAGTCACTTAGACTTGTCTCCTTTAATTTTTTTTTAATGTATATTTATTTTTGAGAGAGAGAGACAGACAGAGAACAAGCAGGGGAGGGGCAGAGAGAGAGAGAGAGAGAAAGGGAGACACAGAATCCGAAGCAGGCTCCAGGCTCTGAGCTGTCAGCACAGAGCCCGACGTGGGGCTCAAACCCATGGAACGGCGAGATCATGACCTGAGCTGAAGTCGGACGCTTAATCGACTGAGCCACCCAGACGCCCCTACAGTTGTCCCTTTGAGGAGAACTATATAACAGCACAAACTATTAAGAGCATTTCTAATTACAAATTCTAAACTGTAGATGCAATTGTCAGCATATGCAGATGACTGCAACAGCTCTGGTGTCAGAGGGGACCACAAGAAAATCTCCTTCCTTTAAGTTCCTTAAGAACCAAATATTGGCATCCTTCTGGACATTTCTGGTCCTGTATGATGGGGGGGCTGGTCTAAAGGGCCTTGGAGGGCTCCTTTCGACCTTCTGCCACCAAGATCGATAGCAATTCTGGATGAAAAGAGACCCGATTTTCATCAAGAGTAATTTTGCGGGGCAATTTTCCTTTGCAATAGTTTTTTTTTTTTTACAGTATTATTAACAATGTTTTCAAATGACTCTGATCTTTATCTTGGCTGCATTAAGGAAAAAAAGCAGTCACTTACGTCTTCGCCGTCTACACTGGCCAGTCCTCTCCCTGAGACTTGAATCAAATTTGAGTGATGTTTGCTGTCTGCCAGGCCTCTGCTAGGCTTGGAGGAAGATATGGAAATAAATAATGACAGCTCCTGCCCATGGGGAGTTTGCTGTCTAGTAAGGAACACGGGATGTATCCGGAAAAGGCTGTAACAGAATTAAAAAGCACTTTGGGAACAGTGGCAGGGATAATGGGGGAGGTGTAGGTGGTGGGTTATTTTTAATTGGGAGGTTTGGAAATGACTTCTGAGGGGAAGAGGCATGCAAGATGGGCCTTGGAAGATGCTAGGATTTTGGTAGATGGATGTGGAAGGGGAGCGTGAAGGACATTTGCAGAGGAGGGGGACGTTTGCAAGACATGGGCGGAGGCATGTTTGGTGAGTGGCAGGCCTTCAGGTGGTCTGGAGGGTAGGGCCACTGGGGGGGCTAGAGGGGTTATGAAAGCGGAAACAGACACTGGGCCCAGGCTATGGAAGGTCTCAGAGGTGTGGAATTAACCCACTCTCGCGAGCCAGGTTCTGTCCGGGTATTAGGGAGCCTGGGTGGCTCGGTAGGTCAAGCGTCCAACTCTTGATTTCGGCTCAGGTCATGATCTCACAGTTCATGGGAAGGAGCCCTGTGTCCTGCTCTGTGCTGACAATGCACAGCCTACTTGGGATTCTCTCTCCTCTCTCTCTGCCCCTCCCTCGGCTCGTGCTCTCTCTCTCTCTGTCTCTCCCACCAAAATAAATAAATAAAACATTTAAAAAAATAAAGAGAAATAATTCACAGTCCAGTCCTTGAAGAGCTTACGGTTGAGTTTTGGGAGATGAAACACTAAAGAACCATAAGAATATAATGCATGCATTCTGTGATGGAGATGAGGTCAGAGGGGGAAGTCACTTTTCTGATCTGGGAGAGGAAGAGCTTTATAGAAAAAAGGCCACCTTGGCACTGAGTCTTGAAGAAGGATAGGAAGTCATCTGAATTTTCAAAAAAGTTTTAAGTTTATTTATTTATTTTGCGAGAGAGACAGAGAGAGCAAGTGGGGGAGGAGCAGAGAAAGGGGGGGGGAGAGAGAGAGAATCCATCCCAAGCAGTCTCCACACTGTCAGCACAGAGCCCCATGCAGGGCTCAAATTAGCCGTGAGATCATGACCTGAGCCAAAACCAGGAGTCAGACCCTTAGCTGCCTGAGCCACCCAGGTGCCCGGAGAAGTCATCTTAATTTTGCTTGAATTGCAGCTAACCCAGTGATTTCCAACCAAGGGCGATTTTGCCTCCCAGGGGGACATTTGACAATGTCAGGAGACTTAGCCGTCATGCCTGGGAGGTCGGGGTGGAGACCAGGGATACTGCTAAACGTTCCACAGGGCATGGGACGGCCCCACAATGACTTCTGCTCAAATGTCAATAGTACTGAGTGAGATGAGATACAGCATCATGGGGCCCAAGAGACTCGAGAGTAGCTAACAATTTCCTGTGACTTTGGGCGGGTCCCGGGTGCATCGGGCTTGACCCAGTGCTATGAACTGCATGTCTGTGCTCTCCCAAATCCGTATGTGGAAGCCTGAACCCCTGTGATGGTATCCGGGGGTGGCACCTTTGGGCATTAATTAGGGTTAGACGAGGACGGAGGGCAGAGCCCTCATGGGGGGGTAGATGCCCTTCTATAAAGGGAAGAGCATGAAATCTCTCTCTTTCTCTCTCAGCCATGTAGGGATTCAGCAAGAAGGCCTCCCACTGCAAAATAAGAAGGGGTCTCCCCAGGACCTAGATCTGTCGGCCTCTTGGTTTTGGACTTCCTAGCCTGCGGGGGTATACGTAATAAATTTCTCCGCACTGTCAGCGCAGAGCCCCACGGAGGGCTTGAAGTCACGAACCGTGAGATCGTGACCTGAGCCGAAGTCAGACACTTAACCCGCTGAGCCACCTAGACGCCCCATAAATTTCTGTTGTTGAAGCCACCAGGTTTATGGTACTCTGCTCTAGCCCCAGTTGACTGCACACCTCGGTTTCCCCTGTCGTTTCCTCTCGGATATGAGTCTGAGGCTGGACACTTCCACGAAGCCTCTATCACGTCTCTTGTATCGTGAGAGTCTGCCTGACACGTTTAGCTCGCCCATCTTCCAGGAAGGCATGATATTCCTCTGCCGAGTTTTGGCTCATACGTTTATAGAGTTCCTGGTGACAGTCTTATAAACCATCCTGGTGAAGTTGCTTTGTTTGTTGCTTGTTAAATACAGTGGATTGCTTATACAGTTGGATTCCTACAAGACCCCGGCAAAAAAAAAAAATGCAAGATGATGCAGTATGAGGATCCTCCTTCTGACCCCACCTGAGCCAATTTTCTTCACACTGTTCTCCACGGAAGCCACCCTCCCGGTTGGAGGGAGCGTCCTCCTGACCCAGCTTCCGAGAGCCCCTCTCTGCCCCGTTGCTAAAGCTGCGTGCCCTGGTTTCACCTTCCCAGCCCTCTACCATCCAACATGCGATCAGTGTGCTTCGTCTGTGCCTCCTTCCCCCCAACTGCTCCATGCCCTTGCTCTACCCACTGCAAACCCATCACCGATCTTTACATCACAGTGGCCGGAATGGAGTCTCTCGCCCAGCCCCAAACAATCGCGGGCAAAGAGAAATGGAGTCGCTGTGACCGAGTTAGACCAATCGCGATTCAGGCCTTGAATCAGGGCCCTCATCCCCTGAGCCCCCAAGTGGAGCGAGCTCCCGGGAGGACCGTATGCGGGTGGTGGGTGTTGAATGGGCACCCGGCCGTGTCTGCCCGAGCCCTGACTCTGGTCACAGGGGAGTCACCTTCTCTCTCTCTGAACCTAGACGTGCACTAGCAGATTCCCGTGGGTCTTGGTCTGGCAGTCTGCTGGGACTTGCCAGCCCTAGTCTTTGTAGCTATGACTTCTGGCCGGAATACTGTCCTTGCTCATCCCTGCCATGCCAGCCAGCCAGCCAAGAGCACTCTCGCTCCAGGCACTGGCCGCGCAAGCAAACTCACGTCCTCTTTCCCTGAGAGCGTCCCCTACGAGGAGCCGCGCCCACGGACCGCTCCAGGCCCGGAGAGCAAGGTGGACTCTTGGCAGGACACCACTGCACGGGGCCCACAGACCAGGCTCCGCTCAGACTGGCTGTGTTGCCCTCTCCTCGCCCAGAGACTTCCATTCGGACAAGGAGATCTGACAGGTTCCCTGAGCTGGCAGGCAACTGGAGGACCAGAGAGGTTTGGATTATTTTACCCCGCACCCACCCTTTGGGCTTCAGACATATTCTGGATGGTCGGGACGCTGGCACATTTTCTTTTGCAGGAAAGTAAATGGGAAGCAATGTGCATCTGGTCAATCTTGTCTGTATTCAGTCTCTTTGAGGAGCCAAGTCTTTCTCTCTCTCTCTCTCTTTTTAAATTAAAATTAATTCATTAATTAATTAATTTATCAAGAGAGTGAGAGAGAGTCCCAAGCAGACCCTGAGCTATCAGCCCAGAGCCCGACTCTGGGCTCAAACTGGCAAACCGTGAGATCGTGATCTGAGCCCAGACCAAGAGTCTGGTGCTTAACCAACTGAGCCACCCAGCCTCCACTCTTTGGGCATCTTTTTACCTTTTCCCTTGGCAGACCTCTGGCATCCTCCCGTGAATGCCAGAGCAGAGCTCCTGAGGTGAGGCGGGAACCCTAGGTTTTAATCCTGGCAAGACCTCTGCATTGTTGTGTGACTGGAACTTTTGTAACTGGGGGAGACTTCTTCTTAAAAAAAAGGCTATGAATTATAGATTACTAATAAGGTAACAAGGCTGTGATGATTAATTTTGTGTGTCAACTTGGCTGGGCCATAGTTCCCAGATATTTGGTCGAACGTTATTCTGGATGTTTCTGTGAAGGTGTTTTTTTGTTGTTGTTGTCGTTTGTTTTCTGGTTTTTTTTTTTTTTTTTTTATGAGATTGACATTTAAATTGGTGGACTTTGAATAAAGCAGATTGCCCTCTATAATGTGAGTGGACCGCATTCAATCAACTGAAGGCCTGATTAGAAAAAAAGACTGACCTCCCCGAAGGAAGGAAGAATTTGGCCAGCAGACAGCCTTTAGACTGGAACCACAACTCTTCTTTGGTTCTCTAGCCTGCTGGTCTACCCTGGAGATTTTGTGTTTACCGTAATCATGTGAGCCAATTCCTTAAAATCTCTGTCTCTTTCTGTTTCTGACTCTGTCTCTGTCTTCCTCTCTCTCCACACACACACACACACACACACACACACACACACACACCCCGTTGGCTTTCTTTCTCTGGATAACCCTGACTAATTCAAGGGCCTTGGAAGGGTCCCAGCAAGTGAAGAGCCCCAGTGCTTAAGGTTCATTAGCTCCACTGTGAAATCCTCTCTGTGAGCCAGCCTCTTCCCGCTCTGCCCCTCAGCTTTCCCTCCATAAAACGAGGGGTTGGCCCACATGATTTCTGGGCTCTTCTCAGCTCGGACTGTGGTGACAAGGCCTCCGCACACAGGCTGGCCGCGTTGCCATGGCTCATGCCTACAAGTCTTGGAGCACTTTCCGCAGATAGCAGGACGTCGGGGTCTCTCGGCTTGTGTCCAGCCCCCACCTTCCATGCTCCACGGCCAGTGCGGTGGGAGGCTATGAGGCAGCGAGAGGCAGAGCACAGGGTCACGGTCTCACCCTAGGAGCTACCAGCAGGCTGAAGAACCCAAGGCTACCACAGATCCTGCTGGGCCCAGCCACGTTTACCCGTTCTTCATCCAAGATCTTGTCCGTGGGCCACTTTCTGAGCGCCATCACCCGTAGTTTGGGGGCCACGCAAAGAAGAATGTGGCGATTCTGTGATGTTCAGCTATAATACAACACCTTTGGCCAAGCCTGATGTTGTGGGTGTGTTATGACGAAAAGGAGGCAGGTCGTAAGAGGCATTCTGACGTGGACAGGAGGGCCGGGAGCTGCTCGCAGGGTGTTGCTAAGTGGCTGTGCGACCTGGCCCGTCACTTCCCCTGGGGGCCCTCAGCGGAGTGTTCGGTCTCCACTGGATCATCTGACGTCTTTCCAGTCAGGACCTGCACGCACACACACTTTGCAGCTTTGCTCTCCTGCCACCATGTGCCGGGTGACCTGGCCCTTCTGAGAAGCCAGTGGGGATGAAGACTGTGGCCACTGAGTTTGGAAGTCATCCCGGGTGGGCTGGATTGACCAAGAAACCAAGAAGCCAAACGTACTGGAAAACAAACAAGTAAGGGTGCAGACGAACAAAAATCCCCTAGTTGAAAGCGTTGGCAAAGAAGCACCGCTCTTGTGCTGTGGGCGGGTGTGTGCGCGCGCGCATGCGCACACGGGCATGGAAGCAGGGAGGAAATGACCTTTTCCTGGCTCGGTTGCATTTTGCAGGGAGGACCCCCACGCCCGCCCCGCCCCGCCCTCTGGGCAACCCTCCAGCAAACAGCCAACTTGCGGGATGCAGGAGAGGGTCATCGGGCCTTCGCCATCAGAGGAAGAATTCCTCCGTCTGGCTGGAGAGGAGACAGTGCATGAAAAATGGTGGCAAGGGGTCAGGAGGCGAAGGCAAGTGAGAAAACACTTTCATCTATTATCCTGGGGTCAATGGGCTCCCATCAGGGAACCTTGAGGCCGCCATGAATGGCCCGTTGCAGGAGGGGCAGCATTGTGTGGCGGCCGCCCCGTGGACCTGACAGGGCAGCTCGCGGGCCGGAGCCCCACATCACAATCCCCCAAGTGGGGACAATAGCGCCTAAGAAAGTGGTGGGTGGCTCGCCTCCCAGGAGCCTGCTTCTTCTTATCAAAGGGCTTTCACGGGGGGGACGCCCCTGCCGCTCGGGAAGGAGGGAGAGCTGTTTGTCCAGTACCGCGAAGGCATGTCAGACTCATTCCAGAGTCCCCGTCATGGCGATTAGCTTGGCCTGTATTGAATTTCGTCCAGAACCCGTGTGGGTTTCTCAGCTGTTGCTGCTCCCTAGAAGCCACACATATTCTTCGAATTGAGTAATTTTTGTTTGACAAACAACACATTCTTGTTTAAAACGAAGCCCAAATCCTCTGATGAAAAGGAGACACGCATTCCCTCCAGAGGAGATGTCCGGAGGGCCATGTGTGTGCGTTTACCAAACAACTGGCCTGTGTCCCCGCGAACAGGGGGGCGGCTCCTGGTTTGGGCCAAACTGGCCTTGCCTTCTTCCTGGCACCTCCTTGTCAATAACCCGCGGCTACGTGTTTTAAAATACCCTGCAAATTTGTTGTGAGTCTGACACTGTGACTCCTTTATTGAGTTAGGGCTGGTTCGCTTCTGTGTCTCTAGAGATATGTCGACTGAAGGCCGAGAGCACGATTTGCCTGTAGTGCCCCCCAGACTCCCTGACACCCTGAGCTTTGGGATCTAGCCTGGGAAAGAAGGGAACAGTGGCCAGAGAAGCGATTTTGTGGCACTCTTATCATATCTGGCACCAAGCCCAGGAACTCGCGTCCCAAAACAAGACGCAGGGCACTCAGCAAATCCCCAGCTCTTGGATCCAGAACTGATGCTTTCCCAGTGGGCAAAAGTGATCGTGCACAGGCAGGGATGTGGTGTGAACCCGGTCGCTGGACCTGGTAGCCTAGAGGCATTGCAGATGGTAATTTACTTAGCAAGACTGTCGGAGGGCCCGGCTCTCAAGGAGCTCGAGATAGAAAAAAAAGAAGTAAGAGTTGGTTCCTACCCATGTGGGGGACAAATTAATGTATAAATGAATGCAAACATATGTGACGAGCATTATGAGAGAGGGACGTGTAAAGTACACCCTGCACTTTAAACACCTTGAAGGAAGAATCGTATAGAATTTATTTCCAGAGCACAGCAAACAGAATATGTAGATACCTCAGATACGATGGCAACCTCGACGTGGTCTTATTTGGAAATAGGATCTTTGTGGGCGTAATCAGTTAAGATGAGGTCGTACAGGATTAGAGCGGCCCTAGATCCAATGACTAGTGTCTTTGTAGGAAGGCCAGGTGAAGGCAAAGGCAGAGACTGGAATGGTGTGGCTAAGGAATGGCAAGAATTCTCAGCCATCACCAGAAGTTAGGAGCCAGGCATGGAGCACTTTCTCCCTCAGAGCTTCTAGAAGGTACCAAACCTGATGATATCCTGAATTCGGACTTCGGGCCTCCTGAACTGCGAAAGAATAATTTTCGTTATTTTAAGCCACACAGTTTGTGACCGTTCTTACAGCAGCTCTAGGGAACTAACACAGTGTATTGTCAATAGAATTTCATCGAAGGCATTGAGTGAAAGTTCCCACAGCTGCATGGAGGGTGGCGGGGCCGGCACACAGATGGGGGGATGGAAGCAGGGAGGCTCCGAAGAGGCTGGAAGCTTCGGCCCGGTGGCTGGCATGTGACAGAGTGGAGGAGGCATGTGGGAAGTTGGGAGATGGAAGTGAAGAAAGTACATCAGAGCGGCCTTGTGAGCCATACTAATGAGTTTGGAATTTACCCTTTTCCTACCTTCCTCACCCTTCTCCATCCAACAGAGTCTCTTGTCACAGAGATCACACAGGAGGGTAGTAGGTTGATGGGTGTTGCAGGGAAAGACAGAAAGAGCCACCTGCTTCTCTATTACATAATGTTGTAGAGATAACAAAACAAACACAGGTGCCGGGTCGCAGTGGTGTGATGTATACAGTCAACAATTTGAAAAATGCACTAAAATGGCCTTAGAGTTGACTATTTACCTTTCCCGTAAAATGCAGAGCTAAAAAGGAAACAACTTCCTCTATTGGGAGTAATAGAATACCAAAATATTCTGCAGAAATTTCTCTTCAGAGAGTTTTTTACTCCCAAATAGAGATGCATCTGCCTTGGGTCTTTCCAGCATGGCTCAAGTTACGAGGATTTGAAAAGGATGAACTCAGAAGTTCTGTGAGGGCTTAAAGGTTGGGAAGTTCTGCATTAATGAATTAACAAATTAACTAAAGAATCCATCCATCTATCAATTGTCCGTCCATCCATCAATCATTCATCCAACCACCCACCATTTATCCATCCATCCATCCATCCATCCCCCCATCCATCCATCATCCCTCCATCCATCTACCAAACTATTTATCCAGAAGTAATTCTTGACTTCTGTTCTGGTCAGACACTGCCCAGGCCTTCTAGGAAATGCAGAGCATCAAGCTCTCGTCCCGGTCCTTGAGAAGCTCACAGTGGTATCCAAGGGGTTAAGTCATATACTTGATGTTTTATGTATGACAAAAGGGACAAGTAGACCCACTGAACAAATTTGTCACTAGTCTTTGAACTTGTAGTGCCCAAGATTTAAATATTTTTTGAAAAGACATTTCCATAAGATTCGTTAGTGGCTTCTTTCTCCTGGTGCAGTGGATTTTTTTTTTTTTTTTTGGCCTTGTCTTTTGTAGAAATGGCAAACAGACATGACCTTGAATTGCTCTTGTATGCCCTGCATATTCTGAGCCCTCTGTCAAGTCTTTCCTTGGCTTATCTGACAAATGCCTCTTTGCTTTTCAAGCTGGATCAGGTGGTCAGGTGGCCTTCCTGTGTGACATGTTACCTGACCCTCAGGGAAAGGCAGAGAGACTCTGTCTTCCATGTCTTCAGAGCACCTAGGATTCCCACAGCCCACTTGATGCTGCATGGTCATGATCTTCCTACCGTCTTTCTTCCCATTGCACCATGAAGCCTTTAACAGCAGTGATTGTGGGGCGTGCCTGGGTGGTTCAGTCGGTTGAGCCTCTGATGCTTGATCTTGGCTCTGTCCATGATCTCATGGTTCATGAGTTTGGGCCCCACATCAGGCTCTGCATTACCAGAGTGGAGCTTGCTTGGGATTCTCTCTTTCTCCATCTCTCTGCCCTGCCTCTGTGGGCTCGCTCCCTCTAAATGAATGAATGAATGAATGAATGAACGAACAAACAAACATAAAAAGAGAGAGAGAGAGAGAGCGCAATGATTGTATCTGGTTCCGCAGTGCCCGGATGAACAGGAGGTTCCAGCTCACTGTGGGGTACCAGGACTGGCTAATAGGACCAGGAAAGACCCTCCCTGGGAGATGGAAGCTGGGGTCCCATGAGGATAAGAGTGGGCTGGAGAGACCAGGGTAGGGAAGAGAGGGTTCCGACCGAGAGAGAGACGTTGCACCACGACGCGAGAACAGGATGTGTAGTGTATATCTTGATAGAGGAGAGGAGATGTGGCCCTAGAGGTGATATTGAAAAAGTCCACTGGGGTCCCCTGGGACATGTCTTAAAGTGCAGGCAGGGGAGTTTGGGGTTCCTTTTACAAATGAGAAGAGACATTGATGGTGTTTGTGCAGGGTGACTTGGCTTCTTTGGGTTCTTAAGATCGCAGGACCGATGGAGTATGAATTTCCTCTCCCTCATGTACCTGGTCCCTAAGCTGGAAACACTCAAATACCTGGGGCCCCAGGAGCTGCGCCTGCATCATTTTCTCCGGTCTTCTCAGAGTCTGGTCTGCGATGACTAGATTGCCCCTCAGTGAAGCTCACAGGAAGATTTACCTTGGAGCGAACAGCCCTGAATCTTCAGGGACCCTCACGAGCAGGGAGCCCTTCCAAAGCGTTTCTATTGTGTAAGGTCCAGGCCCCACTACAGGCGTCTTTCTTCTTCTTCGATCTTTCTTCCACGGGAACTGGATTAGGGCTCTAGACATTCAGCTGTGTGTTTGCTCCCCTCCAATTTGCTAGACAGTGCAGGATGCTGCCTGCAAAGGTCACAAACTCAAATGCCCTCAGGCTAAGCAGGCAGCACAAAGGTGTGAAATGGCCTCAGATAGGGCACCTGTGAGGGGCGGAGGCTTGAGTGACTAAAAAACGCCCTACAGGCATTCACATTCGCATTCACTGTCTTTTGTGTTTTTTTTTTTTTTTCTTTTTAAACACTTGACACCAGCCAACAGTTGCTTTGGATCAGATTCAGCCTGCAGGAGGTGGTGATTTGGTGAACGTGACCTAGATGGAAAAAAAAGAAAAAAACACCTTCCGCTCAAGATTCCCCCTGCAGCCTGCCTTCTCCAACCTTCTGCCCACACCACCTTGTCAGCGCGGTAGGAACCTTCGAAATCTGCCAGACGGGAGTGTTGCTTCCTTCCTCCTTGATCTTGGTTCTGCTTTCTTTTTGCTGGATCACTTTCTCACCTGCTGTCTTAGCCCTGCTCAGATCTCCTGTCTTCTGGAAGCCCCCCTGGACTCCAGGATGGGTGTGGTTCATCTGCATAACCAATTCATTAAGGAGCCTCTGGGGTGTCTCTCCTGTTGCCTTGAGGTACTGACAATGATTTTTTTCTGCCTCTCCCTTCTCTCCACAGTAGAGCGGGAGCTCCCTAAGGTCAGGGGCTTTAATTTTATTAAGTCTCCATCCCACCACTCTTCTAGGGATCTGCCACAAAGGCTGGCTCATAATAGATGCTCAGGAAACCCCACGATTTGACTGATAGTACTTGGCTGTGTAATTTTTTTTAATGTTTATTTATTTTTGACAGAGAGAGAGAGAGAGAGAGAGAGAGAGAGTTCTGGCAGGGGAGGGGCAGAGAGAGAGGGAGACACAGAACCCAAAGTAGGTTCCAGGCTCTGAGCTGTCAGCACAGAGCCCCACATGGGGCTTGAACCCACAGACCGCGAGATCATGACCCGAGCCAAAATCGGACGCTTAACCGACTGAGCCACTCAGGCGCCCACTGGCTGTGTAGTTTTAAAGTTTCATTTCCAGTTTCATTGGGAACATGATCTGAAAACATCAAAATAGTTTTATCAGTTGCTTTTTCGAGTTGGGCTTTGGGTTGAAATGGGTCTACTTACGTCGTATCCTTGATGTTGCTTTGTTGTCCTGACACCGCTGGTCTGCGGGGCCCTTTGGCTGAGCCTGCTGCTTCTCTGATCCCCTGTGTCCTTCTGCTGCTTGTTTCCCTCCCCGTGCCTCACCCAGGGCAGAGCACCTTTGTAGGTGCCCAGTGTTTTCTGACTCGGTGATTTGTTTAGAAGCAGGGAAGTTTGGCTTCATGCCAAATTGTAATGGAAAATTAATTCTCTTCTGGAAGGAACTCCGATCATCTGAGGCCTGCCAGTCCTTGGAAAGCACCTGAGCCTTGGAGGGGGGCTCCAGGGAATCTCCTTCTGGGACCCCTGCAGAAGATACAGCTCATGGAAAAGTTCTGACCCTTGCTGGCCTTTTGATGGAGGGCGTCCCGAGCATGTGTAGAGTCTCTGGGTTGGCCCTTAGATGCTCAGAAGGCTGGAGGTCAGGGCCTGGAGGTCACCGAGCTTGTGTTCACATGGGAAAACCCACTCCTAGCAAGGAGAAATGATATGGTCACTTACTCATTTACTCAACAGCTAAGAACCTACAGAGAACAGAAAGACCTCTGGTGCCTGCCTCATGGACTTTGATTCTAGAGCTGAGAGGCCGGTGGGAAATAGATTATGGGTCCCACAAAGAACACGGAATGCTGTCCTGTGACAGAGTGTCCTGTGACTCAGGAGGCAGACACCTGTTCTGAACAATAGCTCATCCACGAAGGTCACTCTGAGGAGCCTACTGAGGTGAGGCATGAACAGGGAAGGATGGGGGTCAGGTAAGGAGTGGAAAAGAGCGTTCCAAGCAGAGGAAGGGCACACACGAATACTCTGAGCCAGGACAGGGCATGGGGAATTCTAGGAGTGTGGATGGAACTTGGTGAATAAGGGGTCCCGAATGAGGAGGCCAAGGGAGAGTAGCAGGAAGGGGATGGGTCCTGTGGGCCTTTGTAGCCCAAGCAAATGAATTTGGACTTGGGTTTTAAATTCAGTGCACAGTTATTGCAAGGTTTTGAGCACGGACCTGATATTTTAAAGGAAATCAGATTCTTTGGGGGAGAATAGCATCAGGTTGCCCACAAGAGGAGATGTCAAGAAGGCAGTTGCGTGTATGAATCAGAAACTTTGGAAGGGGTCTTAGCTGAAGAAAGGGATTGGGACCCTGCGGCAGGGAAGCCAATTAGGTTTTTAGGATTTATTTCGCCCATCATCTTAGTAATAAGAACTGTGGTCAGATGATAAATTACATCCCTCAGCTTGCCTTATAGCTAGGCATGGCTGTGTTTTGGCCATTGAAATATAATCACAGGGAGTGATTCTTAAAAAGATCCTTACTATCTTTCCCTTTCCTCCGTCTTGATATTTGGAATCTATCTGCGTTGGCTGGTGCCCTAGCAGTGATCTTGGGTCAGGAGGTTGAGGGCCGTATCTCAGATAGGATGAAGGAGGCAGACAGAGAAAGCCTACCTGTTGGATAACTGTGTTGACTTTATTCCGGCCCTAGATGTATCTGGATCTCCTTTATGTAGGAGAAAAGTAACCTCGTATCTTTTTTTTTTTTTTAATTTCTAATTTTATTTTCAAAGTAACCTACAGTGAAATTGATCTTTTGGGAAGTGTAAAGTTCTAAGAATTTTAACATGTGTGTAGATTTGTGTCCCAGCCAGCACAATTGGGAGCCAGCTCGGTTCCTTTGCCCCAAAGAACGCTCCTGTGCTGTATCATTGCACTGATCTGTTCTTTGTCACTATAGTTTTGTGTTTTAGAAAATGTCGTATGAATGGAATCATATAGTATGCTAACTTTTTCGGATTGCCTTCTTTCACTCATAAGAACTCATTTCACATTCATCCATGTCGCCGTGTGAATCAGCGGCTCACTCCTGTTCATTCCTGAGTAGTGTTCCATTGTGTGACTGCACAATATTTGGGTTTTGGGGGTGCCTGGGTGGCTCAGTTGGTTAAGCGTCTGACTTCGGCTCAGTCATGATCTCGTTGCTCATGAGTTCAAACCTCACATTGGCCTCCGTGCTGACAGCTCAGAGCCTGGAGCCTGCTTCGGATTCTGTGTCTCCCTGTGTCTCTGCCCTTTTCCCACTCACCCTCTGTCTCTCTGTCTCTCTCTCTCAAAAATAAATAAATCTTAAAAAAACTAAAAATATCAGTTGGGTTTTCTATACTGAAGGATATCTGACTTGTTCCAGGTTTAGGTCATTATGAATAGAGCTACTAAGAACATATGTGTAGAGATGTTTGCATGAATTTTTTTCCCTTGGGGGGGGCGGATATCTAGCAGTGGGATTTCTGGTTCATGTGGTAAGTATATGTTTGACTGCTAAGAAACTGTTAAGCTGTTTTCTGGAATGCCTGCATCATTTTACATTCCTGCTGGCCGCACGTGAGAGAGTCATTTGCCTCACACCCTCCTCAGCACTGGGTATCATCAGGATTTTGTATCTTAGCCATTCTAATGGGTGTGAGGTGTTACCCCATCGTGGTTTGAATTTATGGTTCTCTGACGGGGAGCGATGCTGATTGCCTTTTCTTTTTTTTCAACGTTTTTTTTAATTTATTTTGGGGACAGAGAGAGACAGAGCATGAACGGGGGAGGGGCAGAGAGAGAGGGAGACACAGAATCGGAAACAGGCTCCAGGCTCCGAGCCATCAGCCCAGAGCCTGACACGGGGCTCGAACTCACGGACCGCGAGATCGTGACCTGACTGAAGTCGGACGCTCAACCGACTGCGCCACCCAGACGCCCCCTGATTGCCTTTTCATGTGTTTATGTGCCGTTCACATATCTTCAGTGAAATGTCTGCTCAGGTCTTTGTGTCCATTTTTAAAACGGCTTGTTTGTTTTCTTATTATTGAGTTTTGAGAGTTCTTTGTGTGTTCTAGAAACAAGTCTTTTGTCAGGTGTATGACTTGAAAACCCTGTCTCCCAGTCTTTCACTTGTCTTTCGTTTATCTACTGGTTTCTTTGGCAGAGCAAAAGCGCTTTGATGTTGACAAAGTCCAATGTATCAACTTTCATTTTACGGATCATACCTTTGGTTTCAGCATCATTTTTTAAAGCCACTAGTTTTCAGGTCTCTGTGACTTAGAGAAAAATCTAGTTTTGATTAGACATGTCACCAGCATATAGGCTCTATTCAAAGACATGGATGGAGTGAGATCCCCTGGAGAAGATAGGACTCAACAGAGCTGGGCCACGGTTGAGGGTTTCTCATGTCCCAAGCTAAGGCACTTTCCACCTGTCACTTACTGTGAGTTTTGGAGCAGGATGTAGAGAAACATCGCTTGTCCTCTCAGACAACAGCACCATCAGAACCCCAAAGAGGTGCTGGCGTCTACACTAGGGGCAATGTCCAGGCTTGGTCTTTGCTTTCATTTAGTCAGCCCACAAAGGCTTATCGAGCAACTGCTATGTGCTTCTAGGAATTCCTGCGGGCGATACCTGCATATACGGTGTCGACCAAGTCAGCAACATTTCTTACCTCCTAGAAGAGCAGGACAGATCGCAACCAATGAAATAAATAAGAACATGTCTGCTGGTAAATTTTATTGGAAAAATAACATTGCGCGCTCTGATGGCAGGTATCTGGCCTGGGTGGCACAGAGGTGGTCTCTCAGAGCTGGACCTTATACCGTCACCTCTCACAGGTCCCATACTCAGGGCCAGCTTCCCGGTGGTCACATGGGCCCTGAGCTCGCAGGGGCCCCACCTCTGTTTATTGCTCTGCTACCTTCTTGGAGTATTTCCATTTTGAACGAGGCATCCCACATTTGTATTTTGCAGTAGGTCCCGCAGAGTATGTAGCCAGTCGTGCCTACACTGTGTCCACACAGCAAACCAGACAGAAAAGCCCGTATAGACTTCAGCTACCTTTATAGGTACCTTACAGGTCAGCTGCTCTGGTGTGCAAACCGGACTGCTTATTTTTTTTTTTAATTTTTTTAAAGGTTTTTTCTTTATTTTTGAGACTGAGAGAGACAGAGCATGAGCAGGGGAGGGGCAGAGAGAGAGGGAGACACAGAATCCGAAGCAGGCTCCAGGCTCTATGCTGTCAGCACAGAGCCCAATGCGGAGCTCGAACTCAGGAACAGTGAGATCATGACCTGAGCTGAAGTCGGTCGCTCAACTGACTGAGCCGCCTGGGACCTGGGACCTCTTATTTTGATTGCAAGAAAATAAAACCTTAAGACGCACTCACCTTCAGAAATTCACTAGACAAATAGTCCATCCAGAGTTGTTGGGTGGGCCCCACCCCTACCATTCTTTACTGTCCCTCTTCTATTTCTACAAGTCTCTTTTGTTTGGTTCGGTTTTCCCTACTAGAACTGGAAGCCTCTGGTTCATAAACACAACAAATGTTTACTGGTGTTGGGGGGCGAAGATGAATTCTGTCACCAGAAGGACATTCCAAGGTTGCTGTATCAGACAGAGTGCTGGTCATTTTACTTATTTATTTACATTTTTATGCTCACTAGAGCTCACTTTAGAGCTGTAGGCTCTGCGGCCCGGAGAAGCTACGTCATTTTGACAAAATCATACGCCTAGAAAGTGAGGGAAGTCCTGTCTGGCTTCAGTACCAGGAGGGGTCTTTCTGATGTTATTCGTTTGAATTCTGATTTTCTCCGTTGGGGAGGCATGGGTATTTCGGACATCTTTCACCATCACTTGGATAATCCCAGGCAACAATTCCTAACTAAGCTAGCATTCCCTTTCATGACACTTTGAACATCTTCGCTGTGTCGCCAAGTGTGATTGTTGGGTCCAGAGTTTCAACCATCTCCTAGCGGAGTGTCTGAAGGAGAGCCATTATCCCTTCAAGTGATGGCTATCCATATGAAGAAAGCTATTCATGAAGTCGGGAGTCTCCTCTTCTGCTTGGAAAATGAAGCTTTGTATATTTTTCTGTTTTGGCTCATAAGTGTTCTCGAAGAGGGAGGAATCAGGCAGAAGTGACGGGGCCTTAGGTATTCCGGGCAACGGAAGCTGGCGGCCCGCCCCGCCCTGCCCTTCACCCAGATTCCTCCCTGGTCCCCGGGCTCTTTTGGAAACCGGCTTCCGGAGCCTGACACATGTTTCTTTGTCTGGCCCCAGCTGTTAGAATCTGTCTTCATTCATGAAGCAGGAAGGGAGTTCTCAGAAGGGCTTCTGCAGTCTGATGTCAGGGAACAGCCATGCTCAGACCTCAGCAATTTCAAACGAGAGATGTCGAAATAAGCCGGGGGACCATCCCCGAGCACCACCCCGCCTCAGGCAGGTGCTAGACGCTTCTCCTCGGTCTGACCTTTGGTGCCCACGGCAACCCGCAGGGTCCACGCCGCTGTCTTCATTTTGCGGAGAGGGAAACCGAGGCTCGGAAGTTTGCTGGGAGTCTCAGAGCTCAGGCGGGATCTGAGCCCGGGTTGGCACGACCCCAGAGTTCTCGCGGTACCCCGCTGACACATCAACAGAGAGCTGCAGCCATCGTCCCTGCTCGTCAGAAGCAAAGGGCTCGTCTTTAGCAAAGGAACAGGCCCCTGTTGTGGAGAACGCTGGCTCTCCCCACCGGCACACTCCCGTCCCCGTCGCCCGGGCCTGGCCCACCTCTCTGCTGGGAGGAGCCCCCGCGCTCAGCCCGGTGTGGAGGGGCTGCGGTGTATTGTCACCGATAATTGTACGGAGCCATTCATCAGCGGGAATCTTATTTCAAACAGCTCTCCGGCTCTAATGGCACAGAAAGCGTGAACTAAGCACAGTTTAATGAATTCTGATCTCACAGACAGAGGCTGCCTGAGCAGGGACAAGGGTGCTCACACACGAGGCAGGAGAAAGCCGCCGTGGGCCGAGAAGCAGGGATGCATTCAAATGATCCCCTCGTTCCTTCAAGATGGATAATCTGGTTTTTAGCAAATTTGTCGGAGACGTTCTTTTTAACCATGACTCGCCCTCCGCTTGCTGGGAAAGTGTACCTTGTAACTCGGGGAACAATAAAGCCCTGTGATCTCATTCACACCGACGGAAGGAAACGAGCCGCTTCACTTTGGGCCTAATAACGGTACCCCAGATTCTTGTAGATTTTTATAGGAAATCTTAAACATCTCAGAAAATCCGTAGATGCAGTCTAGTCACCCAGTCGTCTCCGAGAAAGAGCAGGGGGAGTTATCATCATTTGAATCCCCAGAGCAGAAATATATGGTGGGAGACCTGCACCAGCCTCATCTTTCTTCTGCCCAAGAGCCCAGAGGCCTCCATCCTGAGACCATCTCGCCACCTTCTTGGTGCTGCTGAGAAGGAGAAAGTGAGGGTAACATCTAGAGACAGTGTCTCCGGGATTCAGAGGAGTGGGGTCTGCCCAGGGCTAGGGCCGGGGCCATACCAGGAAATCATCAAGGTTCTGCCTCATAAATCACCTCATTTACACCTTACAACTGCCGCACAGGCAGGAAGGTTGCCTTCATTTTATAGGTGAGGCTACCACGGCGTGGCACAGAGAGGTTAGGCAACTGGCATGGGGTCACACAGCTATAGAGCGGCAGGGTCAGAGAACGTCCCCATAGCCCAAGTGGACCCCTGACATTTCAAGCAAGCCTCGTCCCCTCTCCAAGTCTCAGCTGTCCCATATGTAAAAGGAGAAGGCAGGGCTGTCGGAACACTAGACAGCTTTTGCTCACAGTGATCGCTGTGTCATAAGAGCTCTTGTCTTCTTCTGGGAGTGGAAAGGGCATGCTTTATTCCTTGCAGAAGGCTGGGGAGGAGGGCAGCCGGGGAGGGAGGATCAGAGTTCAGTTTTCACTTCATCCTTCCATTTGCTCACCCCTGTTGTTGCTAGACTCGTGTTCAGAGCTTGGGATTCAGAGAGGACAGAGATACCGTTTCCATTCGTGAGGGGCTCCCAGATCTCTGGAGAAAACAGGCACGTTAAAAATAAAACCATCGGACATGGGAGTAGATCCTCCGACAGAGACGTTCACGGGGGCTGGCGTGGGGGGACAGATTCGACAGACCAGCTGCCTCCGACTGACCCTGAGGAGATCATTCCAGTGATTCGGGGCCTGAGTGTCCTCATCTTTAAAATGGAACACTGACTTCACAGGGTTGCGGGGCCGTGAAGAGGCCGGTATGCTCCGCCCACGGTGGTTGTGTTAGGAATCCAGTGAGTAGTTCAGGGATCTGAGGAGGGTCGTGGATTCTTCTAGGCCATGTCATCTGGGAGGCTTTGGGAGGCCCCGTGCATGCTACACGGCGTCCTCGTCATCCACTCCCTGACCGGTCCCTGCAAGTTTCCCTCTGGCCTTCTCCCCAGGCAGCTCCAGCTCGGGCTGGCTAAAGGCTGGCACTCTGGAGTCACACAGGTATTGGCACTGAGCCAGCTTTTGCTACATAGCTGAGTGTGGAACCTGTCAGAAGCTGCCTGACCTCTCCAGGCCTCCGTTTCCTCCTCTGGGAAGAGGTAATGAGAACACTTCCCCATGTAGGGGCTGTGCGGAGGGACAGTGAGGGCACAGCACGAAGCACTGAGCTAGCAGCAGGTGCTGAGTGAGGGCCACCTTCCCCTGCTCTCTCTCCTTTCCCACTACCCCCTCCCTCTTCTCCTGTCTGCCCCCTCCTCTCCCGCAGCTGCCCTGTCTCATCCTCATTGTTATGATTAGAGGCAAGAACAAGAATGGCAGGACTGTCACTCCGTACTCACTCATATGCTAAGATGGGGTTCCCAGAATCAAGGTCAGGGTCAGGAGCCTACACTTGTTCTGTCTACCCAGAGGCCTGAAGGGCAGGTTGTAGGCATCCTGGAGGCATGCTAAGGTGGGCGTTTAAATCTGTATCAGCTGTGTGATCGTGGGCAAGTAACTTACCCTCTCTGGGCCTGAGTTACCCCAATGGTAAGATGGGGGTCACGGCAGCTTTCTCGTGGGTTTGTTGTGAAGAGTAAATGAGATCACCTGAGTTAGGACCTTGGTGGGTGACGGGCACTTTCTTCTCTTCTCTTCCCTGGGTGGATGCTCAATGCCTGCTCTGTAGGACACACATTGGGTTGCAGGTATCTCACCACCCATCGCTGTCCTGTCCTGGAGAGGTCCGGGTGCTCCCAGTGAGGGTCCTCCTCCAGGACAGCACCTCTCTGCGGACTCCCTGCTTGTTTGCTCCATCCACAGGGAGCCCGGGTCTGAGGAGCTTGGCTTCTCAAGGATCATGTGGCTAAAGGTGACACTGCTTTCCTATGGGGTAAGGTTGCGTCTTCAGAGAATATCTTCCAGACAATCCCTTTTGTCTGTGGGCATCTCACCTCTGTTTATGGGATGGGTATTCGATAATAGAAATGGCGGTGATAACAGTCTCTAACAAATATTAGGGCTTGTCTCCTGCTAGTCATGGTGCTGACGGGATGGAGAAGGGGGCTCACAAGGCTTGCAACAGACGTTCAAGGTCCATCTTCTGGCCGCCGTTGTACCCCAAGACTCGGAGGCTCTGCGGTAAGCAGAAACCCAGCTGCTCACACCAGGTAGAGCTGGGGACTCTGGCCAGGTCTGGCTTTCTTCCAGCCTTCTGCTCTCTGGCGATGCTACCTGGGATTCTTAGGTAAAGGAGAAAAGGAGGACAGAGGACCTGAGCTGGGGGTAAGTGGAAAAGTTTTACTCGCTCACCTTCAGGTATACCTTACGGTTTGTTCGTCATTGGCCTTGGGATCGTCATTGGGGTTCGTCATTTGTCTTGGGAATGCGGTCTTGGGATCCGTGTCAGCAAGAATTCCGCATCCTGGGTCAGTGCTCACTCAGGCCACCACCCGCCATGTCCCATAGGTACTCCTCCATGATCTACGCTCTAGCTCCCTGCTAAAGCCTACCCCAGCGATTGCAGATGGAGCAGGTTCTCTCAGACACGAGCGTTGTGGGCTCTTGAGGCTGGATTAAAGCCTGGTCAAGTGAGAGACCAGTGAGGTCAGGCCTTAAGCAGTGAGCAGTTCCTCCCATGAACTGGGCATGCCTTATTGCCTTGCTTTGCCTTTTCTGTCCCTGTCTGAAGTCCCCTTCCCTCTTGCTCCGTCGGCCAAGTCCTGCTCCGTCCTCTGGGACGCTGCACATACCTCCTTTCCCCAGGAAGCTCAGCTTGGCACCCCGAGTCTGGTTAGGTGCCATTTCTCTGTGCTTCTACAGCCTTGGGCTTGTGCGAGAACAAGCCCTGAGACTGTGTCATCTGACTGCCTCCTCCATCAGACTGTGAGCTCTCTGAAGGCACAGGCCTTAGTCATCCATATGTCCAGCCTATTCTTAGAACAATAGCTGTAGCTAGTCAGACAGGGCCGGCTATGCGCAGAAACAAACAAACCCTGACCTTTTGGTGGCCTCATATGACACGGGTGAAGTTCTCGAAGACGTTAACATCTGCCGCTGGACACGGAGTCCTCCCTAGTCGTGTTCCTTTAATGGTTGCCTGGGGGACCCTGGTTCCGTCCGTGTGGCGGGGCCATCAGGAGCACGTGGCTTCCTTCCTTCCCAGCGGCCACACGGGATGATGTCAAGGACCTGGCCTGGGGGGGACCAGACCCCACTGCTTGTCCAAACTCAGCCACAGACTCCAGCCCAGCTGCACAGGAGGCTGGGAAATACTGAGGGGCATGGGGGACTTCAGTGAGCATAAAAGGTCTCGAAAGGTGGCTCACAGAGAGTGGCTTCAGCTCTGTTTCAGCGACTACTTCTTGACGACCAGAGCTCGTGATGCAACGAGAAGGCTCCCTGGCTCAAGAGTTTTAGGACTGGCTAGCCGATGGCAATAAAGTTGCTTCCCCTCACTTCAGCCTGAGGCTTGAGTTCAGACAAAATTCAGCTTTTTGAAAACAAGGGGCCGGGCCCTGGAAATTCTGTTTAGCCCTGTCAGTCCTGAAGAAGCGCCGTGTTCCCAGCTCCGACCGTCCTTTGTCCTCCGCGAGCTCCCGAAGCCTGGAGAGGTGACTTCTTTATTCTCAGGAGCTGCTATTTATAACTTCCAAAGGACCCTTCCTCCTTTGGTTCTGTACTGAGGCTCAGAAAAGCGAGTCTGCCTCCCCCAGCAGCCCTCCCCCCACCCCAGGCCTCTCTCCCCCCAGAGCAGTCCCGTAAATAAAGGATAAAAGGCCCCATAATTATTACCATTCGACAGCACAGAGACTGTCAAAACCAGGAGTCCAACAAAAGCCTTTACATAAATCACAGCTGATACAATGGCTCTCGGCTGAAGGAGAGAGAGGCTCAGAGGCTCAGTGTTGCCGAAAGAAGGTCTGTGTTTGGGGGAGGGCCTGCCAGAGTCAGCAGCCCCTGGAGAAGAGACGGGGCCTGGCGTCTGAACGCAGGGCAGCCCATCCACCTGCTCACTGGACCGACGGTAGAGGCCATGGAACGAGAGTGAAAGTCTGGGGGCAGACTCCAGATGTGAAGGCTCCATGGTGCCGAGTGGCCCAGATGTTTGGGACCGGGCAGGCACAACAAGGTCAGCAGCAGCTGACGCTAGCCTGGCAGAGTAGTGCACCCGGAAAGACGCGCCAGCCTGCGGTGGTGCCGTAGGGGCCATCAGTACCCCGCGAGTGGCGGAGACATTCGAGGCCCCGGGGTGCAAAAGAGGGGCACTGGAGTCGGCTGTCCTGCTCGGAGGAAGCTTCCTGAAGGCAGACGTGCCTTGTAAAAGAGGAGACGGCCGCTCTGGAGTCGAGGGATGGGGCTGAATCAGGTCTCCTGCCCATCGAGGACCACGCTTCTTGAGAACGTGGGCACGGAGCTGGAATACCAGTGATCCAGTGCACGAGTCCTGTTTCTGAAGGACAGGGACCCTTCAGGGGCGGGAGCAAGTCCAGAGAAGTGGGGAAATCGGTAAGAGACTTCCTATCTCTGAGCACAACAATCATTCGTTTTGAATAAGCCATTCAGTGGCACATTAAGAATTCAGTGGCATTTACCAAATGCCAGTGGCCCTCACGCTCTGTGCTTCCCCTACTACTTCTTGAAGATGAATGAGACATTGTCCTTAAGGTTTTCGGCCTCGGGCGGGACGCACACATGGTGACAAGAGCTGTAACGCAAGGTGCGCAGGGCAGACAGACGAGCCGGGGGACGGTGCAGCAGCGGGGGGACGCGTGGTGCCGAGTCCGGCTTCCCAGCCCTGCTGTTTGTGGGCTTGGTGATCTTGGGTGATTTATGTACCCTCTCCGGGCCTCAGCTACATCAGAATATTGATGGGGGTGATGAGGGGAAAAAGAGAATCACAACAATGTCTGGTATCTCGTCACGACCCCGATTATAAATTGCGTAGAGAGCCACAGTTTACCAAGCACGTCAACATCTGCTGCTCACGTGACAGGGCTGCTCCAGTCTGCCCATTTGAAGGCGAGTAGACTGAGCCTCCAAGAGGAAAGCCGGTGTCCCCAAGCTCACGTGGCTGGAGTGGCTCGTCCCGCATCGTGTGTCTTCTGTCCTAAGGGGAATGCCACAGGTTTGCGTTTTTGGTGCCGGGGTGGTAAACGGGATGCTCTGAGCTCCTCCTGCACAGTTCGGAGGGGACCCTTCGGGCAGCTGGGAGCCTCGCTCACTGTGGCTAGGCCCTGATGCAAGTACGATCTGACCCTTCCCAGGGTTGGGCTCTTCTGCCCAGGGGCTGCCCTGATCCCATGACACATGCACACCCGTGAGCTGGGACACCTGCCCCGGATGACAGGCAACTTGCTGGGGCCGAAGGAGACCCATGGGGCTCAAGGTCTGCTCCCTGCTGCATGTGGATCCCTGTGGCCCAGGATAGAAGCATGCTTCTGGGGATGATACGAGCCCCGTTGATCTCTCTCGGGCCCTGGATGGCCTCATCCTCTCTCACCTGGGATGGCCTCACACCCCCCGCCCCCAGATCTCTCCACTGCACTCGACCTCAGTGGAACCCCTAGGTTATCCTCTGGGCAATCCGATGTGAAGCGTCCCCTTTGGATTTGTAAAGCCCCACGCCATTACCACCGAGATGTAGTCTGGCATTCAGAGGGAAAGTAGGACCAAGTGGGGTACGTGGTGGCTCCTTCCACGGAAGGTGAACCCCGGGCAGGCAGCAAGGTGTTTTCCAAACAATGGTTGTGGCTTGTTAGTGAGTCCCGATGTCAGCTTGGCAAGTCAAGAGCTGCGTTGGAAAATATGGAAGAGTAGAGGATAGAGTAGAAAATAGAGTGCGTTGCACATGGTAGGGTCTGAGTTATTTCAGTAAGCTTCTGTGCATCTGGATCTACAGAGGGATATGATATAACATATATCTCTTATCGCATGACTAAGAAAGGTTTAAATCTCTTGTGTGGTGTTTCACGTTCTGAAAGAGGCTTCCTCCCTGGCCCCGCCCCCACCCGAGCTGCAGCCGGTGGGGGTGTTCGCGGCAGGGCAGGCTGGTGTTCAGTCCTTCCCCTTCCTCCACCGGCGACGTGGGGCACCCCGGCCCCACGGCAGCTTCTCCTGGTGCCAGGCTGAGCTGTCGAGAGCTCCGTCAGAGGGCCCCACGCCCTGGTCCCCCCGTGGCTAAGATCACCCCCATTTCCACGTGGGGGCCGCAGGCGCTGGGCCATCCTCCTTCCCCGCGCGCATCAGACAGAACCTGGTGCTGAGGCTTGGGGTGGGGTCGGGACTAGAGCGGGACATCTGTCCGTCCGCCTGTCTGCGGAGCCACACTCGTGACTAGCCCGCCCTCTGCTCTCCTCTTCTCTCCCCTTCCCGCCACCTGACAGACTCACGCGGAAAGCCAGCCTCGCCAGACCTGCCCCCTGAGCTGGTGGCACGGGGGAAGACGAGGGAATTAACTTCTGGCCTCCTGACAGTGCTGCAGCCTGCCAAAGCCGCCCGGGTAATTTGGTTCCTTTCCTTTGCTGACTGTGTGCCAGCCACAAGAGCGGATTAAGCAGGGAAACGCTGCGTGGAGAACTCTCCCCGTTGGCGCCCCGATCCCATTGTCTCTTGAGAATGACAGCCGCTGGTGGTGCCAGCGCGCACCGCTCCCCTGGCACGTCCCCAGAACAGATCAGCTTCCCGTTCCTGAAAAGAAGGATTTGTTAAGGAACTGGAGTTGAAAGAAAGAAGGAGAGGCAGGAGAGGATCAGGCCACGGAGTCAAAGTTAGGCCGGGTCTGTTAATTAACGAAGCGAGGCCTCAGAGACCAACGCCGATGCCGGGGCCCCGCAGGCCGCTCTGAGGGGGGACTTCGGCCCTGCCCACCCTCGCTGAGCACCTACTGCGTGCGAGGCGTCGGGCTTGGTGCTGGGCGGTGGGGCAGAGCTGAATAACCAGCCCCCTTGGGGGGGGTGCATACAGAAGTCCTTCTCTTCTTGGGCTCAAGGACACACACGCCCGGGATGATAACACCTAATACTGACTGAACACTCACTGTGTGCCAGGCACTGCTGTAAGCTTTTTATTCACATCGATTAATTTAATTATAATAACCCTACGGGGACCACAGTGTTGTTATTCTTATGGACACCTCGAGCGGAGAGGACGGTGGGCTGTAAATGTCAACAACTGATCTCTGGGAAAGACATAAAAGTAAAAACAAGCCCTTGGGGCGCCTGGGGGGCTCAGTCGGTTGAGCGTCCTGACTTCGGCTCAGGTCACGATCTCACGGTTCCTGAGTTTGAGGCTCGTGTCGGGCTTTGCGCTGACGGTGCAGAGCCTGCTTCGGATGTCTCTCTCTGCTCTCCGCTCGGACACGCTCTCTCTAAAAAATAAACATTAAAAAATTGTTTCAAAAGGAAAACAAGCTCCCATCTGCAGCATTTGCCAATTTCCGTGACGTCCGTATGCCTACCGCGCCCACTTTCGAGGTCCCAGTGTGACATTGGTGGGCAGCGACTTGGGAAGACACAGGCATGACCAGCCCATGAACTGGCTCCAAGAACTGGCCAATGGATGTTCAGGAGCTCATCCAGGCTTATGCAGTAAGTGACAGAGTCAAGATATGTACCCAGGTCACCTGGTTCCTGCACCCACTCTCCCAGTCACCGGCCAGCCCCCGCCGTGGTGTTCGAGGGAAGGGACTGAAGGAAGAGGCGGCTGCTCTGGAGACTAAATGATGTGGGTGTGACGTGCCCAGACAACCCTGAGTGCCCGCCTCGCCGGTGGTCCTCCCTGTCCCTCCTCCTGTTCATCCTTCTCCCCTACGAGTGACCGGACCCAGTAACCCCTGGTTCAGGAAGACTTGGTTGCACCACAGCCAATTTTTAAGTGGAGAACAAAAAATGTTGAGACACCTTTGGTCCCAGGTAAAAAATTCTGTAACCACTGATGAGATCTTTCAGTTGTCTCTTTGTACATCATTTTCAACTCGTTATCACGGGATGCTTGTGAGAGCTACAGTTACAGTTTGTCAGTACAAGAGTGAAAAAATAGCGTCCTGCTGCCAGACCCCCCTTTTTGCATCTCCTGCATACTGGCTGATTTGCCTTCTTAAATCCTGTTATCATTCCCACGGTCTCCTATAGGAAATCTTTGGTAGCTCCCGTTACCTCCAGAACGAGTCCGGGCTTTTTAGTTTGGCATTACAAGAACTGCCAAGATCTTAGGCCTCCACAACCATCCATCCATCCATCCATCCATCCATCCATCGATTCAACATGCACTCAATAAATACCGAGTACCTACTATGGGACAGGCAGGTACTCTACCGAGTGAAGTATGACCATCCCTCCCAATTTTATCTTCTATTACTTTCCATTCATTTATTCTTACAATCTGTCAGTCATCACTGAGCATTTATCATATGCTAGCTTCTGGAGAGGCAAAGATAAATGAGACACTGACTCTGCTTTTGAGTGCTGTATATCTCAGGTACATCTGATTGTTTGCTCTTGCCAACATATTTTCTTACCTCTGTGCTTTTGTACACACCGTTTTCTCCACCTGGAAGGCTACCTTTACATTTCTGAACCTTCAAGTTTCATTCATCGTTCAAGTCTGCAATGATGCTTCCTTCATGAAGCTTCTCCTAGTTCCCTGAACTTCCTAGTCAAGCTGGACCCCATCATGTCTTCCCCGAAGGGATCTTTTCTTCCCCTCATGACCCTCTTTTTTAATGTTTTGTCCTAAACCCGTTTGTAGCCTTGCCTATTCTAAGTTGCTAGAAACTGACCTCCTGGAGCGTTGGGAGTCAGTGGACTCACACTCCCATCCCCTCTGGGACCGGGTGAGCAGGAAGTGCCCATTGGATAGATGATGGAGAAACCTTAACGGTGAGAAAACGCTGTCTTCTCTTTGTTGCCAAACCCCTACTTTGGCACAAGAGTACAACTAGGGCCTTTGCACATAGAAAACCACTCTAGGGCCATTTGGGCTCCTTACAGGTTGCCTGGTGTGTCTTTTATTCCTCTCTTAATTTTTTTTTTTTTTACAGTAGCTTTATTAAAATGACACTCCTGGGAGCAAATTAGGAAATTCAAACAGAAGGTATTAGAACTTGAAGAGACCTGAAAGATCCTTTGGCTTTCGCCCCTAATTTTAGATCTGAGAAAACCCGGCCCAGAGTGGTAGAATAACTTACTCAGATTACCCTGTGGGCGGTCACAGTTAATCGTATAGTACACTGCCGTGATCATTTATAGAAGGTCACTCACTCGACGCCGCCGCAAGTCAACTGGGGACCAGGCAAAAGATGAATCTAAACCACAAGAGAAAGGTAGAAGGTACTGGTGCGTAGTCTCATTCCTTAGAAATGTTTTCATTAACAGTAGCAAAACTGAAAGCAGATGCCAGCTCATCTAAGGTAACTTTCAGTAGTCTGGACAGATAACCACGTAAAGTGCCCCATTTCATGTGCTAAGAGAGCAGGAAGATGAGGCCGTATAAGCCGGTGACTCTGTTTCTGGGTGTGCAGGGGACAGTGCAGGTTGACCCTTCTTATCCCAGTATAATCATTAATAGTGCCTCTATCCGCTCCCAAAGGCGTTCTGGTTTGGACAATAAATTGTATGGTCATCCTATGTATAGAGCTGCATAGTTTGTGTTCGATTTGTATCTCTGTCATTGCAAAACGAGTTCTCCATTGGCGGCATCTCTGAGCAATATGCCCCTGACCCGGATATTTCAAGGCTGACCCCCTGTGGGGAGCCCTAGGGAAACCATCCGACGTGCCCGAATGATACTCTCTATCCTCTCAGTGTCTCTGTACTGTGAAGAAGTTCTCTTCACTAATCCCGTGGCACACCCTTTCGAATCTCAGGAAGGTAAGAGGAACCCATGGAAGCAGGTCGAAGTAGAAGGTACGAGCGGTCTTGGGGGTGGGGTGGTGGAGGATGTTGCTGGAGGGTCACAGACCAAATGCAAGTCATTCCAGGCATTTTTACGTAAAAAAATCCACTCCCAGTCTTCGTACATGAACCTGTCATTAGGTAAATTGCTTCAAAGAACTAAATGAACCATAAAATTGTCCATTTGGGAGTCGCTAGATTTCCAAAAATGTGCTTTGCCAATTTGGGATACCCAAAAGGTTTGAACTCTCTTTTCTTGTCCAACTCCTTTTCTCTGGGGTTGGTGGGACTAAAGATGTTTAGAAAGCAGCAGACGGGATAACGTACCGCAGGGCTCTTGAGAATGCTTATGAGAGGCCTCAAATGACATCATGGAGGCCCTCCTTGAGTGCATCTTTGTAGAAAGGGTGGTGTTGTGGACAAGGGGTCCTGGACGGTTGGGAAACTATTAGGACCAAAGTTCCGTCTATGGCTTGCTCTGTGGCAGTTGTTTCCTAGCTGGGCTCCAGTCGCTAGTGATTGGACAAATCACTTACTCTCTGTAGGTCTCAGTTTAATAAGCTTTAAAATGGGAATGATAAAAGTTGCTCATCCCATCTCATAGAGTAGCTGTGAGGTTCAAATAAATGTCTAAATGCCTTATGACCGTAAGGTCATAGGATGTTCTGCTGATTCATCCGTTCCCCGAACGCTCTGTGGGCGAGACGGCGTGTTCGTGTTGGGGATCCAGATTCAAGTCGACGCTTCCCACGGGGAGCGCAGAGTGCGCAATAGCCATGGAACAATCACCATGCAGTGTGAGAAGTACACAGGGAGAAAGCAGCACAGGGTGGCATGGGGACAGGGGGAGGGGGCGCTCAAACACAAAAATCAGGTGATTTAAAGGAACCAGTGCAAACACATCATATTCTGCACTCTGCAATGTTTTAAGAACGTTATTATTATTTTTTTATTTTTTTAAGTTTTTTTCCAACGCTTATTTATTTTTGAGAGAAAGAGACAGAGTGTGAGGGGGAGAGGGACAGAGGGAGACGGAGACACAGATTCGGAAGCAAGTTCCAGGCTCTGAGCTGTCAGCACAGAGCCCGACGCGGGGCTCGAACTCACGAACCGTGAGATCGTGACCTGAGCTGAAGTCGGACGCTCAACTGACTGAGCCACCCACACACCCCTAAGAACTTTAAATGCGTTAACCCATTTAATTCTCACATTTATTACCCTGCTTTAAAATCAGATACACTTATTATCCTATTATACAGATGGAAAAAACTTCATCCAAAGGTGGTATGGACAATGAGTGGTAGAAGTAGGATTGAAACATCTTGCACCCTTTGTAAACAAGGGCCGCTGAGCGGGCATCACACGTGACTGGGACAGAGTGAGAGGGAGAGGCTTAGCCTGGCCAGAAGAGGGGAAGGTCGACAGGAGGGAATAAGTCAAATCCTTGAGGTCATGCAGCATGGCTGAGGAGTTGCTAGTCCCTAAGTCTTCTCAGAGCAGGGAGATACGGGGCAAGGTCAGGCCTTCTATGAACTTGGATCTTGCTTCCTTTCTTATCCTCCCTGCAGCCTCTCCTTCTATTCCTGGGGACACAACCGCACTCCGGGCCATTGGCCTTGAATAAGGTGGGTTTCAAACAATGGTCAGAGACTAGACTCTGTTTTGGTTTGGCCAGTCCTAACATTCCCTGGCCATTGCTAACATGTCCTGACCCTAACACAGGGGAGGAGGTGTGGCCATTCTTCTAGATGTTTCTTTACCTACTGGACTCTTACACAACATGGCCAAGTGGCTAAGTGACAACTTTTTTTTCTCTTTTTGTCCTGATGACCCTAAAAATTTGGGTATCTGGCATCATTCGGTCAACAATCAGTGTGATTTGCCCTGTGCTGCTCTTTGCTAAGATTCTAAGCTGGGTTAAATCAATGCTCTCTTTTCTTGTCTCTCAAATTGGATTGCTTGGGGGAATTTTTCTTTGAAAAGCTTTTTATTGATTTTCCCCAAAAGAAGAAGTGACACACTGGTTTCTAAATGAAATCCCCTTTTGGAGGAGCTGTGAGGTCCACACAGTGAGTCCTGAACAACCAGGGTCTTGAAATTGAATGAGCGCACAGAAGCCATCCACCCGCAGCTCTCATATCTGCTTGGTCACCAGCGTCATGTGGGAGCTCCAGACACAGACAGAACAGCCTAACAGCAGCACAATGAGCAAATCAGAATCTCTGGGGGGGGGGGGCAGGACTCTGCGTATGAAGAATGTCCCCACAGCACCTTGTGTGGGGACCCCTGGAGCTGCTGGTCTACCCAACGGGACAGCCACCAATAATTGTGCATTTTTGGCACTATACACATGTAAGGAAGCAGGTGGGGCGAAATCCAGCTGAAGCTCCCGAGAAGGGACACCTTTTTCCCGGTGACTCTGTCAGCTGGCGAGATGTGCCTGTAGGGGTACGTCCACGCAGAGGGGGATGGTTTACTAACTTGTATGAAAGCTCCCTATAAGCTAATAGGGGCATTGCTAAGACCTCCAATACTGTGATTATGTCAAGGACCCTCCTGACTAATGGGCGTGTTGAGTCCAGTGTGCTCCCGAGGCAGCCCATTCCTCTGTGGGAACCATGTGATTGTTAGTTCTGTCTCTTTCTCTGCCTGTTTGTTACCTGCAACCATGATTCCTGCTCTGAGCCCCTGGAGCTCCAGGGAATACATACAGTCCTGCCTCCCCGGTGGATACCCTTAAGGACTTGAGAAGAGTCAACATGTTCCCTTTGGTCTCGGTTTCTTGGTTAAAATAACCCCACGTCCTTCAACCATTTCCTGAATAACCAGCTTTGGCTTCTTTTTCCCATTTGTAAAAGTCTTTCATTACTGCTGTCATCCACATGGATGGACACTTCATTCATTCATTCATTCATTCATTCATTCATAAGTTCATACATATGCCAAATATCTAACAGTTACTCAACAGATATTTCTTTAAGTGCCAACTATATTTTCACCTCTTCTCCAGCCTCTGGGGATATAGTGGCAAGCAAAATAGAACATGTCTCTTATCTCATGGATCTTAAAGTCTAGTAGTAGAGAAGACAGATAATTGACCAGCAAACCAATGAATAAAGAAAACAGTGCTGAGCCTGAACCGCTGTGCAAAGCATTGAAGGGGTAGGAGATGAACAAGATAACATTTTGTTTACAGTCTAGTGGGGAGATTCATTCAGTCCTATAGCTCCCATCTGGCATGGTTAATGCTGAATTTGAGGCTCGTAGGAGGGCTGTTGGGGGTGGGGGCATGGGATGGCTAAAGTCTAGGGGAGAGAAAGATCCTCTAGGATCAGGCTTCCGCAGTCACCCAGTTAGAATAGATTTTTCCTTTTCTGTCTTAACTTTAGTTTGGTGTATTGTTTATAAGGCCATGCTGGGTAGACCTGATTTTAGAGTCTGTGTTCTTTTGGGGTAGAGGGAGTTTTCCATGAGAAAAAAAAATCCCATTTTGCAATTCCCATTTCAGTCTGCTGGGCCTTGGAGCCAAAATAGTTTGTGCACTAACTACTAAGCTACGTGGAGATGTGAGATGCTTGGCCCCTTCAATCTGGTAGGCTTGGCAGGGCAAGCTCTTGGTAACAATGACTTCCTATATACCATCCACAGTATAAAAACTGTGGCCTGTGTTTTGTCTTGCTCTGTGCCCTCTGGGGCCAATTCCAGCGCCAAGCTCCCTTTGAAGCCTCCGTGTCTGGACCAGCTTCACAGGCTCTGAAGTCAGATGAGAAATGGGCCCATTATTAATGGGGGCAAAGCATTTGCACCCTTTTCATACAGTGTGGGTGGCGCTCGGCTTCCATGGGATACCCTAGGGTAGAGTAGCAGAGTGCTCAGAGCTCTGGTACTGGGCGTGGCTCTGGCTTCTTTTGGGACTGGTTGGCATCGAGTGTCACTGGACCAGCCGTGCCTTCCCTGTGTTTAGCGGCTCAGCGATGAGCAGTTACTATGGACAGAAGATCAGCTTTGGGGATCATACATTAGGGGAGAAGCTTGATTCATCGTTTAATTGATGGATTCATTCATTCACATGTTGGCTAAGCATCTACTCTCTGCCAGATTCTGTGTCTCTTCTTTTCTCAGGGAACAGAGATTAATAAGATTCTAGTGGAGATGGCATGTAAGCCAACTGATGCAAAGCAGAGTTATGAGGATCCTGGACAAATTCTGGGGAGATGGCTGTGAGGCACAGTGGAGGAAACTGTCACTTCTCCCTGACCGAGGGGTGGTGAGAAAAGTCTTCATGGAGGAGGTGGTGTCCAGGGGTAGAGAAATCTAGGTATATTAATTGTGATCAGACACATTCTAAGCCGTAACCAAGCTTCCTGGGTGACTCGCTTCTGAACACACAGAGCGTATTAATAACACTGTTCTATTTAGCATGATGTCACAAAGATGAGAGAGAGCCCGGTCTCATAGTCCAGAAACCTGAGTCTGGCATGAATCCTCCCCTCCCCTCTCTGGGCCTTGGCTTTCTCACCTATAAAATGGCTGGTGCAGATGACGTGGGTCATGTTTTATAATTTAATAAGAAGAGTACAATTGTTGATTGGGATGGAGGGCTCTGTCTCCTGCTAGGTTTCCCCTTGGCCCCTGAGGGGACCCCCTTGAGGGAAAGCTGGGTTTTCAGAACACATCTCATCACCTGTGATGCATTGATTTCTAAGATCTGTCCTCAGCTTGAGATCTCAGCTCTAAGCTGTTACCTCACAGCTGTGTGACCTTGGACCTGTCCCTCCCTCTCTCCTTCTCTCATTTCCCCATCTGTATGGCGATGGGGTTGGACAAAAGAATCTGGGAGCTTGCCCTCTCCTGGATTTACAGTCTAGGACCTGGAGATCCGGCCACGCTGGCTGTGTAGGCGGGTTTGGTTATCAGGAAAGAAAATTCTGCTGGTTATCAAATACTTTCTGGGTACCAGGCACAATGCTGGGGGTTTCGCATATATCACTTCACGTAGCCAGCACAGACTCCTCTCCAGGTAGTTATCATTTTCGTTGTTTTAGAGATAAAAACAAAGGAGGCTAAAGGACTGGGCACAAGTCTCTGGAGTGCTGTGGAGGAGCAGGAGAGTGGGAGCCAGGGGCCCTGCCTCTCCTTCCTGGCTACTTCTATCATTCAAACCCTTGGTCCCGCTGACTGTCTGGTTATCCTTCCCAGGTTGTCTTTTCAACCCCATGGTCTCTTCTACATGGGTGGAACCCTAGACCGAGCTCCAGGGAACCCCAGAGTACCCTGCTGTCCATAGTCCCTGCTGGCCCAGGGCTGGCCTGGCCGGGCAGTCAGGCCACACACCCCAGGAAATGCGATGGCCCCACGTGAAGGATGCACCTTGCAGGGGTAGCCTGACCAGACGGACAGACAGAAGACGCGGTGCAGTCCCGGATGGGAGCGTCCCGGGCTCTGAGTTCGGGAGCCCTCCACTTCCTCACACGGAGGGGCAAGCGTCTTGTGTTGGGGAAACAGAGACCGTGGGTCCAGTCAGAATCACCCTTGAAGTTAGTTTTTGGAGCAGGAAATGTTGCCTAGAAGCTCAAGGGAAGGAGCTACAGCATAAGCAAGAAAGAGGGGTGTGCAGGCCGGCTGTGTGTCTTAACCTATGTACCATGCATATAGCGTGTTCCTATGTGCATGGGGAACACACATATGGCCAGTATGAATGGGTGTAAGTAGGAGTGTTTGTGCTACGGGCTTTTATCACATGAATATGTGTGAAGAAGTCTATGATGCATGCACATATGTTTGTATTTTTAGAAGTATGTATATACAAGAAGAATGTGCCTTGGCGATACAATATGGGTTTGTGTGTAATGTGTGGGCCCTGAAAAAAATAAGCCTTCAAAACATGGATGTGAAAACAGGCCCATTATGAAGGCATGCATTATTCGGGAAGAGGGATCTAGTTTGTATTTATTCTTAGTACATTCTTCGGGACCTAGGGGAGTAAATAGTTCCTATTTTGGCTATCACCATAGGCACTGTATGGAGGACAAGCCGGGCTGTCTAGAACAGGCTGTCAATCTTTGCTGTGAGAAAAGCCCCTGATTCGAACCGAGCAAGGCCAGACTTGGATGCGATGTATTTTCAGCCCCCACAGAGCAAGCTCAGAGCAATCTGTGGAGTGTGTGCTCTCGGAACCCCCGGACGGGACCACGCGCGTCAAGGCGGGTGGGATCACTGGTGCCAGATCCCCCTGGGAGGGGGGAAATGGGAAGCAGGAGGAACCTTAAGGGTGTTCTGGTCTGGAGTGATCTGTATCCAGCCACGCAGGTGACTCATGGGGCCTCATTTTCCTCCCAATGGACCAGACTTGCTGGAACTAACTGCCTTCTCCCTGCCAGAGAGAGGATTAATGAGGTAATGTCTTCTCTGGGCTTTGAGCTCCTTTGGGAATGTTGCTGTAAACCCATAGGGTGTTATTAGAATGGGGGACACCAAAGGGTCACGGGGATGGGGAGATGAATGTTGTGGTCTGCAAGGCCTAGGGGTGTCTAGGTGGGTACACTTCTTACAATACCTCTGGTGGTTAAGCACACCTATCACTCAGCCACTCTGCTCTCCTGCCTTCTGAGGAAATGTGCGATCCGGCCAGATGGGTGCCTTATAGGCACAGAGATGGGAGAAACGGATTTGGCTCAAGAGGCTGGAGAAGTTTAGAGAGGGTGACAATGAGGCTGGGCACACTGGATGCAGTATTTACTGTTGCCAAAGGCATCAGACCAGGTCAGGCCAGCCCCGTCTGCCTCTGCCTGCCTGCCAGGACTAAGATGTTGGGGAAGGACAATTGGTTATCGTTATTCAGGGTACGTGTGTGTTCTATCCAGCCACCGCAAACACTGAATTAGCGAATCCAGAACCATCACTCTGGGAGAAACACAAGTAGGTCCCTGGGAGCGCCTGGTCACAACATTCTCATCCGCTAATCAACACCAAACCTTGTTTGTGTTTCTACCCAAAGGCTTGTTACTTAATGCATGGATTTCGGATGATTCGTGAACACTGAACTCAGAGCCACCAAGGCTGTAACTCATGCCCGAAGGAAGATCGCCCAACACACTTATTTTCTCTGTAAGACACATCACAGCCTCCTCTTGCTGGAGAGCACTAGACGACACTTCAGCACTATGTTTGAAGGCCAACACCAACAAAAAAGCACAAAAACGTGAAAACCGTGGCACTGAGTAGACCGCAAAAAGGACGCGTGTTTACACTATGAGAGCTGAGATAAGAAGGCAGAGTTTCATCCCGTTTGATCCCAGCTGGGAACGCGGCATCGGGTGAATCCATGGTTTGCAGGTCGGTGCGTGTCCACGGAGGACCGTGAAGGTGCCGTGGGTACACGTGTAGGGAGCAGGCGAATTTGCCCTTACGGAATCCGCGAGTCATGACGATTGACTCTAATCAAAGGCAGGAGCAGAGCTGGGTGTTAGGAATTGCTTTCACAGGAACACGGAGGATGTTTCCCAGGGGTCCTGGCCCACCTAACCTCTAAGAGTGTTGGGGTGATGGCTGAGATATCCCCCCCACCACAGAAGGTGCCCCGAATTGGCAGATGGGGATTTAAGTGCTGGTTTTCCTCCATAGGAGCTTCCCCTATGCTCTGTCTTTAGATTTTTGCAGCAGCCACAGGAATCAGCCCGGGAAAGAGTTACCCTCCCTGGAAAGAATGGAGGCTGAGTCTGAGATGGGTGAGAGGCTCAAGGCCACAGCCCCAAGGAGGCGAAGTTGAGGACACAGGCCCTTCTCCAGAGCTGCATCAGGCTTTCCACTTTATCCTCATGTCTCCGATATTTAGTCAAAATGATGCCTTAACTGTGAAATTGTTTCCATTTGCATAGGAAGGGGGGGCATTCAGTAAAATGAACTTGCAAAAAAAAAAAAAAAAACAGGAGCTACAGATATATGTCTTAAATTCTAATCAACTGTTGTGTGTGTTCCCTACACGGACAGGCTAAAGCATGTGCAGCTACATTATTGTTCTTGGAGACGGAATTTATTTGTATCCCATAAATATCCCAGCATCAGAGCTGTGGTTACCACTCACGGCTGCTGTTTTAAATAAACTTCGGATCTGCAGACTTTCATGACTACTGAATATAACTGGCTCCTACATTTCTTGGTAGAGTCATTTCTTGATGTGTTTTAAGTCTTGGAAATATTTCAAAGCATCCCTGACCTCAGCTTCTCAGACTTAAGTATATGAGAATAAGTTATGCTTTGTCTGGCTAAGCCTTCTCACTCAATTTAGTCAAGCGTTCCTGGGTGGCAAGGTCGGGGGGGGGTGGTGGGGGTGCAGTGACTGGGAAGGTTTGGAATTCCAAACTGGGAAGGTGAGGGATTCTGGGTCAGCTTGAGCGTTTTCAGCACGGAACATGGATGTGCTTTTTAGGTATGCCCTCCCCCCCCCCCCGCCCCCAACTCTCTGGCCTTGCTCTGCAAAACAGGAGAAGACACCACCCCATCCGTCCCCTCTAGCATTGCTCTGAGCTTTGCATCCTTGAATGAGGTAAGTGAAAACACCTTGTGAGTTGCAAAGTGCTATGCTCTTCTGTTTGTTAGACAAGAGTCTGGTTACTGGGTCTAGCAACGTGAAGGTTAACTTTCTGGAAAATGTCAAAAAAAGCAACATCGTAGCTTAGCAAATGCAGGTTCTGTTTTTTGAACAGAACAGTTAAAGTTCTGTACCCTAAAAGATGGCTTTGGGTTGGTTTATCAGGTGTGGTCTGGAATTTATTTTGAAATCGTGGTCAACGGGATCCTGGTTATGTACAGATGCAAAGTAGGTGTGTCTTATGAATAATGCACGCACGCGCACTTTGCATATATGTGAACTCATAGATGTGTGTTCTTTTTTGTATTTGAGAACTACCAATATGGAACATATATATGAAGGAATAGCATTTATTTTTGGGCTGTGAGTTCTCGAGCCAGACTTGCAAATAGGTAGGCAGCCCCTGTGAACACACGTAGAGTTTTAATACAAGTGTTCCTACGCATACAGGGCTTTGATGCTCCAAAGAAAAGGCTCATTGTCTCAATGGGGGGGAACCCCAAAGCAGGACGGCTCCGCGCTAGCTTTCCCGGGGACCGAACTCTGCCTTATAGAACGTACTTACTTCTCTGTCCCAAGTCCCTCCTCTCCAGACCTGTCCCATTTACAGAGGTGCCTTTCTTATAGAGGCTTTCACCCTCCTTTGGGAGGGAGGCCCGGCAGTCACACCCAGTATTCGTCTCCTTCTTATCTCGGACTGTAACTGTAATGCAGCCAACTTGGTTCCATGTACGCCCCCCAAAGGTGCCCGCTATCTGCAGACCTTCAGGGCAGAGACGCTGGAAGGACCCAGATCAGACCAGGGAAAAACCCTCTCCTGCCTGTTTTCAGTAACACGAGGAGGAGGCTTAGTGCCAAAATGGAGGCATTTCCTCAAACATCCTCTGCTCCAGAATGGCCCCTTTTACAAACCTGGCTAAGAAAACACGGGCAGAGGACTCTGGGAGCTTCATGCCCTCCTGGCCTCGCCATTTATCCAATTTACACTGATCAGACCCACATTGGCAAATGAAAGCCTCCTCTTTCCTTCTGTTTGTATGAGTTACTCACGGGGGCAATTTGAACGGATTGGATTTCCCCTTGGAAATGCTGGTATTTCCATGATTTGAAAAGTCTGGCTCAATTAGAATAATCTTCAGGCACTTCCTCTCCTTTTATGCAGGTAAATCATGGATAATTTAAAAGCAAAAGAACCTTTCGGACCATTGGGGCTGTTTCTTTCATCTCCTCGCCCTGGTAATTGCCTTTCCATTGTGAGACCTCCGTGGTTAGTTGGGAGCTTGATTAAGAGGTGAAGGGCTGGGCCGAGGAGAAGGGAGGGTCGAGGGCCACCACACATGGCCTTCCCTTCAAAGACACTTCCTCTGCAGCAGGTATGGTAAATACCAAACCTGAGTCGGGTTACGCTCTCAATTGATGCCATATGATCCCAAGTGCCCAGACAAAGGCAGGCCATGATTAGAAAGTTCAAGACTGTGAATGCTTCTGGGGGCAGGGGGTAATCAAGTGCCCGGAGACGGAGAGGCAGCCGGCAAGGAGAGCTGACACTGGTATGTGACACCCCCCAAAACATGTTTGGAACAAGAGAAAATTGTTCTTTTACCTCGGCTGCCCACGCTTCCATCTGGCATACGATGAAAGCTCACTTTGCCCCACTTTCTGCAGCGTCGTGGGGATTGGGTGAATCACACCGAGAAATGCTGTTTTGACTTCCAGCTTTAATTAGGCGTGTTTGCATATTCTCTGCTCCATCCACCTCCAGAGGGGAATGCGCTGTTGGGACTGTGGTGGGGGCCATCGAGGGAGGGGGGGGTTCCAGATGTGCCCAGCTGGGAGGGTGCTCCCGGAGCGGCTAGGCTGGGGCTGCTTGCTTCTAGAATTGGAGAAACTGAGGCCCAGGGTCACTCTGTCTGTGGACGGTGTCTGAGCCGGGCCAGATCTCAGTGTCCTGACCAGTCCTCCACCGCGGGCACCCTGGCTATCGTGGAACTGGAGGCGGAGACAAGGCCGTCTGACTTAGGCCTGGGCTCCCTCCTTTGGCTCCAGCCCCCTTTGGCCCCGGCCTGGCTGGCTCGGGCCGCACCAGCCCGCAGCATCAGCCACGGCAGAATCTGAGAGTCACCTCAGAGCTGATGAGCGGGGAGCCAGGCAGGAGCAGGTGAAGGCCAGTGAAATAGGCCACGTGTTCTCAGTGCAGTCAGGGTGACTGCCTGGGGCAGAGGAGGGAGCGGGGGGCGGGGTCAGGACCCCTAGACTCAAGTCCCAGCTCCGCCGTGCACTTGTTCAGATCCACTTTGGAAGCGTCTCTTTCCCACACTGATCTCGTTTTTCTCTCTGTAACATTGTGGGGGTGGAGTTAGTGATCTCGAAGGATCTCACAAGGGCTCCGATTCAGTCACTTATAAGGTATGTGCAATTGAACCTATGGCTTTAGCAAGAACCCTCCGTGGGGCTCTAAAAAAGGCTTTGAGACACCAGGGCACCCTCCCTACGGGAGGTGGCTCCACCAGCATGCCATGCCGGACACAGGACACCAGGAGCGAGTGGGAAAGAGCAGGTGACGAACAGAACCACGGTCAGCCTGGTCTAGGCCCGAGGGTCTCGGACGGCAGACCCCGAGCGGTGGGAAGGCCCCGGGAGGCCACGCGGTGGAGGAACGCGCGGCCCGACAACCCAAGCCGTGAAAAACGACATCCAATGCAAACGAGCTCAATACATATTTACTGGACGACCTGCTAGGCAGGAGCTCCTACTCTTAAATAGATGAAAAATCGTGCTTTCTAACCCTCTTGCTTCATCTACAAAAACGCTGGCAACCAGGGGCGATAAACTTCTCGGGGTCTCTCCCTTGGTTTTGTTGGATTCCTTTACTCCTTCGTAGCACGTCTGCTGTTTCACTTGTTTCACTTGTTACGTTGTGGCAATATGCGCAGGGCCCCTGCGGCAGACTGAGTGCAGCTGGTGGGCAGCGGCTGGGGCTGCTCCCCCAGCCCCTCCCGCCTGCACCTGTCCGCACAGCCCCGGGAGGTCCTCCCGCAGCCGCGATTGCTGAACTGCCGAGCTGCCCTGAGCTTTGTTTCACGGGTGGGTCCAAAGGTCCCCTTTGACAGCAGACCAAGCTTGGGAGCCCGAGACCTTCAACACTTGCATCATGAGTTATTTCCTGTGAGATTGTGGGCCTGTCACGTTAGCACTCCCCTTGTTGGAAAGGGTGTGACCACACGCACCAGAAAGCTCCGGGGCAAGTGCTCACAATAACGAGAGATGACCTTCGCTTGCTGGGCACTTTCTAATTGCTAGGTACCACTCCGAGCCCATAGACGCCTCATATATTGTAATTAGCACCGTAGTTCTGTGAATTAGTTCCGCTTAAAATCCCTATTTTCTGAATGAGGAAGCTGAGACACAGAGAAGCTAGGGGGCTTGCCCAAGGCCACACAGCTAGGAAGTGGTAAAGCCAGGATGCAAGCCGCACTAGGCAGTCTGGTGTCAGAGCCCGTGCCCAGGCCTGGCACACAGCAGGTGCTGAGAAGCAATGGCTGGTTCCTGGCTCTTTATTAATTTCTCTGGGTCACGGGGGTGCGGGCCCCAAAGGCGAGATGGGAGCCTCTTGTGGAGAACATTCGGAGAGGGCCTCGCGACCACCGGCCGGGGAAGGGGATTGCCGTTTCCCTATCATTCCGAGTCTGGAGAAGTCCATAGCATCCCCGCGAAAACCCCCTCTGCCCCACTCCCCCTGTTCCCCACGGCCCGAAGCTGCCTCTGCATTGGAGCCGTCAGAGCCCTGGGCCTCCAGAGATGAGTCCCCAGGGTCCACACCACTCCTGCACACCCCTAATTCAGTTAGGAGAAGCTCCAGGCCCCTGGGTGCTCTTTTCTGCAGAAAGCACTTGAAAAATGCAGAGAGGCAAAGAAGTTCAAGGTCTGGGTATCTGCTGCCCTTGGTTCTGCTTAGGAATTCTTCAGCTGATTACACGGCTCTCAGTTCAACAACACCAGCTTTGTGTCCCGGGCTATGGGAAGGCTCCTCTCTGCCACCATCGCGGCCACGGAGGGTCATCCTGTCGGGAAAACACATCTGGAGAGAACTATTTCCATCAGATTTAAAAATACTTCAGGGGCGACGTTTTCTTGAGCATTTCTTTAATGTCTTCTTTTCCCTCTTTCCTTTTTCATACAGGCTAACAGTTAATGCAGGGCCCCTGCATTCCTGGAAACCCCTGGAATGTAAGTGGGTTGAAAGCCATTGAGGAAGCACGTGGCATGCCTGGTCTCTCAGCCCTCGAGCCTGGTGGCATCCAATTTGTGCTCAGTGCGGAAGACACAGCCTCTCGGGGGCCCAGGAGCCTGCGGTGCCTCATCTTGCTGTTGAGAAGCCCCGGCCATGAGCTGGGCTGTGCCTGCCTGGGATCTTTTCGGCTCTTTCTTTGGGCAGGTTTTTCTGGAGCACCAAATATTTTTGAAAAATATATTCAGGCAATCGTCCCGCGCAGTGCCCGTCGGCACAATTTTTTCTCACTTCTCTGACCGTCCTCTGTCTCTTTTACGTTCTGAAAATTCCTGCACTAATATCCCGAGAGGAATGTGTGGCCCTCATCCTTGGGGGGATAGAAGGAGCATTCAGTTCCACGTGTAGGGCCTGATGAGGCCCAGGGAGGGGGGCGTCCAGAGACAAATAATGCCAACAAACATTTATCCAGCATCTACTTCCGTGCCGGCCACCACGCTCGACTTGCCTTACTCAACCTGCTTTACTTGCTTTATTCAACCTGTATGAGAGGCCGTGAAGGCGACTTTTAGGCGGATGAGGATACGGAAACCAAAGTGGAAACCGTCCCTCGTCTCACATTGGAAAGTGGTCACATTGGAATTCAAAGCCAGGCTTGTCTGACCTCCTAGCTTGTGCCAATGACTATACGGCAAGTCTTATGAGTACCTTTCAGGGGTTCACCACCCCCTGCAGCAGGCCCATGTGCCAGGCTGTGGCGGCACTAGACAGAGTGGGGTCCACATGCAAATAGGGGGCACCGGCCTGCAGTGCTTGGGAGGTGGGAGGAAGCCCTGCAGCACCTGTCAGGATGGGGAGGAGAATGTGTCCGTGAAAGCATTAGAAGCTGTCTGTCCTTTGTTCTGGAATGTCTCCCCTCCTGTGTCTTCATAGCCAAATCTTCCGTGAGCTTCGGGGTCCACATCGCCACCTCCAGGAAGTCTTCCCGCCCGGCTCTAGTCCTCAGAGGCCTCTCCCTCCCCTGGTGACGTAGGTCAGGGAAAGGCAGGGCTGAACCTAGGACGGTACACCTTGGCCACAGGGGTCTTGCCTTCCAGGCGACACTGCAAATTCCTGTCAGCAAGTAGGGCCCGGGGCTTCTGACCTTCTCAAGACACAGAGGCCAGTTCTAGGTAAGGGGGTGTCAAGTGAAAAGAACAGTGAACTCTGGTGAACAAGGGTGACATATTGGGGCATATTGGTGACAGAGAGGAAGTGACCGGCTTAAGTGAGGAGGAGGGAGAGACTAGTGTCCTCAGAGCCACAGAAATAGTTTCAAGGTGATGTTGTGGCCAGTTGGGTCCCATGTGAGGGCAAGGTGGAGGAAGACAGGACTTTACCCGCTGGGTGAGATTGTTCAAGGTCACTGGTGACAGCTGTACCAGGGCAGTGGCGAGGGCACAAGCCAGGCTGCAGTGGGTTCGGGGGTAAGGGACAGGCAATGACATAGAGCCATGAATTTTACATTCTATTTATGAAGTTTGGATGAGAAGAACAGGAAACGTCTGGATGGTAGCCAGAGGAGGATGTGTCCTTCAATACTTCCTACTTCTATGACCTTGGACCCGTAATACCCTTGTATTTTAAGTTTCCCTATATGGAAAGTGCAGAGAGCGCCTTCCTTACAGAATTGGTCTGAGGAGTCAAAGAAATCATGCATGGAAACCACTTAGCTCAGTGTCGTAGGATGGGATATGGCTAATAAAGGTTGGTGAGGACTATTTTTCAGGATGGGAGAAACTTCAGCGTATGTGTAGGTTTTCAGAAATTGTCAGAGGAGAGAGGAAAGGACACAGTGCACAGAGCTAACTGATAGAGCAAGGCCTCAAAGAAGGGATGGAGTGGAGGACAGGGGAGATGATGGCGTTCAATCTCAGGACCGGAGGAACGGACGTGAGAAGGGTCCAGTGGTAGAGTCGATTCTCGTTTTTCAGGGTAGTTGTATCCTGCATAGTCACCTCCAACACTGAGTTAGTGAACACTGAACCACCGCTCCCAGGGCAAATAAATGTACAGTTAGGTTCCTGTGAGCCTTTTCCCATCTTTGTTGACTGGTATGTGACCTTGGTTTATGTGTGTTTGCGTTTAAAGATACCTAATTTAATGTATTTTGTTGATTCACTAACATTGAACTCACGGCCGACAGCTGTATGACCCCAACACACCTAGAGCCTAACCCTGGCCTCCACAGCCTTCTCACGCTTGGGAGCACGGGGCGGCCTTTCCCCACTTCTTCCCACGGCCGCCATCTTAAACAGTGAAATCCCAACGCAAGGCACAAAAAATGCAAAAAACGTGGGACTAAAGAGCAAAAAGGAAACTTGTTTACATTATGAGAGCTGAGACAAGAAACAGAGCGTTGCCTCGGTCGACTTCTGCTGGGAACATGAGCGTGGGGCAACTCAGGCTGTTCACCACTTGGTGCCTGCCCACGAGTGACTGAATATTCACGCGGGGTTGGGAGGGGGTTCCAAATCAATTCCAGGGAGTAGGCAAATGTGCAAATATGGCATCTGCAAACAATGAGGACCGTGCTTGAGTTTGTAGTGAAGGGGAACAAAGGTCTACCGACGAAGGTCGTGTGGGGGTGGAGGGGGGCACTAAATTTTCTTTCTGAAATAGAAGTCAGAGTCTTCTTCTGAGAGGGAGCAGGAGACCCGAGGAAGGGGACACAGCTGGAGACGTCGCTGAGAAGGATGGGAGGAGGGCGGATGGGGATTGGCAGGCACAGCTGCTGCCTGGACTGGCTGAGCCGAGGAGCCAACTGCCTTCTGGCAACATCCCAGGAAGTTGATCACCTGGAGAAATTCACCAAAAGTTGCAGGGCTGGGTCTCCATGTAAAGATGCAGAGGCTTCTTTCTCTCCCCTTTCTTCACGTGAAGCCCACAAAAGAGAACCAAACACAGACGCGTAAACAAACCAAACTCTATTTCCACTAAAAACGAGAAGGCTATAACCTCAAACCGCACACTATGAAGCATACTAACCAAATTCTGTGAAATCTGTATGAAAACAAGTTTAAGAACCTGACATTCTCACCTTTCTCCTCAGACCTTGAACATGGAACACATTTTTTTTTTTTTTTTCTAGAAGTATCAACCCAGATCTCAGAAATCTTAGCTGTTGGTTTTTCTGAAGAGAGCTGCATGGTTTAGGAAGTGGACCAGCCTCCCGAGCAGGAAACATGCCTCTAGAAACTTCAGGGGAGGTGGCTCTGAAGAAATACACACACCAATTCCATCCCTTCTTATCACCTCTGGGGGTGAGGCAGTCGCCAGAGGCCAGAGGAGGTAAATTAGGTGAGGAACACAGAATTCCTTTGTCAGAGGCCTATTATTCAAAGTGTGGTTCAGGACCTACACTGTCGGCTTCCCCTGAGAGCTCGTGAGAAATGCAGAATTTGAGGCCACACCTCAGACCTTTTTTTTTTTTTTTTTTCAACGTTTTTTATTTATATTTGGGACAGAGAGAGACAGAGCATGAACGGGGGAGGGGCAGAGAGAGAGGGAGACACAGAATCGGAAACAGGCTCCAGGCTCTGAGCCATCAGCCCAGAGCCTGACGCGGGGCTCGAACTCACGGACCGCGAGATCGTGACCTGGCTGAAGTCGGACGCTTAACCGACTGCGCCACCCAGGCGCCCCGACACCTCAGACCTCTTGAATCAGAATTTGAATCTCTAGGTGATTTGCCTGCATTTTACACTTGGGGAAGAGTTGTCTAGACAGCTTTGACCGCTACCGCTTAAACACCAAAGTTATGGGAAGATACTCTCCGAAGGTAAGGACAACAAGAGATCCAGGAAACAGGTAGCAAGCCGAAGGCAAAACCGCTGATTGATTTAGCTCACTTTGTGTCCCACAAACTCCTCACCAGCAAGTGTCTGTCCATATTTAAAGGGGAAGGAGATGATGAAGGCGCCCGGCATCCAATCTGTGCACGGATACTACAAAGAACGACCTGGATATTGAAGCTCTGCAAGCTTCTGAGATACAAATATACTCTCTCCCCCCCAACCCCTCCAAAAAGGAAAGGGACACCTGAGAAGTCAGATGGGGAACATACATTACCTAAGGGAACGCGGATTCAAATAGTTCTCTTAAAGTTTCAAAGGCATTCTAGACCACATGAATTTTTATCATTACTTTAAAAACTCAAAGAAGAAACCCTAAGAATTCAATGGTTGAATTGAAATCAACGCAAGATTTCAAATAAGCTGGCAGAGCTCAAGAAAGAAATAGAAAACAAAATGATTGTAGACCAAAAATACAAAAAAACACACAAAAAACCTAACAAACAAACAAACCAAAAACCTTGGAAGTAACCAAAAATTCGAATGAAAAAAACACCAAGACAGGGGACTCTTTCCCCGATAAGGAAAGAATTGGCACATGTACGGGCTGTTCGGGGAACCCCAAGTGCTCTGTGTCCAGGGTTCCCATTCCCAAAGACCTAGCTCGAACTAGCACTCAGGCGACAAGTTTCCAGAAGGTTGGCCACCGAAGGTGCTAGGATAATCCACAAATGGAGAGACAAATGAACTGTTTGGGACATTTGTTATATACCAGATACTTTCCTCATTTTGTCTTCAAGACACAATGTAGGTGTTTTTACTAAGTTAGTGACTCAAAAAAAAAAAAAAAATCATAAGATGAGGGGCTCCTGGGCGGCTCAGTCGATTAAGAGGATGACTCTTGGGGCGCCTGGGTGGTGCAGTCGGTTAAGCGTCCGACTTCAGCCAGGTCACCATCTCGAGGTCCGTGAGTTCGAGCCCCGCGTCGGGCTCTGGGCTGACGGCTCAGAGCCTGGAGCCTGTTTCCGATTCTGTGTCTCCCTCTCTCTCTCTGCCCCTCCCCTGTTCATGCTCTGTCTCTCTCTGTCCCCCCAAAAAATAAATAAACGTTGAAAAAAAAAAAAAGAGGATGACTCTTGATTTCAGCACAGGTCATGATCTAGCATTCATGGGTTCTGGCCCCAAGTCGGGCTCAGTGCTGACAGTGTGGGGCCTGCTTGGGATTTTGTCTCTCTGCCCCTGTCCAGTTTGCACTCTCTCTCTCTCTCAAAATAAATAAATATACTTTTTAAAAAAAATCATAAAATGCCTCATGTTAGTAGAGAAAAAGTTGTAGGGAAAGAAAAGGAAGGAAAATTAAATAATCACGTCTTATCATCCAGCAATAACCTTTTTGAAAGTCTGTGGCATCTTTAGGGGTGCCTGGATGGCACAGTCACCGGAGAACTTGTGTTCTCTCTCTCTCTCTCAAAATAAATAAATAAACTTAAAAAAATTCAAAAAAAGAAAATCTGTCACGTATTTCCAAAATTTTATGAAATACATGTATATTTTTCCCCAGATGCGATATTACAGGTCCTGTTTTTAGCATGCTCTTTTCCAGTTAACAATGTATTGTGACTCCTTTTTTTCCCCGTCACGAAACATTTTCGTTTTCATGCTGTAGTGTATTTCATTACACTGACGTGCTTTGATTCACTTGGTCTATGGTGTCCATGGCCCACAGCTGACTGAGTGCTTAGTAAATATTTGATGGATGACTTACTTGAATGAATGCCGAATAGTCAGGTTGTATTTCTAAATATTTGCTGTTACAAACAGCACCGCAGCAAACATCCTTTAGCTAAATCATTAACATGTCTGCAATTATTTCCTTAAGATCAATCCTCAAAGGTGGAGTTGTTTGCTTAAAGAGTATGACCATCTTTAAAACTTTTGGATCGTCTCCAAAAAGATGATGCCAGTTTCTACTTCCCCCTACAGTATTAGGCTCTGAATGCTTTCTTTCATTTCAGCCAGCCCTGGATGCTTTCAAAAAGCCTTTTCTAATCTGATAGGTCAAACATGGAATTGCATTTTGACGTAATTTATAATTCTTTGGTATTTAGTGACGTTGAATACTTTCTCACAGGCTTATCGATCATTGATGTATCTTTTATGAAGTATCTTTTTATGTCTGTTGTCCATTTAAAAATGGTCGCTGTGGACCATTTTTATCACTGACCTACAAAGCAATTTTCATGTTAAAAATATGAATCCACCAGGTACATGTAAAGTTGCAAATGTTTGTCAGACTTGGAATTTTCTATTAATTTCTTCATCACTTTTAGAGACTGCACTGTCTTCCATCTTCTGTTTTGTGTCTTAGGTTTCGTGTGTTGTGTGTGTTATGTTTCTGTGTTTCGATGCGTTGACTTTGTGCGTAGAAAGAGTCCCTTTCCACCTCTGAGGTTACAGCTATTCAGTTACAGGGGTTTTATCCTTGTTTTGCAGGTGAGGAAAATGGGGTTCATTGAGTTTAAAGTCAGGCAGCTCATGAGTAAGATTTTATGTTTGACTTCAAAACCCCAGGCTTTTTCTGCCAAGTAAGGCTGCCTTCTTCATCCAGCAGCATCCTGAATTACTCAGATCAGTTCTATTGAGCAGTCGGTCTACATAACTGTGGAGGCTGACAGGTCATACTTTCTGGAGTAGATTCCCAATGAGAGAGACTAAAAGTTAATCCCGCAAAGTCACACCTAATCTCTTCTCCTCGTCTCTGCTGTTTCGGCACCTCCTGTGTGGACCCTTCCTGCTCATAACTCAGCACGATTTCCTGCAAGGGTGTCCTTGGAAGAATATGCCTGGCCCCTGATGGGAGTAAGACATTTCACCTGCTAGTAAATTACTCTGATAACATGGACCCTGCAAGTGGATGGACAGCTGTGGCCTTGACCTTTAGATGCTCTGTGTAACCCCAGCCGTGCTCTCACTGCCCTTCTGGCCGGCATGCCCATCCACTATGCCAAGCTCCAGGTTTGGGGGAGAAGGAGCCACAGGGGTCGGGGATGATTTCCCTGCAATGCCTGCATTCCGAAAAAGACACCGTTTGGCTCTCAAGCTTTTTTGGACTTGGTTGCCGGAGTGGAAATAGAGTGGGGAAGGCATTGGGCTGCGAGAGGGGTTTTTGGAAACAAATACAACTTCAAGTGTTTGGCATCTGTGTTTTCTCTCATGGTTTCCCATTCTTCCCTATAAATAGTTCTCACCTGATCCCAGGGTCTGAAAATCACATAATAAGCTAGCAACCTTAGAGGGAATTTTGTTTCATCTTCTTTTCATAAACTTCTTGAAAAAAAAAATCGATAATAGCTATTGTACCCTCAGGAAGCACTAAATGAATAACAGTCTTTATGTTGTTGTGATTTATTTTCACCATTTCCCTTAAGAAGTAAAGGGGGGGTATCACCGAGTAACTAAACAATTGCTTCTCTGAACCCGTGTTTCTTGAAACAGAACATAAGACTTGTTTTTTGTTGTTTTTATTTTCTCTTAAAAACACACCACGATGGCACTTCTAAGAGACAACAAGAGGACAAAGTCAGATTTTTGGACTGATAATAGTATATATACATTTTGAATGTTTGTTCAGCCCCGTGACTTTTTTTTTTTTTAATTTTTTTTTTTCAACGCTTTTTATTTATTTTTGGGACAGAGAGAGACAGAGCATGAACGGGGGAGGGGCAGAGAGAGAGGGAGACACAGAATCGGAAACAGGCTCCAGGCTCCGAGCCGTCAGCCCAGAGCCCGACGCGGGGCTCGAACTCACGGACCGCGAGATGGTGACCTGGCTGAAGTCGGACGCTTAACCGACTGCGCCACCCAGGCGCCCCATAGCCCCGTGACTTTTGAGAGAGGGGTGTTGGACAAAGATTCAGTGTCATTTCAGAATTAGTTACCAGAAATTGTGGAGATTTTCTACCCATCATAAACCACACACACTCCTCGAGCCTCAGACACCTCAGTCACGTGGGCACAGCGACAGGCAGGGACTCAGCTGGGGGAGCCATACATAGGTCTGGGTCATCGTTACCTGGAACGTCTTTAACGGTCACCCAACGTCTGTCCATTGAAAACCTGAGGGGTCCAGGGAAGCAGCATTTATCGCCAGCCCGTGCTGGGCATCTGGGTATGTTAACAGCTGGGTTGTCCATCTGGGACATCCTGGCTGGGCAGGAGCCCTCACCGTGGGGGCTCCCAGCTGGGTGGGCAGTCCTACAGATGACAATCAGTGGGACTGAGCTGGCATCCCTGCTCAGGGACTACCAGTTAGTAGACGCTGCAGCACGAAATCTGTTTTTAGATGCCTCGCTTTTTGTAATCGCACGACTAATGTTAACTTAATGCAGTGTCACAGGCAAGAAACACGAATGAAGAGAATAGAGTGAAAGCCCCGTGTGTCCCCTTTCCTCCTGCACAGAGGTCGGTGTGGGAGAGGAGTTCTGAGGCCCTGGGACTTCCTGGGTGATTCGGGACCGTCCGTGTTCCCATCTGTGTGGAAGTCCCCCCCGAGCCTGCCGCCCGAGTGAATCCCAAGTGGGCAGGATGGGACTTCCATTCTCCTCCAAGTTCATTTTTATTCCTCGGGTAACTAAGAATTTGAGGAATGTGAGGTGATTTGGGTGCTTAAACAGGCAGGTGAAATAGATGTCAGGTCAACTTCATGAGACTCGGAGCTCCTCTTTTTTCTCCACCAGCCGCCCTGGCTTTGGAACATAGCAATGCTCTGGAAAGTGACAAATGGATCCTCATTTGTGGATTTCCATGTCGGTGACACCACCTATCTCAGTTTCTTCTAGTCAGTTTCCACTCAGTTCAGCTACGTCTGTTATTTTGTTGTTAAGCCGACATTTGTGGAAAGGGACAGAAGTGCCACGCCTCACGGGAAAGCTGTTCAGCAAGGAGGTCCCATTCCGCTGTGATGAAACAAAGAGACAGAAATCAAAGGATGACCCCAGATTGCCCTTTCCCCTGCCCCCGCTGCAGAGACCATATTTTTGCCCCCAAACTGCCTCCACTAATAATTTTACTGACTCTCCGCTAGAATCTTCCTGACCAGGCGCTCCCAGCGCCGGAGCTGACTTTCTACCAGTATCTGGGCAACCTTGGCATGCCTGCCTCCGAAACGAGTACCTTTGCCAACTATATGTTTGGTTCGGATCTTGCATATGGCGTGCACAGCACGCTCCCGACAGAGCCTGTGAAGGCCGAGGCTGGGCACTCACGGCTCCGCCGGGCAGTTTGGTTTGGAACAGAGCTGGTTTCCCTCCAAGATGTCTCAATCAGCAGGGCCTCCAGAAACTTTCTTTTTTTCAACACTGTCCTCTCATTGCCCACGTTCGAAGGATCAGACATGTGAGTGATCCTTTCATCCCTTCCAGGGAATTTGTGGGGATCTGAACCAGGACTACAGGATTTGGAACCTGGGAGGGGTTTCCATTGTCTGCAGTGGCCTATCACCAGTCAAATCCAGTGTGTAGGTTAATAAGGCTTAAACTTTAAAGGAAGGTTGAACATCTGATTGACAAGCTAGTGAATAAGAGTCCAGGGGGAAGTTCTGTGCTTGGAAAGTTACCCATTTCCTGAGATGCAGTGAATTTCAAAGAGCATGAGTTATGAGTTAGGTGGAGGCAGACACTTCCAAGAGTTTCACTTGCATTGAAATACCAAATTGTTTTGCTAGATCTTAGTTTCCAGTTGGTTCAAAGACTGGCAAGTCAATTGCCTCAGTTAATTGCTATTTATTGTTCTCGAATCAAAGAGTGGCTAGAACCCCGTCCTCAAGTCAGACTGCTGAGATTCCTGCTCAGAGGTGGCCCAAACCAGCCTTGCACTGGCACCAAAACGTTAATGAGTGTTTTGTTCTCCAGGGGACAAGTAATGTATCAAAGTCTGTTACCTTGAGAGCTGATAAAATCGAAAATAAGATTATTTGGCGTTTATTTTCTTTTTCAAGGAGTTGAAAACACTACTTATCCTGAAAGTGGAAATGTTGCAACCTTTGGGCTTTGCTTCAAAAGTGGTCTGGACGTTACTCAGAGGTGGCCCATCCAGGTGTCCTGCGTTCACATGCACAGAAGCCTGATCCCTAGCTTGCTGGGATAGAAATTCCCATGGGGAGTACTCAGACTCCTCCTGTAGACAGGAAAGAGTCTATAGCAACATTAAGTAGGGATAGCTGGCTTTTTTTGGCTTTAGGAAAAGAAAAATACGAAAGATAAGAGATAAGTGGTTTTTTCTTTCCCTTTCTTTCTTTCCTACCTTTTCTTTTCCTTTATTTCTTCTTCTCCTTTCCTTCCCTCTTCCTCCTCTTTGTTTCTAACTTTCTTTCCTTTTTCCCTCTCTCCCTGTCTCCTTTCCTTCCTTCCTTTTTCTTTCTTTTCTTTTTTCTTTTCTTTTCTTTTTCCTCTTTCTTTCTTTCTTTCTTTCACACTATAGTGATTCAACAATTCTATACATTATTCAGTGCTCATAGTGAGAAGTGTACTCTTTGAAAGATAAGTTTTTTAAACAGAAAGAGCTCATCCCGTTCTCTAACACAATTTTTAAAAACTTTTTTTGTGTGAACTGTCCATCTCTGTCCACATGCGGATGGACCTTTACAAAACTCTAACCATGGTAAAAACAACGTTTGGTATCTTGATTTTTTTATTCTTAATATTATCAAAGAAATATTTGAGGAGTATCACAGTTATCATTTTTGATGGCTGCAAATATTCAAATATATGGATGACTATCTTCTGTTTAAGGAGTATTTAGAATTTAGAAAGAATTTTTATTAAATGCTTATCTTTAATATATATCTTCAGAAAAGAAAAGAAATGATATGAAGGGCATGAATGCTTTTATGACTTTTGCTACATCTTGCTATATAATTCCCTGTAATTTATAACGTAATCAGAATACGAATGTAGTAGTTACACCTAACTTTGTCAGCGTTGAGGATTATAAAATTTTAAAAATTAACTGGGGATTGCTAAGGTGTAAATTTCAGGTGCTGTCACCACACACACACACACACACACACACACACACATAACTATGTGAGGAGATGGTGTGTTAACCAGCTTGACTGTATAATCATTTCACTGTATATAGATGTATATATAAAATCATCACGTCATATACCTTAAATACATCTAATTTTTATTAAAAAGTAAATAACAATTTAAAAAAAAAAGGATTTCAGGTAAAAACTCTGGTTATCGTTTGCTTTAAAGAGTTTAGCACAAGACAGAATGTGAGAAGTAAATGCTTAACAGAAGTCACCAAACCCACCAAGGAGCTAAAACCAGGCATTTGAAGAAACAGATGTTCAGGGGTCAGGGAGTGAAGTCGGGGAATTAATGGCTATTGAATTGAACGGGATGGAAATAGTTTCAGATTGAGCTGAACCGTTACCGCTGCTCTAGGGGAACCATGCAGAGTCAAAAGCCTCCCCCCTCAGAGAAGCAACCCAAGAGTCTGGCTTGATGAGGGGAATAATCAGTCCAGTGTAGTAGAGAGCACATTAGTACGTCACTTTTCTGTTATTTTTAGGGAACCAGACATAGCATATAAATGGAAGCAGATACCAAGACTGGAAATACTACCTGTGTTCTAAAATGTTTGCTGGAAGTCATCCTCAAAATCCACAACACGTATCCCGCCCAACTTGCCTCACTTCGTGGCTCTGTTACCCTGGGCGGGTTATTTAACCTCTAATCTGCAACACTTACGCCCCCAGGAAAACAGGACTGAATCAGATCCATCTCCAAGGGTGGTTTTGAAGATGAGATGAGTAAAGATGAGTAGAGCCTGGCCCATAGCAAACACTTAACACATGTTACATATTACCACTTTTATCATTATTATACACAACCGGCCTAAGTTGTGTCTTATTAAACAGAATCTTCCCACTTCGAAAGATTTTACATTTGGCGGGGTAGGGGTGGGAATGAGAGTTTTTGGCCCTTCTTGGGTCTTAGTCTGTTCATCTCAAGTAGGAGAGTTTGGGCTTGCAGAACTCAAGTAACCTGTAACCTGGGCATTCCGTGAGCTGCACCTGCCCGCTAGTGGTCACAACATCCATTGTTTCATTGGGCTGCATGGTGGTATCTTGGTCAGGGCAGGGGTGGAGGCAGGGAGTGTGGGGACGGTTGTCCTGAGATTTGCTGCACCTCTTACCCTACTACTCGATGGCCCCAGAGTGTTGTCAGGTGCCCTGACTTCCTTTGATTTTTACCCTTTCTATAGGGTACATATAGGGTATACAGTCACATGTAAGTTTACTAAATGATATGTATATGTAAAAGCATACATTGATTTAGTGGGACCTTTAGAGATATATTCGAGAAAGTGGGAGCTCTCTGGAGGCAGGAGGTCTCAGCCCTATAGAAAGGTAAGGGATTAAGGATGGGATAATTTGGGGAGAATCAAAGGTGAAGGTCTAATAGGACTGGACCATACCAGAGGTGAATTTAAAACCTACGGAGAACGAGTGACAAATTTGAGGTCAGAATCATGAGGAGACAGTCAGAGTTCTTGAATCTTTGGGATGTCTTCACATTGGTTCTTTTTGTTAGTTATGGTCGGTCTAGTGAGGCTTAATTATTAAGTATTTTAAATTGTTGAAATTTAAGTTATTAAGAGAATTCTTATTACTTTAGCTGTAGCTGTTTGGGCACCCACCATATGTGAGACCTTTTGCTAAAAGCCCTACCTGCATCACAGCCAATCATTGCAGCGGCTATATGAGAAAGACGTGATTTGCACTCCTGCCCTCTCATGTTACATTCAAGGAAACTGAGAGCATTGAGTTGCCTGCCCAACATTGCTTCAGTTGGAATGCAAGCCCAGGTCCGACTAACAATGAAGCTAATACCTCTCACTATACCGAGCATCCTTTAATGTTCCCCAAATGACAAGGGTCCCAAGTGTTTGGAGACAGTGAGAACCACGAAGTTGGTGAGGTGGCCTATGTTTTATCCATTCTTGGGGATAAATGGGTATGAATGCCAGGCATTCAAGCGGGAGAGAGTAGAGATAGCCCTCAAAAAAGAAAAATGAATAAGGATGTATCCTTAAGGAAGTTGCACTGGGTACTAACCAACAAGAATTTTCTGGGGGCGCCCAAACATTTCAAAGCCCACGGACTGTGGGGAGAATGCCAGAGGCTTACAAGACGTCGGGTACGACAGTCTTGTGACCACTGCTCCATTGGCCATCAGGATGTTGTGTGTTCCCTTCTGCATTGGTGGCTGTGCGCAGCACGGGCAGTTGACCAGGAACCTGAAGGCTTGATAAGTGATGCCAGTTGCGTCCATGTGGCATTATTTCAAAAGGCAGAAATCTGCATGTGCACAAGTAACATAATAGAATCCAGCCTGGTTCTGTTGGAACCCCTTACGAGGCACGCGGTGCCAGGTGAGTCCGGAAGGTACATGCTCCAGATACCTGATGCCAGGAGGAGCCAAGAGGGCTCCTCAAGCCAAAAGGCTTCAGAGCTTAATCTTTACTTTTCTTCTAGCTCATATTTTGCTCTCCCCTTTCCTCCTTTTGGTTGCCTTCCTCCCCCTTCCGTTTCCTTCTCCTCCCCAAATATTCATTGAGCACCTTCTCTGTCCCAGGCCCTGCATTTGTGATATAAAACTGAATAACGCAAGGTCCTTGTCCTTGAGGATCTTACACTCTTCGTGGGAAGAGGTAGAAAGAATTCTCAGTTAGTACCATTAGAACTGCACAAAAGGGGCCAGAGCGTCCTGTGTGAAGACCAAGAAAACATTTCTAATCCACTCCAGCAGCTGTACTGAGCCTAGTTAAAAGATATTGGTTGGATTTAGCAAGAAGCAGATGGAGGGAGGAGCGTGTCCAGACAAAAGGAAGAGTGTGGGCCAATGCACAGAGGCAGCAAAGCACGAAATCTGAAGCAACTCCAGAAGTTCATGATGACTGGTTGGTCCAAGGGGTTGAGTGCCATATTGGTGAGAGAGGGGGGGCCAGACCGTGGAAGGAGCTGGACCTTATTTCCTGGAAAGATCACTAGAGCTGCTTGCTTGGCAGCTACACTGGAGGAAGGGAAAGCAGTTTGTAGGTGGGAGCATTCCAGTGCGTCTCTTGGTCTGGTGCGTCCTTTTGAGTAGATTGAGGCACTTTCTGGAGTAATTACGGAACCCAGGAAGTGACCAAAATGGCCTAGAGCATCAAAATCCTTTTGAGACTTTACTTCTAAATGCAAGAAATCCATTTGCAATGGCAGAGCAGGCATCCTGGCAAAACATACGACCTCAGTGAATGTCAACAGCCAAGGTTTTTAAGACTGGGCTGTTGCAAAGGTTAACTTCAAGTTACAAAGAGTGGTTTTAAAAATGCCTGGCCTTTCTTTGTGAATCGAAATGCCTCACGAGTTCCTTAGAGAACCCAGCAGGTTAGAGATACCTGATCATACCAAGCTAGACTGGTAGGTATGTGCCGACCTTGGTTTTCCCAGGACTTCTGCCTTTATAATTAGTACCCTTCTGGCTAAAATAATTACTCACTTACGTGCTCCAATGAGGTACCAGACTGTTGTCAGCTCCCGGGATGTGAGGTCCTTCACTTCCCTCCGTGAATTGTAAGTATGCCTGTCCTGTGTTCACACTTTTCCTATTTGCTGCGTGCCTATGATGTGTCCGGGTACTCTGCACACTTTCATTTCCTTCTTGTATGAAGTCCCTCAAGATAGTATTCTTATCCCTATCTGACATTTGAGGAAACAGATCACTCGGGTGGAGTTTCAAGTTCACAGGGGTAGTGAGTTGTGGAATAGGACCCGAACGAACCCAGCGTATGAGACGGCAGCCACAGGCCACACTCACTGTAGCCTACTCACCCTGAGGGGCAGAAACAACCCGGAAGTTAAGAGTCTGATTTTGGAAGTTACATTTTCCTGCATTGAATTCTGTCTTTGCCAGGCACTCGATGTAGAATTTGCCCAAGGGTTCAAAGGTTGAAGATTAAATAAAACGAAATGATGTAGGTAAAGCATTGAACATGGGGCCCGGCCAAAGTGAGTCATCAACACGTCTTAACATTATTAGTAAGAATCACTAGAAGCCCCACCCTGGAATTTTCCCCTCTTGATCATAAAACTTCAGGTGAGTGTGCCGGGATCCTTGGAATATGAGGACAATTTCTCGCGTAGATTTGGAGAGGAAGGACTTGTCACATACCAAACACTGTTCCAGCGTATTAATTTATTTAACCCTCGGCTAGAAAGTGTTCAGGTCAAGATTCTACCTTAGGCAGTTGCCTCTAGAGCCAATGTGTTTTCCCTGCCGCACTATGTGTTTGCCCTTGCGTTTTTGTTTGCAGGCAGGTTTGGGGCAAGAATAACCTTAGTGATTAGAAATCTAACTTGGACAGAGAAAACTTGTGTCTCAGTAATTTGAAGTTAGCTCTGAAAGTGCTGGGCTTTTAAGGGATTGCTTTCCCTGTAAGATTTCAAATGACACACATTTGTTCTGAATGGTTAACTTTGCAGAGCATGGATAAAAGATTATTTGTGGTAATATAAACAAAAGAAAGATGCTAATGAAATAGTTACTTTTAAGAGCTGTGGTCTCCTCATGGCTTAAAAAAAAAACCTGCCAGCTGCATTATTCTATTACCACCAACTCAAAAATTTCTACAGAGAAACATTGAAAGGAACAATTGCATCGAGTGTCCAGATGTATATAAACTCACCATTGAACTTGCTGCTTAGTATCCTTATGCTATATAATCCTCGCCACAAACGCATGGCTGTTATTATTATTTCCACAGGTAAGGACGGGGAGGCTGGGACATATCCTGCAGCTGCCCAAGATCCCAGAGCCAGAAACAGAGACATGGGAGAACACGGAGACAGAATTCCCTGAATTCCATGACTGGTAGTGTTTTTTCCTACTTTACCATGTTCTGATTTGAGCAGACAAAGGGCTGTTGAGATTAAAATGAGTGGACCCTCCTGGCAGGGATCTGGAGTTTCCAAACTTTCATATTGGACACTGAGCCCATGACCAATCAGCCAGAGGCCAGAAAGACATCAAGAATATGCCTCAAAGGTGGAGTGTGTCTCAAAGAACTGTAGCTCGGAGTTATCTGACATCAGAGCAGAGAGGGTTACTTACGGACATGCAGGTAGGTAAGGGACACAAATGTATCCGAGGACAAAAGGGATAAGATGTGCAAAAGCATTAATGGGATGAGGCACCAATAATTAGACTGTGGGCTTTTGAGCCTGGTTCTGCGTTACTAACTGCCTTAAGCAGGAATCTCTCCTATGTTTCCTACAGGGTGGAGGACCGTGTCGGGGAGGCTGGAGCTTATGAGCCCAGGTCGGGAAGAAGCTGCATTTGCTGGGCAGGGATGGGAAGTTGCAATCAAGGTGGATTCTCATAGCAGGGGTGTGGGCTGGGAGAGGTAAGGTCGTGGAATAAATCTGTATGACCAGGACTTGCGGAGAGGTTAAACTTCTAAAATGGGGCTAAGCAATAGAACTTTCTGTGATAAGGGGCCCTTTCTATGTGTTATCCAGTATGGTAGCCACAAGGTACAGGGGCCCGGGAAATGCTTAATATGCGGTCAGCATGAATCACCGCATGTTTTACTGAAACACGGGACTGAGCTTTTTACTTTACTTATTTTTAAAAGATAGATGTATTTTTATTTTTAAATAATCTCTATACCCAACTTGGGGCTCAAACGTACCACCCTAAAGTCAAGAGTTGCATGCTCTACTAACGGAGCCAGCCAGGTGCCCCTACTTTACTTATTTTTAATGATGTAAAAAAATTTTTTTAATGTTTATTTATTTTTGAGAGACAGAGAGAGACAGAGCGTGAGTGGGGGAGGGGCAGAGAGAGAGGGAGACGCAGAACCCGAAGCAGGCCCCAGGCTCTGAGCTGTCAGCACAGAGCCCGATGCGGGGCTCGAGCCCACGAACCGTGAGATCATGACCTGAGCCGAAGTTGGATGCTTAACTGACCGAGCCACCCAGGCGCCTCAATGATGTAAAATTGAAACTTGAATTGTCACGTCTGGCCAGTGACGCCCATATTGGATGCCACAGCTCTAAAATGAAATTATGATGCTTCCTTGAGAAACTTAAAATACTATAAATCTCTTTGTTCAGGAGCTACTTAAAAACTGTGAAGACGATGAAGCCAGGAGGTGGCAGAAACATTTTTCATAGATTAGCAAAAACACTGACTGGGTCAAGTGAGAGTTTATTTTATGATGGATGAGACAACAGAAGAAAATACATATTATGCAAGTAGAAAAGATGTATATTTACCCCAAATAAATTCTAGAGCTCTTACCCCAAATAAATTCTTAGAGCTTTTACTCCAAAGCTCTACTGGAAAATACCGTCTGCTAGGTTGGGATTTTGTTGTCATTTCGGGGGTGAGGAGGAAGCTTTTCTTAAGGAAGATAAAGATAAATTAATGGCTACTCTATATTTGGGAAAATTCATCTCAAGAGAGTGGCTGAGTATTGTCATCGCATCATATGAGAATAATTTGTTACATGGTTAACTCTGAATTTTCAAGTCATTTTGATCCCGAGCTTCAAAAGAAGTGGGCCAAATGACACAAAGATCTGCCAAATGCCGAAGTTCAATTCTGGTCGGTTCTCCGGCGGTGGGCTGGGAACAGCATGGTGGTCAGGCTCACATCACAGCCACTGTCCGGCCAACTGACCCTCCTGGACACAGTGGCTGGCGATGGCCGGGTGAGGGAGGCTGTGGGAGCAGGGCCTCTCTTTTCCTTCCAGGGCGGGGGACTCGGCCTTGTTCCCTTCATTAACAACCCAGAACTCCACAGACGAGAGAGCGGAGACCGCTGTGTGGCCTGTTGGCAGGCTTTCCGTAATTCTTGCCTCTTCTGAAGCTCCCTCTGTCCTTGAGGCATTCGTGAGCCCGCTTTGCAACGGAAGCTCTTCCAGACTCTGTGGATGGAGCAGATCTTCCCTCTCAGGAGACGGAGTAAGTGGCTTAATAAGCCTATCACATCTTAATTTTTTTTTATGATTTTATATCCCGAGGTAAGAGTGGGGAAGGCATGATTTTATTATTATTAATTATTATTATATTATTACCGTTTTCCAGTCTGGCTCTTTGATGTTTACAAGTTCAGACAACATGTGGTTTTCCAAGCCAGGTTTCATAACCTTAAACTACCTTTCCATTTGGCTCCCGTCCATCCTATTCTGTTTTAGATCTTGTTTATGTTTGGCTTAAATAATGATTTGGCTGTGGTGTTTATTTTGCCACACGGCTTTGAGGCATCGGGAGGAGACAGCGTTTGGATGGAGTCTACATGGGAGCACAGCTGCAAAGCTTGGGTGTCGATCCTTGCCAGCACCTGCAGGGGGGCCGGGACTTAGATTGCCCGTTGAATTCTGCCTCATCCTTATCACTATTCTCATAAGGGTACTGAAACGGGAGAGTCGGGGGAGCCGGTGGAGAACAGTAAACCAATTTTATTGCAAAATTCTGAGCAAGGAAATGATGGGTGTCTGAGCCAGGAGGTGGCAATGGGGCTAAACTGCATTCGACTCATCTGAAAGGTGTCACGGAGGTAGAACGTATAGCCCTTGGCTACTGGTTCATTATTGAGTATGAGGACAAGAAGTCTGGGATGACTCCCAGCTTCTGTTTTAGGTGATATTGATGCTACTAAACGAGATAGAAAACAAGGAGAAAGCCTTTTTTCCTAGTGAGGAGAAGCCACAGAGCAAAAATTCAACATCTAGTTGAACTTGCATGGTTTCGGCCACTTGGCCAGAACTCTGGAGCAAAGATTCTGTTGACAGGCGGACAATAAAGTATCGACCGCGATGTCACGAGCACAATGGGACATATTGAAACCACATGCCTCATGCATCTGAATGTATATTATGATGGTTCTGTCATCACTTCTGTCGGGCACCTGTATTTTTAGTGGGGAGAGAGTCAGCAGTGAAGATCCAGACTGAGACTGAACATAACCGTAGACAGAAGTGTTCCATTAGCACACCAGTGGCTCGTGGGTAACATTGCACCCTCGCCACGTTGTGTCAGACATTTGACGTTGGCAGCTTTGGTATTACTAAGAACATGACTTTGGCCGTGGTCTGCATATATGTAGGAAGTAGGAAGCCGTGTAAAAAGAGTGGCTTATTCTGTGTGGTCATAGGCTTCAAAAAGCCGGAGCGTGACAGAATCAGGGCATTTTAGAGCAGAGAGATGTCAGTGATAAGTAATGAACCCACTTATTTCACGAATGGGAAAATTAAGGCCCAGGGAAAGAAATAATCTGCCCAAGGCCAGGGATCCCATGGAGGGCAGAGTTTGGGATGCTTTTCTTTATTATCACTTCCTGGCAGGCCATTCTTTCATTTCACATGTCACTCAATAAAAATGATGAAGGTGAACATTTATTGAGTGCTTTTCTATGCCAGCAGGCACAGGGCTATGCATTTCCCATGAATTATCCCATTCAGTCCCCCATATCAGTGTTATACGTTGGCGATTGATTTATTCCCATTGTAGCAGATGGGGAAACAGAGGCTTGGAAAGACTGAGTTCTTGCTCAAGTCAACTCAAAGAGCTAGTAAGTGTCAGACCTGGTATGGCAAGCCAGGTGCTTGAGTCTAGAACGCGTGGTTTTAACAACAGTGGTACGTTGTTTCTCTTATCGGTGAAGCCTTCCCGAGCCCCCTAACAAGAGCTGTGTTCCAGCAGTGTCCACGCCACTCTTTCTCACAACACTTATCTCCCTTTGTTGTCACTAACCTGTTGTCTCATCTACACATCTGGCACTCTCTCCTCATCATGGTTGTCATTCTTTGCTTACATGCTGTCTCCCAGTTGACTGTAAGCGCCAGGGGAAAGACACTCAACCCATCTTGCTACACACATGCCCAGCTCAATAGGTGCTCAATAAATGCTTTTGGAAAGAATGAATGCTTTAGAGGAGTGGAGACTTTTCGAGGGCCAGGACCATGCATCGGTCATCTCTATGCCTTTTTCAAAGCCTGCCTAGCTATTATGATGCAGTGGGGACACCATAAATGGTTTCTGAAAGCGTAATCAAGAGGAGGATTCTTCTCAGAACTAACATGGGTCACAGGTGTCTTCAAGAAGTGTCTGAACCTTCAGGAATAGAGAAGTCAGTTAGCACAGAGTTCAGAAGGGTTTACAGAAGTCTAAGGACAAACTATGGTAACTGTACTAACGTGCCCACATATGGAACGCTGCAAAGCGGAGATGCATTCTTGACAGGCATGAGGGAGACGGGCCGTATGAGGTCTGTCTTTACTCAGCATCTACTGTGACAGCCTCCCCTCCTCCTCTGTCACACAGCCTGTGGGAGGTCACAGCGCCTCCCCTGTGGTTGGAGAATCTCTACTGTACCTGCGCATAGTAGGTACACTGCAAACAACAATTAAATGCAAGTTAAAAACACTGATAATCTTAATTAACCTTTACTAAGTACTTTTTACAAACCAGTCCCTGTATTTCATATGGGCTGTATTTGTATAGACATGCCCAGACTTACGTGGTTCAACTTAAGATTTTTTGACATTACCATGGTGTGAAAGCAACACACAATCAGTAGAAACCATACTTTGAATTTTGAATTTGGCTCTTTTCCTGGGCTAGCGATATTGCAGTTTATTACCCCCTCATGACCCTGGGCGAAGGCGGTGATGATTTTACCCAACAGCAAATTTAAGGCAGCGTGGGCTGAGCTATGATGTTCGGTAGGTTTGGTGTGTTAAATGCATTGGATGACTTCTGATATTTCCAGCTTTGGATAGATTTATTGGGACATAACCCCACTGGAAGTCAAGGAAGATCTGGAAAGGTAATATCCTCACCCTACGCTTTCTGTGGAGGAACCACAGTCCCTGGGGATGGAATTACCTGCCCACAGTGACACAGCTGGCAGATGGGAAGAAAGGATTAGGGCTTGATGATCCAACTTGGGACATGTCACCGCCTCCATATTCAGCCAGCTATGGGTGAAATGTTGCAGCCGCCCAGAGAAGAGTCTCACACAGGCTCGTCGTCAGGGAGCCGGTATTTCTCTGACTACATAATAGGGGCAAAGCTGGGTGCTTAATGAGCAGTATATCATTTATCAGCCAATTGTAACAGCAGGAATATTGAGTGAGTGCTATTGGTAAAAACCTCCGCAGAATCCTGGAACTTTATGAACCGGAGTGGTGGTGGCCGGGTGGGAAGGGACGGGAGTCAGTTTCCCCCCCCCTCTCGTAGGTGCCCTCTGTCGCCTGCTCACCTGGTGTCCTTAAAAGATGGCCCAGAAACTCCTGCCTTTCTAAAACATATTCTGTCTAGTTTAGATAATGGTGCATTAGAGAGATCCTGAGGACATCTTCAGAAGAGGCGAAGGGACCGGTTAGAATGAGTCCAGAAGCCAGAGGGTCATAGAGCTGGGAGTGACCTCGGCGGGATCTTTTCTGCCCCCTCATCTCTCGGCCCAGCACCGAGGCTCAGTTGTAGTGGGGAGCTATTCTTGGAACCAGGAGGAGAAACCGGGTGGAGCCTGGGCCCTGTCCACTGGCCGTGGGCCTCACCTTACGCAGTGGGCTGCCTTCCTGTGTGGTCCCAAGGAGGCCCTTTAAAAGCTTCGGCCTTTTGTCTGTGGAGAGGATGGTGATAATGCTTCCCGGCTCCTGCAGGCCCTGAATGAGAGTCAGGGACTGAAAAGAGCAAGTCAGCTGCTCGGGTGGGAAGGCAGTTACAATGTGGTTCCCTGCGGGATCTGAGCCCGCCATGAAAGCCTCGCTCTCCTGGGCCGGCGCTCCGATGACCACATCATGCTCTCCGTGCAACTCTGTGTGAGTGTGTGCACACACATGTGTGCTGTGCACGCGTGCGTGCAGATGCCTGTAGACGTTTGGTGGTTCTTGGCCAGGGAAGTATTTCTCTACGGATGAGCTTTCAACAGGAGACAGGAAGGCTTGGCAACCCTGTCAGTGTCTCTCTCTCCGCTGATCCCGTAGGACGGACTCTGCCCTTCCCTCCTCCTCTTCCTGCCATCCATCCTGCGACCCCGCCCTGCCGTGTCTGGGGTCCCTGGCAATGAGCCACGTCATAAGAGCAGAGCCGTCCTCTCCAGCCCCCTCTGGGTGGGCATTTCCGATCCATGTTTGTGATACTTCCCAGGGGAGTGTTCCTTGAGGTGTAGTTCAGAAGAGAAGGGAAATTTCTATCATGAGAACTTACTCTATCCCAGGCATTAAGCGAGACACTTTCCATTAGGATCGTTGATTCTCAAAAGTGATTCTGAGTGGGAGATGTTTTTATGCCACCTTACGAGCGAAGATATCCAGGCTCTGAGATGTTGAGTGAAACATCTATCACACAGCCAGCGAGCGAGTGGCCGAGCTTTATTTTGTTTTACTGTCGAGACTCGCCAGGAGGAGCAGTGTTTTACTCCCGAGACTCGCCGGGAGACTGGACCCTCTATAGTCTCCTCTCTGCTCTGGGGCGGGGAGTCTCCATGATCCCTCCCCCAGGGAGGGACTGTGGGTCCTTCCCCGTTGCTGGAGAGTCAGTTCCTAAACCTGGTTTCTCTATGGCAAGCCAATCCCTGTTTTTATTTTCTGATCTCATCTCTGCCAAAAAGCAGGCAGCCTTTTGTAGAGCACACGGGGCTGATAGATTGTGAGTTCTACCTCCTGGTCTGTACCTTTGTGGACCAATCTTGGTCCCTCTCTAGGCCTCAGTTTCCCCATCAGTGACACGGGATTATTCTAAAAGGATATTTTAGGCTCTTTCCAGCCAGCTCTGACTTTATTTTATTTCGTTTCATCTCTAGACAGACTCCCAGCTCTGAAATCCCATGGTCTGTCTGTCTCCTGGAGGCTTCACCCCTTCTGGCTAGTCTGTCTTAAGGTGTAGCGCCACCTTCTGGAGACTGGTGTACTCCCCCTTTTTTCCTTTGGCTTGCTTGGAACTGTGGTTCCTCCCTTCTCTTGAAACCGGACTGAAGGTTTGAGGACTAGTGACATCTCCCCGCAAAGCTTGCAGGCGGGATCGGGGTGGGTTGTGGCTGGACTCGACTCCCTCCCCCTCGGAATGGCGCCGGTGACTTTTCTGGAGCTGAGGCCACACCGTGAGCCTGGAGAGCTCAGAGACCAGAGGGCCTTGGGTCGCAGGCGGCAAAAGTACATAATTCATGAGGGATTCGTTCCATGAAGAAGAACAAGGGCCTGAGGAGATGAGGGCCATGGCACCTTTTTTTTTTTTTTTTCTCTCCTTTCCTTATTCCTTTTGGTTTTGTTTTTACTTTGAGGCAAAGAAACACGTTTCAGAAAAATAAAGGGGTGGCCAAATTTAAGAGGGTCTTGAATCTGGGGACTCTTTCTGGTTTTATTTTGGTTGAAAAAGAGGAAGGGGTAGGTGTGGGTTAGAGCTTTTTTTCCTGAAGGAAATACGAAAGGTTTCTCTGAGTATGGGGCCTTGGTCTTTCTGCTGCATGTCTCATGAGCAGGTCCTGTGTGGCCTGTTCTTACCTGCTTTGCACTCATGAGGGTCTAGGGACTCAGCTGCCAGGGTCTCTTCCCCCAGGGCCCGTGGGCTCGCTGTTGACGAGAACTGCCTCTCGCCTGGAGGAACCCACCCGCCCCCAGATCTGACGGGCTAGGTAAGGGTGGCTTTGAATTCCTGGAAGTACACTTAGTATGTCTTGGAGGATGTTTGCTGAATGAACTCTGGGTTGGCAGGAAGGGGGCCTGACTCCAGCATTGCCAGGAACGGACGACTCTACCCGTTCTTAAACAAGCACTTTCCCTTGAAGCCCACAGTTTCTTCCTCTATAAGGAGAAAGCAGGAAGTGAAGATTTTTACGATTTCTACCTCCATTCCGTGCCACTATTCTAGGGAACTAGAGGTCAGGGGATAAGGGTTTTCGTTCGGACTTTGCCATGTGCCTGGTGAGCCAGGTAACCTCTCTGGCTCTTAAAGTATCGGTCAGTTCAGGGAGTGGCATCCGAGAGAGCCACGCATTGGAGGATGGCAGGGGACAGGGGTGTACAGGAGCCTTACACCATCCCATTCTTGTAGATTCCCCCTGCATCAGGACGTGAGCTACTGGGTGAGGCATCCCTGTTATGGATGAGATGGGTCAGCACCCGTACACAGGTGCCTGAGCCTGAGTCCTCCTGGGGATGTGCGGGAAAAACAGACAGACCCGACGGGATGTACAGGATCCCGTGCCGAGGGTCACCCCATGGCCACAATTAAGGCTCGTGCTTCAATTAAAATACAGGAACCAGTAACAACTTCAATAGAAATAGAAACAGGGTTGCAAATTGTACGTCCGTCCGTTTATCTCCACCTGGGCTGGCAGTCCACGTTTGCTTTGTGCCGTGAGGCACACGCGCGTACCTGCCCAGGCACACGTGTGTGCATAGGCGCTCAGTGGGGAGGGCTGCTTTGAACCAGGCCAGAAAGGTGATGCCCAGCCGCCAGGTCTCGGCCCTGTGGGAACTGGCAAGAAACTGTTGGTAAATCGCTTGGGATTCTGCGGGTACAGGCGCTGTGTTCGTTGAAAATATCATTAACGCCTTTTGTCAGGAGCCAGAAGCCCGCAGTGGAGTTCACAGATGCCTGACTTAGCTTGTCCGGTAGTGAAATTAACATAATAAAACTCAGTTAACAGAGATGCCATGGGTTTAATTAGTTCCTTAACAATTAAAGAAGAATTATGAGATCTTGAGCATTCCATCTTCAAAAGCAATTTGGGGGGATTGATGTCACCGTCTGACATCTCCACCGAAATTCTGGGTTGCCAGAGTCGATTTGGGAAATTGCTCATATTAGCTGCTTCCAGACAAGTATGTACACTTTCCTGCTGCCTTGAAAGGAAGCACCTTCAGGTAGCCTCCCAACGGACTGCTCCGGGGCCTGAGGCTATGTGGACAGGGGGTAAGTTCCGTCTTCGGGGTTCTGGGGTTTCTCCTTTGGAGGGTCTAGCCTTCCTTGCCTCTGCTCCCACGACCCAGTGACCCCCTCCTAACCCTTTACGTTCCGCAGGCCCTGAGCAGGCAAGGGTGTTGTAACACATACCATTCTTCTAACTTCCTGTTTCCGGTGTGATCCTCTCAACCCGTGTTCGATGCTCTGAAAGAGAACATGGCCATCAGGTTCTTTGTTTGGCCCTGTCCGACTTGGCGGTGTTTACACCCTGTGGTCGGTGACTGCGAGCTGGGACGGCGAGGGAGGTCCAGGGAAGCTCGGTCAGGGGGCCCTTTGCCGGCTTGGGCTCTCAGTGCGTTCTGGATATCTCCGTCAGTAAGGGGATCTCATTTGCAAAGCGGCCTCTTAGTAAGAGGCTATCTGTGGGAAGGGCGTCACCTGGGAGCTTATTAGGAATGCAGAGTCACAGACCCCACCCCGGACCCAGCAACTGGAATCCTCGCTTGAACAAGGTTCCCAGAAATGTGTAAGCGTCCCCGTGTTTGAGAAGCACTGCTTTATAGCGCTCTGTGGCCATCTCTTGGGCCAAAGAGGTGCCTGATCTGGTGATGGAGCTTGCTATGGAGGCCAGGTTCTTCCTGCAAGAAGGCACTTATTATTATTATCTCCAGTTTACAGATGAGGAAAACAGATCTCCGGGATGTGATTCCGGGTCCCCAGGTCTTGTTCCTGCAAGTGAGGGCCCAGCAGCCCAAGCCCTGGCTCGCTTGGGTCCCGAGGAGCCTCCCTCCCCACCAGGGCTCGCTGATGGCAGCGTTGTCTTTGAAGCTTCCTTGGTGGTCCGATTTCAGCATCTTGCCGGTCCAGGGAAGGCACCATGCCACAGTGACAGATGGCCGAAAGTAGGACAGACAGAAGAAATGTACGTTTATCAAATTTGGGTTGAAAAGACCGCGTTCCCCCAGCAAAGGCTGTCAAACAGCTGTCATTGAGGAGCATATGGCCCAGCGGTGAGAGGGCAAGGACACGGCTAATCCCACTCTTACAGAGATTAGCTCTGACGAGTAATAAGTCAAGAAGGTTGCTGCCGTCACCAGGGCGCTGCCTGGGAGGAGGTGGCGAGGGGCCTGCCCTGCAGTGACTTCCTTGAATTACCTCTCTGGCGATCAAGGCTCCCGTCTCCAAGTGAAACACCAAAGTAGAACGATGTGGACGGAAGGAATAATGACAATCGCAGTGATAGGAACGGCTCTCCCATTTATCGAACACTTGCCATGTGTTAGGTAACACACTTGGCTGTTGATTTCTGCCACCTTATTTATTCTGTGCATCGCCCCTTTCAGGCACTTATTATTATCTCCAGTTTACAGGTGAGGAAACCAGGTCTCCGGGATGTGATTCCGGGTCCCCAGATGGTGCGGGCCAGATCGCACTCCTGCACACGTGTATCGGAAGGCCCCACGGCGGAGAGATTCTGTCACATACCGCAGAAGGAGGGGTGGTATGCAAAGCATGCCTAGAGGGGTGAGGCCTCCACACAGTGGCCTCAGTGGGAGCTTGCTTGGTGACACTGCTGAGAGCCTGGGACCGCGGAAATGGGACAGGCAGGCCTCACACGGTGCGATGCTCTCCGGGTCAGCTGGAGTCCTGCAGCGCCCGAAGCCAAAGCACGAGAGATGTGATTCCTGAGGCCTTCCTCCCTGGGTGAAATCCACACCTCAGTGTGCCCTCTGAGGCGAGGGGGACCAAATAAGCTGCGATTTTGAGGCCAGGAGCACGTACTTAACTGAGCGCCTTCTAAGAGCCAGGCCCTCCTCCAGACGCATCATGTAGCCTGGCTAGAGCGTCGTACCCGCGCTCCCTCTGCAGGTGGGGGCTTTGAGGCTGCAGGGCTGAGGAGAGACGGGCGGCTCTGACCAGGCTGCGGTGACGGTGACGCAGCCTTTGCTGCAAGCCCAAGATGGCTCCAGATGGCAGGTGCTCCCGAGCCTTGCGGGTCCTCAGCTGGGGCTGTTATTGTAATTGCCACGTGCAGTCGTCGCCCTGCCCAGGAGCGGAAGCTGAAGGGTTGAAACAGGGACCCATTCAGCAGGCAAGGTAAGAGACTCTGGTCTGATCACAACGAGGGAGGGAGTGCTAAATATAGTGTAGAAATGAAAGCATATCTAATTGTGTTTAGTGCTTGGAAAGGGATCACACAGGTCATTCCTTAGCCAAATTTTGGAGTTTCCCCAAATGAACTTGTAGGGCTCTTGTTCCCAGTAAAGGTAAGAATCTCATCTCAATGAACATTCATAGAACACATCTGTGAGCCAGGAATGCAGACGTGACGAAGACATGGGCCTTGCCCTCTAGGTGCCCGTTACTGAGAAGGGCAAGAGATATCCTTCCTGAAGTCTTGGTTTTATCACTAGTGGTTTCAGTTATTACTGGAAAACCCAAAGGCTCATAATATAAACTTTCTTGCAACGTATTGGGGCATGTGGTAGACAGTGTAACGGCCCCCTCGATGACCACACACTAATCCCTGGATTCTGAGAACATTTTACCCAACATGGCGAAAGGCGCTTTGCAGATGGCACTAAGTTAAAGATCTCAAGATAGCGGGTGATTCTAGATAATCTGAGTCAGCTCAGTGCAATCCCAAAGGTCCTTGTAAATGAAAGGGGAAGAGAAGAGGGTCCAAGTCAGAACAGGAGAAATGATTGTGGAAGAGGTCAGAGTGATGAAAGACCAAGTGATGTAAGAAGTTTCTGGAAGCTGGAAAAGCCAAGGAAATGGATTTTCTCCTTGAGTCTCCAGAAGGAACACAGCCCTACACTTTCATTTCAGTCCAGTGGCTCCCGTGTTGGGTTTCTGACCTCCAGAACTGTGAGTTCCTACTTTTGTGGCATTTTAAGCCACTAAGTTTGTGATAATTTGTGACAGCAGTAAAAGGAACCCACTATAGGATACAGCCTGAATCACGCATGTGTGAATGGCAAAAGGGAATGTCAGCAGGCTGGCAAGTGACCAGGTCACCTGTCAAACATCTGTCCTCCAATAAGTGAGACAATCATCACTTGTCATCATGTATGTGGCAACAAGTACAGGGTCATTTTTACAGCATTTTGTGTGTGGGGGGAAACGGTATGCTACAATGGTATTTAGAAATTTGGGAGGTTATGCTGGTCCCAGACTCCAGTCCTTGGGAATGTCCGGGCTGTGCTGTCCAGGTGAGCACAGTGCTGTCTGGGAGCTCAAAGGAGGGATCTCACCATGCTCAGTGAGCCAGAGAAGACCTCTCATAGGAAAAGACACCTGTGCTCAGTTCTGAGGGACCACTAGGACTCAGCAAGATGGCTGACAGCAAGGACCAAGGAAACCACATGAACCAGCACAGAGAAGTGAGATCGGCTCTCAGCTATGGGGGACATTTTATGCCTTGGTAAGGGATTTGGATTTGACCTATTTTGTCAATAATAATAAGCCATCAAAATGTTTTGAGGAAGGGTTAAAATGATCAGTCCATGCTTTAGAAAAATCCTATTGATCTTTGAAAGTTGGATTGGAGGGAGAAGAACTAAGTCTAATTATGAGAATTCCAGATGACAAGGTGAGTGTTTCCCTGGAGAAAAATCCCCGGATGTTCCCTTTTCCCTCTAAGACTAGCATATTTCAAAGAGCTATTCCCTTGGGTGCCTTCTTACTTTTGTGCGAGTGGACCCGTCCTAGAGCCTTCACCTGTCCAGGATAACAAGACCCATATATTTTTCTAGTTCTGGTCTTTGGAACTGGCCCTGATACAAGCACTCACAGTCACTGTGAATGATTTAAAGAATCCAGGCTCAAGTGCCTTCTGTTCTGTCGCGTTACAAAGATGCTAGAGATTTTGTTCTGAGCCCCTGTTGTCATCTGTCTCAAATTCCAAGAGCTGGAGTTTTGTTTAAACACTGGGAAATAGTCAACACCGTGATTTTCTCACAATGTACGAAATCAGTATTCTGGAAGCTGTAGACGGGGGAGACTTGAGTTGATTTGCTGCAGAATTCTAGGACAGGTTACAAAGCAGATTGTCAGTATTTTAAGGAGAGTTCGATGATTATAAGTATCGATTCATCAATTCATTGAGAATAAGATTCTCCCTTCCACCCCTCAAAACTCTAACGAGACCAGAGCTAAGGATAAAAATCCAAACAACCCACCTTCATAGCTTGCAACAGCAAGAACAAATGAACGAGTACCTGTTGTGAGCCTAGTGTGTGTTGGGAAGGGAGTACCTGCCAACTCTGAGAGGCACTGGGAGTGGTTCTCAGATCGCACAGCTAACAGGGGCCTTCCTGGGGGGGGGGGGAATTCCTTGCTTGCTCCACATGGGTGGCTGAAAGATGATGGATAACTTTGCTTTGGAAGCGAAGCCGGGGAATCAGAGAGAAGGGAGAGCAGCAAGGAGATTTTAAATAGGATGTGAAGATGAGAAATGTTGAAAAAAAAGGAAAACATTTTATTTCGTGATCATGTTATTACAGAATATTAGAGGTGGATCCTCTGTATGGTCCATTCACTTGTGTATTTAATGATATGTTTATGAGTGACTTTGGTGCACCAAGCACTGTGTGGAGCTTAGAGGAGACAGAGCAGCCTTCTCTAACGGGTGTTTCCCTGGCAACTGGTCTCAAGGTAGAACAAGAAACAATGATAAACAGTAATTTTGTACCCAGCCCCTTTTCATACCAGTCAGATGGATGTTTCTGGTAGGCTCGATGTTGCAACTTGCCAAGGATTTAACAGCTCTTTGGTAGTATTTAGCTTTGAAAGGTATTTATTCCACTGATATTGCATGAAGATGCAGTTTTAAAATATCACAGCATCAGTTTCTCAGAGCAGTAAAGAAAATCATGAAGAAATCATTCAAAGTTGCGCCCAGATCCAGCCTTATGAGGAAATCTTGTATCTTATTCTCAACACAGACACAGACACGTGCATGCATGATATCCTGACCCAGAAGTGATAGGTCTAAGAGTTGAAAATATTGCCAAGATATAACTCACTTGAGGAAGCTCTTTGGACTAATGGAAGTTATCTTGTATTATCTGTGTTGTGCAGACACATCTTAATAAGATCACTTATTTCAAAGCTTGAATGAGTACCTCTTTCCTACATAGCCAGATTCTTACTAAGCGTGAGAAAGCAGACTGACCACAGTTTCACCGTCTCCTCAAATCTTGACTCAAGGTCAGGAGACGTACTCCTGACCTCCAGCTTTGGATAAATTATGGCTGAGTTGACACTCAGGTGTAAACTTTTATTTTTATCTGACCATGCCATTTCTCGTGGCACCTGTGGTTAGTTCTTTGCGGGCTGGATCTCTGTATCACAGTCCACAAAGCAATCATTACCAACAAGAAAAAAACAAAAACAAAAACAAAAACAAAAACAAAAACAAAAACAAGCTTTTGTCTGGTAGCATGCTTTTCAGCCATAAATACAAGAAGTCACTGGGCAGTTTCCCCTTGTCCCTGTGCTACGTGTATGCTAAGAGGCTCATTCATCACCTTTCTCTCAACAGTGATAATAATTATTCTTTCACTTTGTTTGCTACTGATATTATCTACCATCCAACAGTTTAGGATCCTACAGGAAGTCTGCTACTCTCTTTTTTTTCTGTCTCTGAGCACAATATTTGCCGTCAACGTTGTGGGTGTTTTTACAAGCTCCTTGGCAACAGTATAATTGTACTTGTTTTTGTGCTGTGACAATTGCTTTTTGAATAATGCTCCTTTGATTTTTTTTCTTGAATTTAGTGATGCAATTCACTAATTCACTACTGGGAGGTATTTTTATCTATTTGTTCTGAAATGTTCAGATTGGCGCTTTGATCAAATATGACTTCATGACACTCTATCACTAATACCTTGTTTACAAACAGTGTGCCGGTACGAAGGATGAGTGGATTCCCTAACTGAAAACTGTTTTTCTTTTTCTTTTCTCTGATCTTTCTTTTGGTTTTTTGGCTGCTTGAGCAAACTCATCAATGGCAGCCTCTGTGCTCTACCATATACGGAATCATGTTCTACATTTGACCTGTGTCCTGTTCACTCCTTCATTTATGACCTTGCTCTGGGTTGCAATACTTACTATTAACGTCACAACTTCTTTTTTTTTTTTTTTTTTACATTTATTTATTTTTGAGACAGAGCATGAACAGGGGAGGGGCAGAGAGAGAGGGAGACACAGAATCGGAAGCAGGCTCCAGCCTCTGGGCCATCAGCCCAGAGCCCGACGTGGGGCTCAAACTCACGGACCGCGAGATCGTGACCTGAGCTGAAGTCAGACGCTTAACCGACTGAGCCACCCAGGCACCCCAACGTCACAACTTCTGCACATCTCTAAACTACTTTTCAGCCACTGATTCATACTTTTTTAGAATTTGGAGATGAATACAGAGAAACAATCATATATATATTATATATAAATAGATATATTTATATTATCTATATTAATCTATATCTATAATATATATATATTATATATATAATATATATATATAAAATATGCAGGGAGATGAAGAATAATTCTGTTAGTGTGGCATCTTAGGTGACCTGACGACATAATCCTCACACTACGTGCAAAACCATGGAGCATTTGTAGATTATGGAAAACCACAGAATTTCAAATTTGTGAAATGTATGTGAGCATGGTTGTTTTAACAGGTTTTCGGCTGAAACCATAACGCCGCCAGTAGGCCATTTGCAAGACCACTGAGGAACATTAGAAACCTATAGACCACTCTCGGAGAAACTCTGAGTTCCTTGGAACGACATCCTTCCCATATGGCGTCCTTGAGCTCGGATGTGGAGTCCCTGGGTTCCCCCCAACCAGCAGGGTTTGTCTTCCACATCCACCTGTGGCCTTTCCACAACTGTGGAAATTACTGTGATGATTGTCCCCAAACTCTTCAAACATGTCTGGGCATTTTTGTGCATGTTTTTTCTTCACATGACACTTTTTTTCTTTTAGACACCTTTCCATATTCTTTTATTCGATCTTCTTTTTATTCTATTGATTTATAGTAAAACAAAACAAAATAGTTTACCTGTTTCTGTCACCCTCTACCTCCTTTCTCTGGCCACCACCAATCTGTTCTCTATATCTGTGAGCTTAGTGTCTGTCTATCTATCTATAGATTCCACATGTAAGTGAGATCATATGGTATTTTTCTTTCTTTATCTGATTCATTTCCTTTAGCATAACACCCTTGAGGTTCATTCATGTTATCACAAATGGCAAGGTTCTGTTATTTTTTTGTAACTAGTTCTTTCTTTCTGTCTTTCTTTCTAGTCCAAGTTTCACTATCCATTCATTTATCAGTGGACACTTAGGTTGTTTCTATATCTTGGCTATTGTAAATAGCGCTTCAGTTAATATGAGGGTGCATATATCTTTTTGAGTTAGTGTTTTTGTGTTCTTCGGATAAATACCAAGAAGTGAAATTGCTCGATCTATTTTTAATTTTTTGAGGAACTTCCATACTGTTTTCTTATTTATTTATTTATTTATTTATTTATTTTGGAGAGAAACAGATAGTGTGAGTGGGGGAGGGGCAGAAAGAGAGAGGGAGAGAGAGGATCCCAAGCAGGCTCCATGCTGTCAGCACAGAGCCTGATGGGGGGCTCAAACTCACAAAACCAAGAGATCATGCATGACCTGAGCCAAAACCAAGAATTGGGAACTTCAACCAACTGAGCCACCCAGGCGCCCTTCCATAGTGTTTTCTATAGTGGCTGCACCAATTTACATTCCCACCCACAGTGCACGAAGGTTCTCTTTTCTCCACATTCTTGCCAACACTTGTTATTTCTTGTCTTTTTGATGATAACCATTCTAACAGGTGTGAGATGGTATCTCACTCTTGATTGATTTGCATTTCCCTGATGATTAATGATATTGAGTTATCTTTTCATGTACCTGTTGGCCATCTGTATGTCTTCTTTGGAAAAAAGTATCTTTAGATCTTATGTCCATTTTTGATTTGGATTTTATTTCTTTTAGCTATTGATTTGTATGAGTTCTTTATACATTTGGATACGAGCCCCTGATCAAATATGTGCTTTGCAAATACTTTCTCCCATTCAGTAGTTTGCCTTTTGATTTTGCTGATGATTTCCTTTATTGTGCAGATTTTTGTTTTAAATTTGATATAGTTCTACTTGTTTATTTTTGCTTTTGGTGCCAGATTTAAAAAAAAAAATCATTACAAAGACCAGTGTCAAAGGGCTTATCACCTGTGTGTTTTTTTAGGAGTTTTATGTTTTCAGGTCTTACATTCAAGTCTTTAATCCATTTTGGGTTAATTTCTGTGCATTGTGTAAGATAATGGTCCAATTTGGGGTGCCTGGATGGCTCAGTTGGTTAAACATCCAACTCTTGGTTTCCGTTCAGGTCATGATCTCATGGTTCATGAGATTGAACCCCGTGTCAGGCTCTGTGTTGTCAGCATGGAGCCCACTTAGGATTTTTTCTCTCTCTTTTTCTACTCCACCCTTGCGATTTCTCTCTCTCTCTCAAAATAAATAAATAAGCTTAAAAAAATGAAAATTAAAAAAAAAAAGATAGTGGTCTAGCTTTATTCTTTTGCATGTGGCTGTCCAATTTCCCCAACATCATTTATTGAAGATACTCTCCTTTCCCCATTGTATATTCTTGGCTCCTTCATTATAAATTAATTGACTATATATATGTGGGTTTATTTTTGAGTTGTATTTTGTTCCAATAGTCTACATGTATGTTGTTATGCCAATACAATACTTATTGTCTTATTATAGCTTAGTAGTATAGTTTGAAATCAGAAAGCACAATGCTTTCGGCTATGTCCTTAAGATTGCTTTGGGTATACAGGTTCTTTGATGGTTCTATACAAATTTTAGGCTTGTTAGTTCTATTTCTATGGAAAATGACATTGGATTTCTATGAAAAATGATAAGGATTGCATTGGATCTGTATTTTGCTTTGAGTAATATGGACATTTTAACAATATTAATTTTTCCAATCCATAAGCACAGAATATCTTTCCATTTATTTGTGTTTTCTTCAATGTCTTTATTTAATGTCTTGAATTTTTTTAAATACAGATCTGTTACCTCCTTCGTTAAATTTATTTCTAGTTATTTTACTCTTTTCAGTGCAATTGTAGATGAGATTGTTTTCGTTTTAATTTCTCTTTCTTCTAGCTCATTATTAGTGGACAGAAATGCAGTAGATTTTTACATGTTGAGTTTATATCCTGTGACTTTATTGAATTTGTTTATTCTAAAATTTTTTGATGGAGTCTGACAATATGTAATATCATTACATTTGCAAATAGTGGCTGTTTGACTTCTTCCTTTCCAATCTGGATATCTTTTTTTTTTTTTTCTTGTCTAATTGCCATGGCTGGGACTTTCAATATTATGTTGGATAAAAGTGATGAGAGTGGGCATCTTTGTCTTGCTCCTGATCTCAGAGGAAAAGCTTTCAGTTTTTCACCATTGGGTATGATGTTAGCTGTGGGCTCATGATACATGGCCTTTATTATTTTGAGATATGTTCCTTCTATATTCAGTTTGTTGAGAGTTTTTATCATAAACAGATGTTAGATTTTGTCAGATGCTTTCTCTGCATCTATTGAGATGGTCATATGATTTTTATCCATCAGTTTGTTACTGTGGGTTATCACATTGACTGATTTGCAGATGTTGAACCATCTTTGCATCTCTGGAGTAAATCCCACTTGATCATGGTGTATGACCCTTCTAATGTATTGTTTAATTAGGTCTGCTCATATGTTGATGAGTTTTGCATCTATGTTCATCAAAAATATTGGCCTGTAATCTTTTCTTGTGGCATCTTTGTCTGCTTTTCATATGAGGGTAATGCTGGCTTCATAAAATGAGTTGGAAAGAGTTCTCTTCCTTTTTTGGGAAGAATTTGATAAGGATTGGTATTAATTCTTCTTTGAATGTTTGGTAGAATTTACAAGTGAAGCTACCTGGTCCTTGACTTTTGTTTATTTGGAGGTTTTTGAATACTGATTCAATCTCATTACTAGTAATTGGTCTGTTCAGATTTTCTCTTTTTTATCATGATTCATTCTTGGTAGTTTGTATGCTTCTAGGAATGTATCCATTTTTTTCCCTAGGTTGTCCAGGTTTTTTTGGTGTATAATTAGTCATAGTAGTTATGATCCTTTGTATTTCTGTGGTATTAGTTGTAACATGTCCTCTTTAATTTTTTATTTATTTGCGTTCTCTCTTTCTCTCTTTTGAGTCTAGCTAAAGTTTTGTCAATTTTGTTGATCTTCACAGAGAGCCAGCTCTTGGTTTCAGTTGGGTATTCAGTAGCATGTTGTTTAATTTCACATATTTGTGAATTTTCCAGTTTTCTTTGATTCTTAGTTTCATACCATTGTGGTCAGAAAAGACACTAGATATTATTTCAGCCCTCTTAAATTTATTAAGACTTGCTTTGCAACCTAACATGTGATCTCTTCTAGAGAATATTCCGCGTAGTCTTGAGAAGAATGTGCATTCCATTGCTTTTGAATGGAATGTTCTGTAAATATCTAATTCCATCTGGTCTCAAGTATTGTTTAAAGCTGATATTTTATTATTGATTTGCCATCTAGATGACCTATCTGTTGATATAAGTGGGGTATAAAGTCTCCAACTGTTATTGTTATTCTGTTATTTTATTGCTTGCTTTTGGTCTGTTAATAGTTGCTTTATATATTTAGGTGGTCCTATGCATAAATATTTGTAAATGTTATATCTCCTTTTTGGATTGACCCTTTCACTATTGTATGACACCCATCTTTGTCTCTTCTTACAGGCTTTGTTTTAAAGTCCATTTTGTCTCATGCAAATATAGCTACTCCAGCTTGTTTGCGTGGGGTATCTTTTTCTACCCTTTCACTTTCAGTCTGTGTGTGTCCTTACATCTAAAGTAAGTCTCTTCTTATAGGCAGCATTTAGATGGGTCTTGTTTTTGTTTTTTAATCCATTCAGCTACTCTATGTCTTTTTATTGAAGAATTTAGTGCATTTATATTTAAAGTAATTCTTGACAGGTATGTGCTTCCTGCCATTTTCTTAATTGTTTTCTGGCTGTTTTTGTACTTCTTCTCTGTTCCTTTCTTTTTCTTTTTCTCTTGCTCTGTCCCTTTGTGGTTTGATGATTTTCTTTAGTGATATGCTTATATTCCTTTCTCTATACCTTTTGTATTTATTATAGGTTTTGGCTTTGTGGTTACTATGAAGCTTACATATAACAGCTTATATCTATAACAGTTAATTTTAGTTTTATAACATTGTAAGTGTAAGTTTGATTCCATTTTACATGAATAGTTTTACTCCTCTCATGTTAAAAAAATTTTTTTTTAGTTTATTTATTTTGAGAGAGAGAGAGAGAGAGCGCGCGCACAGGGGAGGAGCAGAGAGAGGAGAGAGAATCCCATGCAGGCTCTGTGCTGTCAGCATAGCGCCCAATGTGGGGCTTGATCCCACAAACCATGAGATCATGACCTGAGCCGAAACCAAGAGTTGGATGTTTAACCAACTGAGTACCCCTCCCATGTTTTGTTTTGTTTGGTTTTTAATGTCACATTTTACATCTTTTTACCTTGTGTATCCCATAAGTAATTATTGTAACAATACTTATTTTAACCAGTTTTGTCTTTTAACCTTCATACTCACTTTGTAAGTGATTGACCCACTACCTTTACTATATATATACCTTTCCAGTGAGATTTATTTTTTCTTTTATGTTCTTGTTATTAATTAGCACCCTTTCTTTTTCAGGTTAAAGAACTTTAACATTTCTTGTAAGGTCAGTTTGGTGGTGAGGAACTCCTTTAACTTTTGCTTGTCTAGAAAATTCTCTATCTCTCCTTCACTTCTGAATGATATCCTTGCCAGGTAGAGTATTCTTGGTTGGAAACTTTTTTTTCAGCACTTTAAATATAAAGTGCCACTCCTTCTGGACTGCAAAGTTTCTGCTGAAAGATCTGATGATAATTTAATGGGGTGTCCCTTTTTTGTAACAAGTTGTGTTTCTCTTGACACTTTTAATATTCTCTGCTTGTCTTTAACTTTTGGCATTTTAATTATAGTCTGTCTTGGTGGGGGTAGTTTTTGGGCATCCTCTTATCCAGAACTCACTGGGATTTCTGAATCTGTTGTCTCTTTCCTTCTCTGGGTTAGAGAAGTTTTCAGCCATCATTTCTTCAAATAAGGTTCTGCTCCTTTTTCTATCTCTTCTCCTTCTGGGACCCCTATAATGTGAATGTTAGGCCATTTGATGTTTTCCCATGAGTTCCTTCAGCCATCTTCATTTTTGTAATTGTTTTTGCTTTGTTGTTCTAATTAGGTAAGTGACCCTGCTTTGTCTTCTGCTTCACCTAGTCTGCTGTTGAACCCCTCTAGTGCATTTTTCAGTTCAGTGATTGTATTCTTCAGCTCTGTGGTTTCTATTTGGCACTTTCTTATATTTTCTATCTCTTTGTTTAGGTTCTCAGTGTGTTCATTCTTCTCTCCACTTTCATAAGCATCTTTATGACCTTTGACCTCTTTATCAGGCAAATAACTTCTCTCCATCTCATTAAGGTCTTCTTCCTGAGGTATTATCTTGTTCTTTCATTGGGAACATATTCCTCTGTCTCTTCATTTTTCTTGGTTCTCTGTGGTGGTTCCTATATAGTAGGTAAAACAACCACCTCTCCCAGTCTTGAAGGAATGGCCTTGTGTAGGAAATTAACCTTCCTGTTCAACCTTGCCTCAGCTCTTGGATTTTCTTTCAAACTTTTGTGTTTCTCCAAACAACCTATTATATATTTAATAGCTCCCAGGAGTTGAGGAGTGCCAAGACCTATCAGTGTCCCACTGGGGAGGATGTTGGCACCTAAATTCAGACTGACTAGAAGCCAGATCCGTAGGCATCAGCTTTTAAAGGTATACAAATATATACAGTCCTGTGGGAGTACAAGTGTGAGCCCCAGATGATCTAGATGCATTTCCTGGGTAGAAGTTGCAAAAATCAGGGTTCTGGATAAGGGTATGAGGTATTTTCTGGGTGACACCAGCACACTGGAGCAAGGCAGAGGGAGAGCACCAAGATGGTACCCACAGCATACATTCTTTGAGAGCAGTTCTTCCATAGAGCACTAAGTGTGTGCCAAGCCTAATGTGTGCCCCACAAGCTGAGGCTCTAGGACAAGCAAAGAGGCATCCTTCACAGAAAGACTGGAGGGTGTATCTCCATCCATTGCACATGACACTTTTTCTGCTTCCCACTCCTACAGGCCCACACGAGGATAGATGAACGTATGTGTTCCACCTGGGAGGTACAACGATAAGGCCAAGAGCAACCTGGCCTCCTGCTTTCACATTTACAGGGAGATTCTGGTATCCCAGGTGTGACAGCCCCTGGCCTTTATCACAGCCTCCTCCCAAAGGCTGATTTTAGCCCAGGAGTCTGGACCAGAAGAAATTTTAGACATTAGCACTTTGTGATGTGCTTAATGGTCCTTCCCTCTAATCCTGAGCTTTCTTTCCATATGAGCGATGTGCCTGCCTCATCTGTCCCCAGGTAGGGGTCCTTGTCCAGCTCCACACACTGCTAGGGGACTAGCAGGTCTTCTTCCTTATGGTCAAAGCTGAGGGGTCAGCTTCCAAGGGTTTCCCCCTTGTCCATCGCAGGAGGTCGTTGGGTCCCACCTGCACAAAGACCTCTCTGAGTCTATCAGATCAGCTGTCCACATATCCCTGGACCTGGTTGAGTTTGCAACGAGGATCTAACTTAGTCCTGGACTCTGAGATTCCATTGTAGTTAGTCCCCAGTGCTCACAGAATCAAGCCCAAAGTCCTCAGTGTAACATTCATACTTCCACAACGTGTGGCCTCCAGTGTCTTGCCATCAGGCCTCTACACTCTCTGGCCTTGAGCCTATTTCCAGCGCACTTGATCTCTGACTCTTCCTCAGGTGTGATGTGCTCTCACATCTCCAGCCCTTGTCTCCACATTCATCTGGCCCTTCCTCCTGGAACAAATTTGTTTTTGCTGGCTGCCCTGGCTCAAATGCTATATTCTGTGTATGTTCTCCATAGATTCCCAGCAGCATGGGTTTTGAAGTCAGAGTTCAAATTCCAGATCTGCTGCTTACTTATTGTGTGACGTTGCCTTTTTCGCTTAACTTTCCTGTGGTTGAAGTTTTCCATCTGATAAACAGGGCCAACGATTCCCAAATTGGAAGAGAATTGTCAAAAACAAAGGCAACAATGTCTTTAAAGTAAAGTGCCCTTCCCAGGTATTATGGCTGATGGGTCCCTTCCTGCTCCTTCCCTTCTCTGATTTCTTTAGCATGTTGATTTTGCTTCTGTTTTGCTTCCTATTTAATTTTCTTTATAATTATTTATCCACAAATTTGTCTTCTGCATTAATCGGTGAAATTTATAAAGCTAGGAAACATTACTTTGTTCCCAATTCTCCTCTGTGCCTAGTTTAGAGTAAGTATTCAGTAAATATCTATCTAAAGGAATTGGAATTTCTGTTAAGTTATATATGTATCTATACATGTGTGTGATTTTTGAATTCACCTTGGAAAGCAATAACAAATGTGTACAGAATAGAGGGTTGCTGTTTTAGCTAAAGGCATGATATATCTAGTACTATAGGCCCTTAACTTTTTAGGTATGCATGGCACTGAGCAAAGGAAAGGGAGGAAGCCAGCTTCCTGCCCCACAAAGCCAAAGAAAAAATGAGGCGACAAGATGGCAGGCACATTGTCGGAAAAAGAGCATGCTATTCAAAAACCCCTTGCCCCCAAATGTCTCTGCAAAACGTCAGTGGTTCTCTGGTCAAGGAAAGGACAAAGGTGCCATGTAAAAACACCTCTCTTTAAAGTTTGTCTCAGACACTAGGGTTAAAGGAAAACATGTGCGCGCGCACGCACACGCGCGCGCGCGCGCACACGCACACACACACACACACACACACGCACAGCTGTTTTCCCTTCCAAGATTAGCAGCGATTTTACCCACTGCCTGATTTCCTCAACCATGTTCCGATGCGATGATCCTTTGCCACACACAAGACTGTCATTGTATATTCATTCATTAGAGATAATGATTTTGAGTTTTTGTCCCCACTGACCTGTGGACAGATGGTTAGCATGAATGCCACGTTTATCTGGACACCAGATCAGCTCAAGCAGCCCTCTGATGGGTTGGATCACCCAGTGGCCACTGCGTTGCAGACCTCGTCTTTTCTTCTCTCCTCCTGGGGGCTGCCGACTGGGTGCCCTGAGCAGTGAGCTTCTGCAGAAATGGGCCTTTTGGTCATGACCGATTTTTGCTTTCTTTTCATAACCACCCATAAATGTCAGGACTGCTTAGAGCTAATCATTTCAGATTGGAATAAAAACAGTTTGAAGTTCTAGAATGTTCGAAGCATTATTCGCTTCTGAATAACAGTTGCTCCTGTGTCTACCCTCCCCCCCCTCCATTTGTCTGTCTTAGTACACGAGTGTTCAGACAAAGCATACAAGCTGAATAGAAGGGCTGCATTTGTGAATCATACTTGCCAAACTCCTGTGTATATTAAAGATATGCTTTCAGCGATGTGAATAAGGGGCCCTTCCCGGGGGAATAACTTACGGAGGGTCCATTTAGTGAAACAGGCAAACCACTAATTTGATCATATTAGACAGATTTTTTTTTTCCTGTGGCAATTACTTTCTTTTAACAAAAATTATTTCTCTTCCCCAAAAGGCTTACAATAAGGTTGTTTTAATGTACCATTTCTTCCATTGCCTTTAAAAAGATACTTCACTCTACTAAACTTTTAGAATCAGATTTCTGTAGATGAGTAAAGCAGATCAACTTACTTAACCACTGATTGCAAAGCCTCTTTCAAGGATAGTTGCACTTAGGATTTCTGACAATTGCTATCGTTTCATTAATTCATTCAATAAACAGTTCCGCTTCTAAAACTTGACCTCTATGTGTCAAGACAGTTTTCCCTCTTCCAGGAAAGACTATTTCTCAAACTTTACTAGTAAGAAAAAAAGGGTAATCTGGGTTCAGAAATCCCCAAGAGAGATTTTAGAATTCATTCCCACTAGCTTGCTACTAGCAATGATCTCGTCTACGATATTAGTATTTTAATAGTAGATCCTGAATGTGTTGAAAACTTTGTTGGATGATATCTTCTCTTCCTGCTACTGTACCTCCTCCTTCTTTCCATCACACTGGTACCGAAAATGTTGGCCCCGAGTTTAATTCAGTGTTAAACACCCCTTAAAGCACAACTAAGCTACAGATCCTTCTAGTCAGATGGCACTTTTTTTGTTTTTTTGAGACCTTCCATCATTTGTGTTTTTCTAAGTTCCTGGGTGGACTCCCTCCTTCTCCACCTGTCCAAATCCTTTGCATGCTTTTTAAAAATTAAGTGTATTTATTTATTTTGAGAGATACAGAGCAGGGGGAGGAGGGGCAGATAGAGGAATCTATAGATTCCTCTCTGCAGACCCTGACACGGAGCTTGAACCCACAAAACTGTGAGATCGTGACCTGAGCCGAAACCTGGAGTCAGATGCTTAACCGACTGAGCCACCCCGGAGTCCCCTTTTGCATGCTTGAAGGCTCATCTCAAAAATACCATTTCCTCCGCCTCCTTCCTCCCTAACTCCCAGTTTTCTTTTGGCACTGGGCACTCCCTCCTCACTGGTCCTGCATCTGTCCCTTTTCCCTTCTTGCGCACTCTTTCCTTCCAGCTAGCAAACTCATTCCGCACCTTCCCGTTATCTTGCTGCGCCCCCCCCTACAGGTCCACATGGCTTCAGGTTCACAGACTGACCTGGTTAGATCTTCTGGCTCATGTTTTTTTAATCAACATACTTTATTTTTTAAGAACAGTTTAGGTTTACAGAAAAGTGGAGACATTGTCATAGGGTTCGCTATCCCCTGCACACAGTGTCCTCTACATGAACGTCTTACGTGAGGACAGTACATTTGTTACCATTAATTAACTAATACTGATATTACTATTGATATTGATATTATGATATTGTTGATACTGATAGTATATTATGGACATGATTATTAGCTCAAGTCCACAGTTTATTCAGATTTCCGTTGTTTTTACCTAATGACTTTTTCTCCCCCAGGATGCCACATTACATTTAGTTGTCGCATCTCCTTAGGCTCTTCTTGGCTGTGACAGTTTCTCAGACTTTCTTTGTTCTCGATGATCTTGTTTTGAAAACATTGGTCAGAAATTTTATAGAAGGTCTCTGTTGGGACTTGTCTGATGTTTTTTTTCCCTCATGATTGAATGAGGGTTGTGGGCTCTCGGGAGGAAGACCAAAGGCGAAAGTTCCATCTTCATCACATCATGTCAAGGACATGGACTATCAACATGATTTGTCACCATTGACATTGACCGTGATCACCTGGCTGAGGTAGTGTTTGTCAGTTTTCTCAACTTTATTCTTTGTGTCCCAACCCCCTCTCCCTCCCATACTGTCTTCTTTGGAACGTAGTCACTCTGTCGGCCCACACCTAAGGAGTGGGGAGTTATGTTTCAGCTCCTTGAAGGTAGAGTGTCTACATCAACAATTTGTGTGAATGACTGGTACCAGTTAACCCTTCTGCGTGGGATATTTGCCTTTTCTCCTGGCTTGGCGTGCTCCAGGGACATCCTCAGCCTGATTCCCTCCCAAATCAATCAAGAGGCTAGTTCTGTGTCAGCACCCCATCCCCCTTGGGCGTCTCCGTCCTCCCACACACCTCTCATGATAATTTAGCATCAGCCGCAAAGCAAAGCCAATGCCTCTGCATGCAGGCAAAGCCACTCTTGGCCATTTCTACCTTCCCATTCTTAGCTCTGCTCACTGCCTTCCTCATGCCCCTATTATTTATTTTTGAGACAGAGAGAGACAGAGCATGAGCAGGGGAAGGGCAGAGAGAGAGGGAGACACAGAATCGGAAGCAGGTTCCAGGCTCTGAGCTGTCAGCACAGAGCCCGACGCGGGGCTCGAGCCCACGGACCGTGAGATCATGACCTGATCCGAAGTTGGACACTCAGCCGACTGAGCCACCCAGGTGCCCCTCGTGCCCTATCTTTGATCCAAACCACATGAATTATTGTTCCTCCCAGAGCTCCACACTCTTTCAAGCCTCCACATCTTTCCACACACTCTTCTTTCTGCCTAGAACACTTCTTTGCTCCTTGTCCGTCTTCCAACCCATAGGGATAGCCCAATCTTCTCATCCTCCAGGAAGTTCCCCCAAACGAGTCAGAGTCAATCTGTCCTTTGTGCCGCAAGTCTTCTTGGTGGATTCCTGGAACACTACACCCACCAGGTGGTATTTAAATCATTTGCTCCTATGTCTGCCTCCCTATAGGATTCTGACATACTCATCACTTTGCTATCAGCGTCCAGCGCAGTATCTGACATTTGACATCTGGGAATGAATGACTGGAATCATTACGTGACTTTGCACACACATGCCTCGACGTGCAATTCTCCCACTGGCATGGTGAGCTTCTTGATGGCAGCCACCACTGCTCACTATTCTTGGCGTCCCCGCACGTGACGGAAGGTCCACCTACACTACACATAGCAGGTCACGAACACCTGCAATCTGTTGTAGACTGAGAGCTGGAGAGAAGTCCCGGGGTGGTCTCTTCCTCAGAGGCAAGGATGTTCCACGTACCCGAAGGGCTGCTGATTATAAACAAGCTATTGAAATAAGTGGCTCCTTCATCTGAAAGTCGGTTTTGGTTGCAGGAAAGTGCTGGCCATCCTTTAATACTGAGACAGGAAAGAGGCACTGCAATCAAACATAATTGGAAGATTACAGGAGCTCAGAATTACCCTATAGCAGAAAATTCTCTTTCATGCTAGGCAGAGGAAACTGTGCATTGATTTTTTTTTTACCCCCGTCTTTATGTGAGGAAATCTCTTGAAGATAATCAGATTTCATTGAGAAGGTACGATTGCACATTTTCCCATCAGACGAGTACCTCGGTGGACCTTCAGAAAGATTGTCTGCAGTGGTGTCGGAGATGATACAGAAAGCCCTCATCAGGGTAATTCAGATGTGTGTAAATCTGAGTTCGCAAGACTTTCATGCTGCCCTTCATTTACTCCTTGATGGTTTCCCCGCCGTTCAGGTACACGGCCTCCAGGTATATGGTTACAACTGGGCCAGAATATCCCAGAGTAGTCCGTTTGTCTTTCCTAAAGGCATGGAGAGCTGACAAATAAATACACATTCCTATGGTTGCTTAAGCACGATATATTCTCTCAAATATATTATATCCTCGGTTCTCTTAGACACCACAGCTGGGGCTACACGTTGCTATAACCTCATGGAAAACAATTTGACAATACATTTTAAATGGCTTGGAAACACTCATAGCCAGTAATTTTATTCTGGGTGCATATTACTTATTTTTGGGGAAAAAAACCCAAATTTGTCATTGGGGGTAATTTCTAACTAATACAAGAATAGAAGAGAATAATGAATGTCATGTACCCAATCCAATAATTCTCAATTTGTGGCCAGCCCTGTTTTAACTATATCTAACCACCCTTCTCCCACTGGATGACTCAGAAGCAAATCCAAGACATGTCATTCGTATCATTTCTTCTGGAGAGATTTCAGTGTATATCTTTAAAAAAGGTGGGGTTTAGAAAATAGCCACAATATCATTACCACCCTCCCTGCAAAAATAACAATTCCTTAATATTGAGTATTTTATCAGCATTCAAAATTCTCTCATTATCTCATCAATAACTTTTTTTAATGTTTATTTATTTATTTATTTTTTTTTTCAACGTTTATTTATTTTTGGGACAGAGAGAGACAGAGCATGAATGGGGGAGGAGCAGAGAGAGAGGGAGACACAGAATCGGAAACAGGCTCCAGGCTCTGAGCCATCAGCCCAGAGCCCGACGCGGGGCTCGAACTCACGGACCGCGAGATCGTGACCTGGCTGAAGTCGGACGCTTAACCGACTGCGCCACCCAGGCGCCCCTGTTTATTTATTTTTGAGACAGAGAGAGACAGAGCATGAATGGGGGAGGGTCAGAGAGAGAGAGAGAGAGAGAGACAGACAGAAAGAATCCAAAGCAGGCTCCGGGCTCTGAGCTGTTAGCACAGAGCCCGACACGGGGCGTGAACTCATAAACCGAGAGATCATGACCTGTGCCAAAGTCAGACAGACGCGTCACAGACTGAGCCACCCGGGCGCCCCATCTCATTGATAATTTTTATGCTAGGTTTGCTCAATATGAATTCAAACAAGATGCACCCATTTCACTGGTTTAATGTGCCTGTTAAGCCCCTTAACCTTTTGGCTGTCCTCTCTGTGTTTTCGTTTTCTTTGCAATCTATTTGTGAAAGAAATTGGGGGTATGTGCTGTAAATTTCCCTCATTCTGTATTTTGCTGCTTTAATGTCTTCTGCTCTTGTTTGACCTGACTCCACTCGTCCCCCGTAATACATATACTCTGATGGTTAGATCTGGGGGCCTTATCAGATACAGGTTGGACTTTTTGGAAAGGACACCTCAAAAGTAATGTTGTAGACTTCCACCATCTCTCCTTCCATAACGTTCAAATTAGTCAGTGTACCTAGGTGACTAAGTCGTTACAAAGTTAGTTTACCAAGTGAGTGGCTCTGGCGGTCACTGATGCTCAGTGCCCAGGGCCGTCAGTTCACTGGTGGTGATGTTCTCGTCTGCCCTTTCTTTCATAATTTGTTTGCTGGACAACTTCCTTAAAAAGAGACTTTCTGTCATCAACTATGTGACTACTCTGAGGTACTGTTTGTAGAGGAAAGACAGGATAAATACTTCATCCTTAGTTGCCAGTTTTCTTAATAATGAGTTGGTTCCCTGGTGCCTTGTGAGTCTGGCCCCCAATGACGTCCACGCCCTAACTCCCAGGAACTGTGAATGTGCTACCTTATGTGGCAGAAGGGACTTTGCCTATGCGATTAAGCCAGAGAGATTATTCTAGATGATCCTGCTGGGCCCAGTGTAATCACAAGGGATAGCGTAAGAGCTCGGCAGGAGAGCCAGAGTCAAATTAAAAGATAGGATGACAGAAACAGAGGTCACAGTGATGCAAGGCCATGAGCCAAGGAATGTGGGCAGCTGGAAACAATAGGAAATGAGTTCTCCTTCCAGAAAGAATGGAACCCTATGGACCCATTTTGAGCCTCTGACCTCCAGAACTGTATGATAATAAATTTGTGTTTTTTTAAGCCACCAAGTGTGATCATTTGTTACAGCAAGAATAAGAAACTAATCAATGACTGTGTTTTCCACGTTATTATGATGTCAATGATCAGCAACTACAGATTTATTGATTACCTACATTGTGGTAGGTAGTTTACATATATATTAAAAACAAACAAGTAAATAAAGCAATACAAAACAACCACACTCTTCATATCTTTTATTTATTTATTTATTTATTTATTTATTTATTTATTTATTTATTTTAATGAAATTTATTGACAAATTGGTTTCCATACAACACCCAGTGCTCATCCCAAAAGGTGCCCTCCTCAATACCCATCACCCACCCTCCCCCCTCCCTCCCACCCCCCATCAACCCTCAGTTTGTTCTCAGTTTTTAACAGTCTCTTATGCTTTGGCTCTCTCCCACTCTAACCTCTTTTTTTTTTTTTTTTTTTTCCTTCCCCTCCCCCATGGGTTCCTGTTAAGTTTCTCAGGATCCACATAAGAGTGAAACCATATGGTATCTGTCTTTCTCTGTATGGCTTATTTCACTTAGCATTACACTCTCCAGTTCCATCCACGTTGCTACAAAGGGCCATATTTCATTTTTTTCTCATTGCCACATAGTATTCCATTGTGTATATAAACCACAATTTCTTTATCCATTCATCAGTTGATGGACATTTAGGCTCTTTCCATAATTTGGCTATTGTTGAGAGTGCTGCTATGAACATTGGGGTACAAGTGCCCCTATGCATCAGTACTCCTGTATCCCTTGGATAAATTCCTAGCAGTGCTATTGCTGGGTCATACGGTAGGTCTATTTTTAATTTTCTGAGGAACCTCCACACTGCTTTCCAGAGCGGCTGCACCAATTTGCATTCCCACCAACAGTGCAAGAGGGTTCCCGTTTCTCCACATCCTCTCCAGCATCTATAGTCTCCTGATTTGTTCATTTTGGCCACTCTGACTGGCGTGAGGTGATACCTGAGTGTGGTTTTGATTTGTATTTCCCTGATAAGGAGCGACGCTGAACATCTTTTCATGTGCCTGTTGGCCATCTGGATGTCTTCTTTAGAGAAGTGTCTATTCATGTTTTCTGCCCATTTCTTCACTGGGTTATTTGTTTTTCGGGTGTGGAGTTTGGTGAGCTCTTTATAGATTTTAGATACTAGCCCTTTGTCCGATATGTCATTTGCAAATATCTTTTCCCATTCCGTTGGTTGCCTTTTAGTTTTGTTGGTTGTTTCCTTTGCTGTGCAGAAGCTTTTTATCTTCATAAGGTCCCAGTAATTCACTTTTGCTTTTAATTCCCTTGCCTTTGGGGATGTGTCGAGTAAGAGATTGCTACGGCTGAGGTCAGAGAGATCTTTTCCTGCTTTCTCCTCTAAGGTTTTGATGGTTTCCTGTCTCACATTTAGGTCCTTTATCCATTTTGAGTTTATTTTTGTAAATGGTGTGAGAAAGTGGTCTAGTTTCAACCTTCTGCATGTTGCTGTCCAGTTCTCCCAGCACCATTTGTTAAAGAGGTTGTCTTTTTTCCATTGGATGTTCTTTCCTGCTTTGTCAAAGATGAGTTGGCCATACGTTTGTGGGTCTAGTTCTGGGGTTTCTATTCTATTCCATTGGTCTGTGTGTCTGTTTTTGTGCCAATACCATGCTGTCTTGATGATTACAGCTTTGTAGTAGAGGCTAAAGTCTGGGATTGTGATGCCTCCTGCTTTGGTCTTCTTCTTCAAAATTCCTTTGGCTATTCGGGGCCTTTTGTGGTTCCATATGAATTTTAGGATTGCTTGTTCTAATTTCGAGAAGAATGCTGGTGCAATTTTGATTGGGATTGCATTGAATGTGTAGATAGCTTTGGGTAGTATTGACATTTTGACAATATTTATTTTTCCAATCCATGAGCAGGGAATGTCTTTCCATTTCTTTAAGTCTTCTTCAATTACCTTCATAAGCTTTCTATAGTTTTCAGCATACAGATCCTTTACATCTTTGGTTAGATTTATTCCTAGGTATTTTATGCTTCTTGGTGCAATTGTGAATGGGATCATTTTCTTTATTTGTCTTTCTGTTGCTTCATTGTTAGTGTATAAGAATGCAACTGATTTCTGGACATTGATTTTGTATCCTGCAACTTTGCTGAATTCATGTATCAGTTCTAGCAGACTTTTGGTGGAGTCTATCGGATTTTCCATGTATAATATCATGTCATCTGCAAAAAGCGAAAGCTTGACTTCCTCTTTGCCAATTTTGATGCCTTTGATTTCCTTTTGTTGTCTGATTGCTGATGCTAGAACTTCCAGCACTATGTTAAACAACAGCGGTGAGAGTGGGCATCCCTGTCGTGTTCCTGATCTCAGGGAAAAAGCTCTCAGTTTTTCCCCGTTGAGGATGATGTTAGCTGTGGGCTTTTCATAAATGGCTTTTATGATCTTTAAGTATGTTCCTTCTATCCCGACTTTCTCAAGGGTTTTTATTAAGAAAGGGTGCTGGATTTTGTCAAAGGCCTTTTCTGCATCGATTGACAGGATCATATGGTTCTTCTCTTTTTTTTTGTTAATGTGATGTATCACGTTGATTGATTTGCGAATGTTGAACCAGCCCTGCATCCCAGGAATGAATCCCACTTGATCATGGTGAATAATTCTTTTTATATGCTGTTGAATTTGATTTGCTAGTATCTTATTGAGAATTTTTGCATCCATATTCATCAGGGATATTGGCCTGTAGTTCTCTTTTTTTTACTGGGTCTCTGTCTGGTTTAGGAATCAAAGTAATACTGGCTTCATAGAATGAGTCTGGAAGTTTTCCTTCCCTTTCTATTTCTTGGAATAGCTTGAGAAGGATAGGTATTATCTCTGCTTTAAATGTCTGGTAGAACTCCCCTGGGAAGCCATCTGGTCTTGGACTCTTATTTGTTGGGAGATTTTTGATAACCGATTCAATTTCTTCGCTGGTTATGGGTCTGTTCAAGCTTTCTATTTCCTCCTGATTGAGTTTTGGAAGAGTGTGGGTGTTCAGGAATGTGTCCATTTCTTCCAGGTTGTCCAATTTGTTGGCATATAATTTTTCATAGTATTCCCTGATAATTGTTTGTATCTCTGAGGGATTGGTTGTAATAATTCCATTTTCATTCATGATTTTATCTATTTGGGTCATCTCCCTTTTCTTTTTGAGAAGCCTGGCTAGAGGTTTGTCAATTTTGTTTATTTTTTCAAAAAACCAACTCTTGGTTTCGTTGATCTGCTCTACAGTTTTTTTAGATTCTATATTGTTTATTTCTGCTCTGATCTTTATTATTTCTCTTCTTCTGCTGGGTTTAGGCTGCCTTTGCTGTTCTGCTTCTATTTCCTTTAGGTGTGCTGTTAGATTTTGTATTTGGGATTTTTCTTGTTTCTTGAGATAGGCCTGGATTGCAATGTATTTTCCTCTCAGGACTGCCTTCGCTGCGTCCCAAAGCGTTTGGATTGTTGTATTTTCATTTTCGTTTGTTTCCATATATTTTTTGATTTCTTCTCTAATTGCCTGGTTGACCCACTCATTCGTTAGTAGGGTGTTCTTTAACCTCCACGCTTTTGGAGGTTTTCCAGACTTTTTCCTGTGGTTGATTTCAAGCTTCATAGCATTGTGGTCTGAAAGTATGCATGGTATAATTTCAATTCTTGTAAACTTATGAAGGGCTGTTTTGTGACCCAGTATATGATCTATCTTGGAGAATGTTCCATGTGCACTCGAGAAGAAAGTATATTCTGTTGCTTTGGGATGCAGAGTTCTAAATATATCTGTCAAGTCCATCTGATCCAATGTCTCATTCAGGGCCCTTGTTTCTTTATTGACTGTGTGTCTAGATGATCTATCCATTTCTGTAAGTGGGGTGTTAAAGTCCCCTGCAATTACCACATTCTTATCAATAAGGTTGCTTCTGTTTATGAGTAATTGTTTTATATACTTGGGGGCTCCGGTATTCAGCGCATAGACATTTATAATTGTTAGCTCTTCCTGATGGATAGACCCTGTAACTATTATATAATGTCCTTCTTCATCTCTTGTTACAGCCTTTAATTTAAAGTCTAGTTTGTCTGATATAAGTATGGCTACTCCAGCTTTCTTTTGGCTTCCAGTAGCATGATAAATAGTTCTCCATCCCCTCACTCTGAATCTAAAGGTGTCCTCAGGTCTAAAATGAGTCTCTTGTAGACAGCAAATAGATGGGTCTTGTTTTTTTATCCATTCTGATACCCTATGTCTTTTGGTTGGCGCATTTAATCCGTTTACATTCAGTGTTATTATAGAAAGATACGGGTTTAGAGTCATTGTGATGTCTGTATGTTTTATGCTTGTAGTGATGTCTCTGGTACTTTGTCTCACAGGGTCCCCCTTAGGATCTCTTGTAGGGCTGGTTTAGTGGTGACAAATTCCTTCAGTTTTTGTTTGTTTGGGAAGACCTTTATCTCTCCTTCTATTCTAAATGACAGACTTGCTGGATAAAGGATTCTCGGCTGCATATTTTTGCTGTCTAGCACCCTGAAAATCTCGTGCCAATTCTTTCTGGCCTGCCAAGTTTCAAAAGAGAGATCAGTCACGAGTCTTATAGGTCTCCCTTTATATGTGAGGGCACGTTTACCCCTTGCTGCTTTCAGAATTTTCTCTTTATCCTTGTATTTTGCCAGTTTCACTATGATATGTCGTGCAGAAGATCGATTCAAGTTACGTCTGAAGGGAGTTCTCTGTGCCTCTTGGATTTCAATGCCTTTTTCCTTCCCCAGTTCAGGGAAGTTCTCAGCTATAATTTCTTCAAGTACCCCTTCAGCACCTTTCCCTCTCTCTTCCTCCTCTGGGATACCAATTATGCGTATATTATTTCTTTTTAGTGTATCACTTAGTTCTCTAATTTTCCCCTCATACTCCTGGATTTTTTTATCTCTCTTTTTCTCAGCTTCCTCTTTTTCCATAACTTTATCTTCTAGTTCACCTATTCTCTCCTCTGCCTCTTCCATCCGAGCCGTGGTGGTTTGCATTTTGTTTTGCATTTCCTTTAAAGCGTTTTTCAGCTCCTCGTGACTGTTCCTTAGTCCCTTGATCTCTGTAGCAAGAGATTCTCTGCTGTCCTGTATACTGTTTTCCAGCCCAGCGATTAATTTTATGACTATTATTCTAAATTCACTTTCTGTTATATTATTTAAATCCTTTTTGATCAGCTCATTAGCTGTTGTTATTTCCTGGAGATCCTTCTGAGGGGAATTCTTCCGCTTGGTCATTTTGGATAGTCCCTGGTGTGGTGAGGACCTGCAGGGCACTTCCCCTGTGCTGTGGTGTATAACTGGAGTTGGTGGGCGGGGCCGCAGTCCGTCCTGATGTCTGCCCCCAGCCCACCGCTGGGGCCACAGTCAGACTGGTGTGTGCCTTCTCTTCCCCTCTCCTAGGGGCGGGATTCACTGTGGGGTGGCGTGGCCCGTCTGGGCTACTTGCACACTGCCAGGCTTGTGATGCTGGGGATCTGGCGTATTAGCTGGGGTGGGAAGGCAAGGTGCACGGCGGCGGGGGGGGGGGGGCAGGCTTAGCTCGCTTCTCCTTAGGTGATCCACTTCAGGAGGGGCCCTGTGGCAGCCGGAGGGAGTCAGATCCGCTGCCGGAGGTTTGGCTCCGCAGAAGCACAGAGTTGGGTGTTTGCGCGGAGCGAGCAATTTCCCTGGCCGGAACCGGTTCCCTTTGGGATTTTGGCTGGGGGATGGGCGGGGGAGATGGCGCTGGCGAGCGCCTTTGTTCCCCGCCAAACTGAGCTCTTTCGTCCGGGGGCTCCGCAGCTCACCCTCCCTTTGTCCTCCAGCCTTCCCGCTTTCCGAGCAGAGCTGTTAACTTATGACCTCCCAGATGCTAAGTCGCGCTTGCTGTCGGAACACAGTCCGTCAGGCCCCTCCGCTTTTGCCAGCCGGACTCGGGGGCTCTGCTTGGCCGGCGAGCCGCCCCTCCGCCCCGGCTCCCTCCCGCCAGTCCGTGGAGCGCGCACCGCCTCTCCGCCCTTCCTACCCTCTTCCGTGGGCCTCTCGTCTGCACTTGGGTCCGGTGAGTCCGTTCTGCTAATCCTCTGGCGGTTTTCTGGGTTATTTAGGCAGGTGTAGGTGGAATCTAAGTGATCAGCAGGACGCGCGGTGAGCCCAGCGTCCTCCTACGCCGCCATCTTCCTGCCGCCTCCCACACTCTTCATATCTTACCAAGGATTGAAGACCTGCCCTCTTCCCCTTTCTGAAAGCTGTGACCCTTGCCTTTGTGTTCAGGTGTTTGCTCTGCTCACTTCCAGGAGCCAGCAAGCCCAGATGTGTATGAACAGTTTCTTAGCCAGATCTGCTGTTCTAAGAGCCCTCCCACCACCCCTTTAGACCTCCCCTGTCCTTGGCTGCAGCTATTCAAGGTCCCCCGCTTGGATAGATAAAAGGCGTCAAACTGTAAGGAGTACAGAGACAGAAATCGGAGGTGAAAGGAGGATATTCTGGATAAAGAAGTGATATGGGGGATGGGGAGTGCAGAAGAAGAGAAAGAAAGGAGAAACTCATCAAGCACAACTTTGCTATAGTTTAAGTGAGATCTTTGTATAGATCTCCTACCCTTCGATTATTACAGTCCTGTTTTCACCTCCATTTTCAGATAAGAAAACTAAGGCCAAGACAGGTTATGGCCTTGCCCAGTGGCTAAGTGGCAGGGCAGAGACTCTAGTTCAGCCCACGGATTCTAAATGTGGAATCTTTTCCTTTCCACCATGCTGCTTCCTACCCCCAAACAGGAGTACAGATATAAATATATCAGCATCCTTCCAGAAGCTCAGACTTAGGGGTCAGGATTGGGAAATAAGGAGGGGATTTCAACCACTTAACATTCTGTGAACAGAAAAGGGGTTTCCATTGAAACAGATAACCAGGTTTCCTATTGGAAACACGGGGATTATTCACGAGAAGTTAGGAAACGTTTGGAGATACGCACACTTCTTATGACTTGAATGTCTCTGTTGAGTTATTTACACATTGTCTTGCCCCTCTCCCTTTTGTCTCTCTTATGAGTCCCAATTGCCATGGGGCTGAGAGTCCATGCAAAGGAAGGAAAATCAATGGCTCTTCTAAGGTAATGGGACTCCCAAAACAGATGGCCACCAAGTATCAGATATGAAGCATGGCTTGAGATGAGAGAATGGGCTTGTACAGATTTCACAAGTGAAGAAGCTGAGAGTCCAAACAGCGACAGTCATTTATCTACCTACCCACTTGTGTATCCATCCATTTGCCATTCGTTTATTTATTTATTCTTTCAAAAAATTCACCAAGTGTTTGCTATGTTCCAGAGATGGAGTGAGGTACTAGGAATACTGAGATATAGAATAAGACTAAGACTGTCCTGGATTCTATGGTCAGCTGGAGATAAAAGAATCCAATGGTTTGTCACAAAACAATGGGAGAGGTGTTCTAATAGAAATTGTGTTAAGCGTTGTGAGAATACGTTGGAAGGAACCAATTTTCCCGTGGAGAGTTTTGCAAGTTTTTACAAAAGAAAGAACATATGATTTTGGTCTTTTAAGGATAGGCAGGTGTTTGCCAGGCAGATGCATTTGCAAAGGGTGTAGATGCCTGGCAGTGAGAAGTGAGAACAGCAGGCATAGAAGCACAGAAATCATAATGGCCTCAGTGCTGTAGCTGGATCAAAAATTATCTTTGTGTGAGGGTAGAGGGAAGGTGGGCCTTGGGTGGGGAGGGAAGGAAGCTTGACCACTTTGTTGGAACAGGCTTATGAATGGATATGAATACCAGGCCAAAAAATACATGCCGCCCCATACACAATGGGGGAGATTCTGTGGTTCCACTCAGGTGTTGATCTCTACACTGGCATCATTTACTAAGCTCCTCAATTCTGATTGAGGTTTCTCTGGAATTTGTTCCCTCGATCTGGGAGCTTGTGTGATTAATGCATATTAGTGAAAAGAGAGTGGGGATTGTGTTTAGGAAGCATGAACCGTTGATAGCTCTTTGCCAATAAATACAATCAATTTATCAGAACTGATTATCCCATTCAATCCCATCAAAACACCCTGATTACTCTTAGGAACAATTAAACGTATCATTCTTGGGAGGTAAACCAGAGGCCAGCTCCACTGTTGGGTCACATTGACTGAATTTGGTCATTTGAGTTCCAATGACTCACTGACAGCATGAGATATGCTGGGTCTTTACATGTATTACACATTGTATGTTGTAATCCTGATATCATCTTATATACAAGTTTTTTTTGTCCTCTCTATCCAGGAGAAGAAATTGAGGTTCAGGGACCTGAAGTACCCAGTTCAAGGTCATGCAGCGAGAAAGTGTTAATACTGAGGTGTAAGGTCAAGGCTGTCTGCTTTCTAATCTGGTGTAATCAGGAGTGTGATCGAGAGGTCTTCCTACCCTTGTCTGATGAAAAGGGGTTCACAATGATTTCAGACAACAACATTTGGATTCACGACTCTATTCAGTACATTTTGTTGAGCACCTTCTATGAGTTAGACACTGTTCTAAATCCAGAAAAACAAATGCAAAAAAAAAAAATGCAAATCTCAGAACAGGAAGGAACGTTTGCAAACCTCTGGTACCTCAAGATTGAATCTAGAATATATAATGATCTCTTATAACTAGAAAATGAGACAACAAAAAAAATGGACAAAAGGTTTGAGGAGATGCTTCACAAAAGAAGAGATTTCAAGAAAAAACACATGCCTAGGTGTTCAACATCATTAGCCATCAGGAAATTGAAAATGAAATACAGGGAGATACCTCTCCACACACTCCATGTTGGATAAAAATGAAAAAGACTGACAATAACAAATATTGGTGAGGGCGTGGAATGCTCAGACACCCCTGGTGGGAAATTAAAGTTGTGTGACATTGTGGAAAATGGGTGAGCAGTTTTCCAAAAAGTTAAACATACCATACATCCACTTGGAGGTCTTTACCCAAGAGAAATGAAAACATGTCTACAAAAACACTTATATTCAGATGTTGACAACAGCTTTGATTGTAATAGCTGACAGTTGGAAACAATCCAAATATCCATCAATAAGGGAATGAAAAACAAACAGTGGTATATCCATACAATAGAATGCTTCTCCACGAGAAAAAGAAATAAACTACTGATAGACACAACAGCTTGTGTGAATCTCAAAACAATTACGCTGAATAAAAAATGTCAGGCAAAAAAGCACCTGTAGGGTGTCATCTACATAAAACTCTAGAAAATGTAAATTAATTTATAGTGACAAAAATCCAATCAGCAGTTTTCTATGACCAGGAGTGAAGGGAGGGATGGATTGCAACGGAAGCAAGAGGAAATTTCAAGGGATGATGAAAATATTCTGTATCTTGATTATGGCAGGTGCAAAATCAAAGTCATTGAACATTCAAAGTAGTTGAACTGTGCCCATTATACATGAGCAGTTTATTGTGCATGATTATACCTCAATACAGTAGATTAAAATGAAATTGAGGGGTGGGTGGGTAGAGACAGGCAGATACCCGCACTGTACCATGTGAGGCCTGAGAACTCAGAGGAGCGAGGCGTCAATCCCATCACACAATTCCCCACTCAGCCCGGGGCTGGGGGACTGACGAGGCTCTGAAGAGGGACCATCCTGTCCTAGATCTGAACAGCAGACAATTCTTATTGTTGTTTTTTTTTAAATCCCCTGTGTCAGATATTTCCTGCCTTTCAGAGATTATCACCTGGAGTGGAAAGGAATTTTGGACTGGGAGTCAGCTGATAGGGGCTCTCTCCGTAGCTTCTTACATGGCCTTGTCCTTGATCTTGATCTTTCCTTCTCTGAGCCTCAAATTTCAAACCTGCAAACTGAGGGAGTTGCCCTGGAGCCCAAGACGACCAGGAACGTTTTCTACACTCTTGACATCAAAAAGTTTTCTTAAGCTTCCTTGCTTTTTTTTTCTTTCTCCTCAAATAAAGTGATTTCCCCCTCCCTTCCCCCGGAACATATTTTTCAAGATAATGAGGGAATTCCAAGTCCTTGATAGAAACCTAATGTACTCAGAACCTGTGCAAGCTTCCTCTCTGGCCGGCCCCCTGCCTCTCTCTTGGGCTTCTCTCTACCTCTCTGCTCACCGTTTGCTCCCTATGCTCCAGGCACATGGAGTTCTTTGCCATTGCTCACACCCGGCTGGCCCTCTCGGACTTCTTTACTTTTATATGTGCTCCTCCTGCTTCTGCTTGGTTCCCGTCGTGTCACAGGAGCGGGAAGACGCTGAGTGATGTGCACGTCTTCTCACGGATGGCCAGAGGCATCCGCCCCGCAGACATTTTCTGGCACTCCTTGGCTTGTGGCCACACCACTCTTCTCTGTGCCTCAATCTTCAAACCACCTTCTCCTCTGTGTCTTCTGTTCTGTGTCTTCTAAGGGCGCTTGTCGTTGGGTTTAAGGGCATAAGTTTACCTTCACAGAGACTGAGTACCAGGACATAGACATGTCTTTCTTTTTTTTGAGGTGACCATTCAGCTCACTACACATGGTAAAGAATTACAGCCTGTTTTGTGACGAAAGTCTGCCTTGGGTGAGAATGGAGGCAGGGAGACCAGTGAGGAGGCTCATGCAATTGTCTGGGTGAGAGACCCTGTGGCCTGGGCCAGGCGAAATGGGGGGCAGGGGGTAGAAGTGAACACACATTTTATAGGCATAGAGCAAGTCTGAATGAGGCTTGTCAGCGAGGGAGAGGTGACAAGGATTTCTCCAAAGATGGAAGGAAGTTGGCACTAATGGAGATGAATAGAATTGGGCGGGGCACACTCTGGGGGTGGGAAGCAATGAAGAGTGTAGCTTTGGACACATGTACGTATTTTGTTTCCTGTTAGACATTGAAGTGGTGATATTAAACACGTGTTGAGCACATTAGTCTGAGTTCGCAGGAGAGTTTGGTGCTTTAGATGTAAATCGGTACGGCATCAGTGGGGAGGGGATCAGATCACCTATGGAGTAAGCGTACAAGGAAAAGAGAAAGCCAGAGACTGGAGCGCAGGCTCTTGGGCATCGGGCAGTCAGGAGAAGTAAGGAGAAAGCAGCAAGACACAGAGTAGGAGCAGCCACTGGTTGGAGAACCAAGAGTCGGCATTTGGGTGGAAATCTATCTGAATCCAAACCCCTTTCCCAAGACCACCTGAGGCGAAGGACTGGATTATAAATCTCTCTGTCTCCATTGACTACCACAGGGCCAACACAAAGCAGATGCCATCCACGTACCTGGTTTATAATGAAAAAAAAAAAAATCCCAGATATGGTACTATGTAGGCTGGAGCTTCCCCAATGGCGGCACCCGATGTGGTTAGTGGGGTTGGTGGAAAGGGAGCAGGAAATAAGGCAGGACCTTGACTTTCTCCATCGGTTGAAGTGACCCACAAGTTGACATTTCAGGAAGCCCTCAGCCATCCCAGGCAGTCCCAGGCAGGAAGGCTAAAAGAGAAGCCAGTTAGGCAGAGGAAATGGCTGTTGGTATTTAGTGGGGGAGGAACCAAAAGGCAGAAGAGGCAGGACCAGAAAGGGAAGAAGATGTGGCCATCCTGAAGAGCAGGGCTGGGCTCAGGAGAGTGGAGAAGGACTGAAGAAGACAGTCGTCACCTTGGGTGATAAGGGGGTGGCCTGACATGGCATAGCCAGGCTGCTGGACTCATTTTAGTCCAGGTTCTACACCTTTCTGCACCTAGGTCTTTTCATCTGTGAGTGCAGCTAGAACCTGCTCTCCTCGAAACTTTGTGTTGAGGATCAGATGAGATTGTGCAAGTGGAAGTGTCTTGCAAAAGAAAGCCGCTGAGCCCAGGAAGAGGGTTGGTTTTGAAGGAGGGATCATTTGCGACAGGCTTGGAAAGTGATCAACTACCATGACAAGAACGTTAGCTTACTGTGTCTGTCCAATCTTGTACAGAAGATGTATACAGAGTTCCTAATCTGTGCCAAGCTCTGTGCCCAGCTTTAGAAGAACCAGGAAGGACCAGACAAGATCCTGACTCTCAAGGGCTCCTTGACCAGTGGTAGTGGGGTTGGGGGAGGCCAGCTCAGCTTACCCATAATGAGTGTCTTACATCCTTCTATTTACCAAGGGCTTCCTCTGCCAGTGGTTATACTGTTGTAGGCTCAGAGGCTATGGTGGTGAAGAATAGAGTTTACTTGTGTATCCCAGGTTGTTGGCGGGCATTGGACGGTGTGTTTATAGAGCTGAAGGAACCCAAGCTATGGAATATTGGCAGTTTGGGCATTACCCAGGAGTTTATAGAAATACAAATTCTTGGGGTTCTCCCTAGACCGACTCTATCAGAATCTGCATTCTAACACAACTGCAGGTGATTTATAGGCACATAAAATTGCAGAGGCACTGACACTATCGACATTTTGGACCAGATGATTCTTCGATTTGGGGAAATGGTCTGTGCATTATAGGATGTTTAGGGGCACCCCTGGCTTTTACCTACTAGAAGCCAGTAGCAGCCCCCTCCCCCAAGATGTGAAAAGCAGAACAATCTCCAAACATCCTCCAAATGTCCCCTAGAGGGCAAAATAGCTTATCACTGAGACCACTGGTCTAGAGCAGAGCTTCTCGAAATGTGGTCCTCGACCCACAGCATCTGCAGCACCTGGGAACCTGTTAGGAATGCGGATTCCCAGACTTCACACAGACCCACGGACTCAGAAACTCCAGAGGTGCGGCCGAGCAGCTTGTGTTTTAACGATCTTTCCCGGTGCTTCTGATGAACGCTGAAATGTGTTGCAACAGTGGTTTTTGTCCCCGGAGGCACAAAAGTTTTGAAACCATATAGTATCTGGGCCCCACTCCAACCCAATTACATCAGATCTCCAGAAGTAAGTGACCCAGATGATTCAGATGCATAGCCCAAATTGAGAACCAATCAAGACAAAGGCAGGAAAAGGGATTCAGCCGAACTCACAGAGGTAGCCAATAAGAGAAGACCACAACCCAAGTCTCCTGCCTCTCTGGTCCGGGGGCCTGTTTTTCACTAGGAAGATGACAAGGTGACAGACAGCCTCTTGAACTGGCTCCTGAGGAATTCTACACCCACAGGGCATGTTCAGACACATCTTTGATCAGGTGGCTCAGTGTGTGCAAATGCTCTCATTTCTGAGATGTTCTGTGACACAAATTGCCCGGTGGGCTTCACAGAGAGGTTGGAAGGAGTTCACTGTGTTCATAGTTTTGTGGACACCAGCTAAGAGTTCCGGACCCGAATCTTCCTCTCTCTGTGTGCTGTCTCCACCCCTAACACCCTGAGGTTGGAACGTTTGCTGACTTCTTTCCACAAGGCTCCGTAGGTGATGTTGGCCTATCTGGAAACACCAGAAACGTCAACACTCACATAAAAATGTTTGTCACAGGTGATAACCCACATAGTCACTCAAGCACCACAGGACAAAAATAGGCAGAAGGAGCTTTTGAAATTCTTTAGGGGAAGATAGGCAGTAAGTGGGCTTTGTACTCTTTCCTCAACATCCTCACACGCTATTAAAAACAAGCTCAGAATATGGCTCCTGGTGAAGCCAGACATTGTCCATGGAGGGCTCTCACGTTCCGTCACGACCCGAGTCCAAACAGCTCGTGGGCCACTCACGTCCATCATCTTGGTAATCATCACGAAAATTCTGTGGAGAGGAATTCCGCTCCACTTTGCAGCTGTGGGAGCTGAGGCTCCGAGAGCTCTTGCCCGTCCTATTCGATCGGCCCGTCAACACTTACCAAGTGCCAACTGGTGACGTTGGCACCAGGCTCTGGGCTGTGGGATGGTTTGGGCCCAACTTCATAGAGCCCCAGTCAAATGCGAAGGTCAATAGATCCACAATGTGGGGTGGGTTTATGCCAGTTATTTCCTTTGGTCTCTTGGCCACAGCCATCCCCCAATCCACTCTATGGATATGGAGCCCGGAAACTCTCTTCCCATTTTGTGCAGATCATGCAGCGGCAGGGAGAGCTCCTGTCCCTTACAGCTTGTGGCACCACAAGCCCCAGTTGTGCCCTTTCCCAGCTCTCTGCACCTGAGCACCAGCCGTCCAGGCATCGGAGCCTGAGGCCTCAGTGCCACCTACAACGCTGCCCTTCCCCCAACCGTGAGGCACCCTCTCAGAGGTTCCCCCCCCCAGACGTGTGGTGTTCAGAACACTAGCCCCAAAGGCCCCGCCTCTGAACTTCTAGATCCTTGTAACTCCACCTCTTCCCTTTTTCTCTCCTCGTGATGGGGCTAGAAATGGCTCTCCAAAGTCATGACTCTCTGGGCTAACTCAGCATCGATTCTCAAAAGCCTTTTCAGCCTCTCAACCCCTATGTAACAAATCCCCTGTATTAAATCCCATCTGTCTGGAATGACCCATGATGGCTTCTAGGCCCTGGCTGGACCCTGGTTGATTCAGGTAAACCACATTGGGTTTACCAAATTTACCTTCTTGAAAAGGTGGCAATGGCGAGAAGTGGAAAATGGATAGGAGGTAGCAGGGGAAGAGAGGAAGGAAGGTTGTGTCCAGAAGAGGGAAAAGCATGTGCAGAGGCCCAGGAGCTGGAGAGAAGACGGGCAGAAGTGGAAGGTATGAAAATGCATAATGTGGAGGCCTCATAAGCAGGGTACTGGCCTCCTCTGGGGGATCCCTGGTGTGGACAGCCTCTCCCAGAGGCATGAAATGTGGTGCCCTGGTTTGGAGATTGGGTGGAAGGTGTTGGCTCATATCTCAGGGGTAATGGAGAATCACAGAAGGATTTTAAGCAGGAGAGGTACCTGATGTGATCTGCGTTTGAAAAAGGCTACTTTATCTTGGTGAGAGAATATGTGGGGGAGAGGCTCAGTGGTAATGGGAGGTTAGTTAAGAGATAGTTCTAGCAGTTTCTCCGGGAAGAGGTGGATGAATGGGGCTTTAGTGCGAGATCACTCACTTTGTGATCTGGAGTTGGTCATTCCCTCTTTCTGATCAAACATCTGTAAAATGAGGAGGTTAGATCAGAGCCGGGATTCTTAGCGGGGGCAGGAGTCCTATGTGGGGGTCCCTGGATGGGGGTCAGAGAATTGTAGAGCCTCTGGGGTGGCTCACAAATGCTTGGATGTATGTTCACACGTACCTTTGTCCCACAGGAAAAAGGGTCCCTGGCTTTCCAAACATTCCCTGAGAGGTTAATTGTTCCAAAGTTTAAAATCAGTCCTTTAGGGGGCCCTGGGTGGCTCAGTCGGTTAAGCGACTGACTCAAGTTCGGGTCATGATCTCAAGGGTTGTGAGTTAAAGCCCCGTGTCGGGCTCTGTGATGACAGCTCAGAGCCTCGAGCCTGCTTCGGATTCTGTGTCTCCCTCTCTCTCTGCCCCTCCCCCACTCTTTCTCTCTATCTCTCAAAGAATAAGTAAACATTAAAAAACTTAACAAAAAAATTAATAAAACCACTCCTTTAAATGGCAATCTCACAATGCACTTGGGGCTCAACTGTCAAGGATTCCAAACCCTGTGCCTTTCCAGGGATTAGGGAGGAATGCATTGTTTCCTGCTGGCTGTGAGAAAGTGACTGCGGAAGAGGAGGGTGTCCCGACACCATCCTGGAGGCTGAGTGTTGTCACTTGTGAGCTGTGCCAAGCACAGGTGGGGAGAAGATGCCTATCGTTGTGCATTTTCTGAGCAGGAGGCTGGAGGGCGTCACAGCTCAGCTGACAGATGAGGGGACAGCCATTGACACTGCTTTGTCAACCATCCAGAGACTCCCTGAGGCCACCGCACCATCCTGCCGTCCTGCCTCAGAATGCAGAGAAGCCGTGGGGGCCCTGGGACCTCCTCGCATTTCCCTTCCACTGCCACCGCCCACCCTTGACTGCGCCTCGTCCCCCGCCCCTGCGGCCAGTGCTCTCTCTACCCATTCCAATTCCCCTCCTCCAACACAACTGCGTTTTCTCTTGGAAAAACAAAATCTAAAATCAGACTTCATCCTCAGTCTTAGGAATTGAGGTCACTGGGTCCCATCTCCAAAGGGAAATGCAGCATCGCGCTGCAGCGAGACTGGAAATGTCGTTCCTTCCCGCGAAAGTAGGTCAGGAACCAGAACGCTGCAGGGGCGGAGGTCTTTCTCGTGGTGCCCTTGCAGTCCCAGCAGGCAGGCCAGCAGCTGGCTCCCTGAGCACGCGCCCACCGTGTCCTGCCTGTCCAGCCCGAGGGCGGCATCCTTCAACCGGGGCTCCCGGCGACGGTACAGATGCTTTTCCTATGACTCCCGCATGCCCCATCTTGCTGGGATTTCTTAAATTTCTCTGTGGAAGCTCTTTACGGTCTGTGACCCTGGCCACTGCAGAGCCGAAAAGACAACAGATTTATGGGGGGCCAGGAGAGCCACAGTCGAAGGATGAGTTTTCCCTGCCTTCAGTCGGTAATTTATTTTTAAATGATCTTTCCGTTATTTATGGGTCTCGGCGACTCTGATGGCTGGAGTGAATTGCATCTTATCAGACGAGCAAAAACTAACTGCATTAAAGGGAAGCCCTCACGTTTCATCAAAAGGAGGATCCAGAGGGCTTCTTAGAAGTGCCGCTGGACTGGGCTGTCTCCTTTTGTCCTTGAACAGCAATGTGGCTCAGGGCAAAGCCTTTGGGCCTCAGAGCCAAACACACTGGGGTCAGGACCTCATTCCGTCCTCAGTGAAGGTTGTGCATAAGGCAAGACCCCGAGCTGCCTTCCCACCTTGCAAAGCGGGGCTCGAGGCACCCCCTGTAGATGTTATGGTGATGACCAGGGGAGACCATATAAAATGCCTGTCCCGGCCACACTCAGTAAATGCTACCTATGTGATCTCTATTCCCTTCCTCAACCTTGTTCTCGGCTCCCCTCTGGGAACGCACGAGTCAAAACCCAGGATGTGAACACAATCGCCTTTATATGGGGTTTTGACAATTTCAAAATGTAAGTTCGCGCAATCGACTCGCTTGGAATCCCAACCCTGGTGTTCAAATAACATCTGAAGACAACCAGGCTAGGCTGGCAGTTTATTTCCTGCACCAAAATGAAGATCGCTTCTACTCCGGCATAATTACAGTTTAGCGGGCCTTGTCTGCGGCTGATGATTTTCGCAACTACACAACTGTCTATTGTTCTCCTGTAGCTCGTTACCATGGCGATCTAATTAAAGCAGCATCCGATGCCGCCAGCCCATAGGCAGGGGCCGTGTGCGCAGCTCCTGGTGGCCGGGGGGCGCGTGGCCTGCCCTCCCGAGGCCCTTCCCCAAATTCCGAAACGAGCACCGGTTGTCCGGGATAGGACCGGGCAAATGTCTTCAGTTTCTGAAACGAGCTTCGAGGTAAATGCCACTCCCTCTGTTTTCTGAAGAGACGCTGACTAGGAAGGTACGGCAGGCTTGCTTTGTGACCTTGGGGAAGTTGCCAGATACGGCTCATTCTCAGGCTCCTCATGTATAACCCGGCGACGACACCTGCTTTGCGGAGAAAAGAACGTCTGTGAAGGCGCCGAGAATAAAAATGCCTGGGGCCGATCACCGTTTCCCCCCTTCCTTGTCATCTCTTCCCAATGGCGGGAATGGCGGGGTGGGGACAGAGAGCGCGGCCCTTCCGTCTAGCAGCCTCACTCACGTCCAGAGCAGAGCCCGAGGCAGAGAGTGGGAGACCTCTCGGGACCTGTCACCTGATCCGTCAAGTGGGGACAACAGGAGCCGGCTCACATGGTGATGATGATGCCGTGAGATTTCGCAACGTGCCTGGCACATGTCTGGCCTGCGGGAGGTCCTCAACAAATGCCAGGCCTTGGGAAGGACAGTTCAGTGCTCCCCCATGCAGGGGCCAATGGCTAGCATTTTATGACTTGCCTTGTAAGTGGCCAAGGACGTGGGCTCTGGAGGAACTATTTAGGCTGCAAATCCTAGTGGGTATGACCCTGGGCAAGTCACTTAATTTCTTTGTATCACTAGTCTTGTCTGTAAACCAAGAATAATAAAGAATGGAGCTGGGGCTGCGCGGATGGCAAAAATGGTATGTGCCCGCGAGGCACTTGACGCTGAGTCGGAGGTTAATTATCATCCTCCGGCTCTGTTGGTGCCCGGAGTACCATGAGCCTCTCTCTCTTTGAATACAGTGCTCAGCATCTTCCTATCAAGAGCACGTGCCCATTTAATGAGCTCTTTCGAGGTGCCAACATATGCAGCTGTCATCTTCTTTAATCCTAACATCATCCTACGACGGGAGTGCCACTGTGACCCCAGTTCTCAGAAGGATCAACGCAGACGTGAAGGGGTAAGGTGACGTGTCCTGGTGCGGCGCTCGCGGGTCACGGAACAGGGATTTGAGCACCCCAGGCTCGCGCTTTTTCGCAACCACTATTCTCTGCTGCCGCTCGCTGGATTGTCGTTGCACACCTGTGTGGTTGGCACTGGCGTTCCCGTTCAAGGGGATGAGTGAACAGATCTAAAGAAAGGCAAGGTTCTGCATGGGACCCGCGACTTCTGCGTCGCCCTGCTCCCCAATTCGAGGGCAGGTGCCCTCCTATCTCATTGCCTGATGCCAGCCCTGTTGACCATCACTGATCCGGCACCTGCCGATGTCTTCCCCCTTGCCTCCTCTCGCTGCCTCCCCTAGCATTCCCCCAGCACTGTGTGTGTGAGGCTGTGCAGTGTGGACATGTGCTACTGATTATTTACAGGGTTCATCAAAGGCCCGGGCTCTTGCCTTGTAGCCAGAACGGCTCAACACCTCGTCCGCCCACCACAGCCCTCATTTCCTTTTTATGAAGATTGGAGAGCAAAAACATTTCAAAGGCTACCAATTAAATGAACCCCGCCGTGCCCATAACCACAGAGCACCTTTGGAGAACTGGGGAGTTGTAGAGTCAGTAACTGACAGGCCAGCACATGTGTTCTTTACAATCCCGTACTTCTCCCGAGACGTTGGCTGCTTTCCCTCCGTTCTTGATGCCCTTTATTCTTCCCAGTCAGTCCAAGGGACAGAGCTATGGCTCTGCCTGGCACATTTCCAACTGGTTTCTGCTAACCCAGCGTGCCCACCTACAGGGCCCTACCACCTGATGGGCCAGGGCAAGCTCATGGCCCTGAACGGGCCTCTTGACTGAGGAAGGCTAAGTTCCGCCCGTCTAACTGCTCACCTACTCCTGATTGTCCTATATCGCTGAATGTCTCCCGAACCCTCGCTTTCCTTCCATCCCATTTCCGCTGCCCTCAGTGCAGACTTAGCATCTTCCTTCTGGGATGTTACAGTAGTCTTGCGAGGATTTCCTTTCCCCGACCAACTCTAACTTCAATCCACCCCAGACATGGTCACCTAAGGAATTGTCCCAAGACACAGAAGTCTTTGCTACCATATTTAAAATCGTCTAATGACTCCCCGTTGCCACAGGGTGGAGTCAGATGTCCCTAGGCTGGCGGACCAAACCTCTGTGACGGGGTCTCTGTTTTGCCAAACCTGCTACTCCCTAACCTAGACTCTTGGTCCCAGCAACACTGAAGGTGGGGCTCCCTGTGGTCACCAGACCTTTTTTTCACCTCAGGACCTTGGTTCACGTGTTATGCTCTGCCTGTGATGCCTTTCCGAGTTCCTCTTTCCACCGCTATTTCTGTTTGCTCTTCAGTGCACAGCTCAGGCATCACCCAATGGATGATAACCTCATGGTCACCCAAGTTCACGGCATCCTCCCTTTCCACGCTTCTATACCCTTGTGGGCCCCTTACACAGCACGCGTCGTTTTGTACGCGATGATCTGATTTCTCCCTTTTCTCCTCCGGTAGGCTGACAGACTTCTGAGAGTAGGGACTCTACCTTATCCATTTTTGTCGTTCTAGCATCTCACTCAGTTACTGGCTCAGAGGAGACACTCACTAAGAGTCTGTTGCATTCAGCCAAGGCTGAGTTGGCTCAGGGAAAAAGGAACAGCTGGCAGTCTAAGGAGAAGAGCCTTATCATTTCAGGCTCAACTATGTGTTTCATTGATCTTGAATAAGAAACCAATAAAAGAGTTCACACGTTCCTGCTCCCCGGGAGGCTGGTGTTTGACAAAACAGCAGAGCGTGTATGTGTGCGATTTTTATCATCCAAACCTCATCCAACCAAGAATGGGCTGAGTCTTGCAGGATTTGGATCACATTCCTTAATGTGTGTCTCAGGGTCGGAAGCATATTCTTCAACACTCCCATCACTTACCAGAGGAATGCTAAGTGGAAGAGACAGCATTCCCTCGGGTGGCAAATTTGGATCTCAGCTTAATAAAACCAACGTATAATGAACATGTGCTTTGAGCTAGGCGTGGGGGAAAGTCCTGGGGAGACAGGAGTGAATCATCCTGATCCCTGCCCACAATAGTTCATGGTTGAGGTGCAGGTGCTACAATCAAGGGAAATCCAAGAGGCTGCAGGAAGCCTTCAGGTCAGACTGTGTGGTCTAGAGGAGGCTGCATATGCCCTGGTTTCCAAAGGGCCACTTGAAATAAGCTGTGTGCTATGCACCATTTTTTTTTTGATGTTTATTGTTTGAGAGAGAGAGAGAGAGAGAGAGAGAATGATAGGGGGAGGGGCAGAGAGAGAGAGAGAGAGAGAGGGAGACACAGAATCTGAAGCAGGCTCTAGGCTCTGAGCTGTCAGCACAGAGCCCTAGGCGGGGCTCAAACCCACGGACCGTGAGATCATGACCTGAGCCGAGGTCGGACACTTAGCTGACTAGGCCCCCCAGGCGCCCCGCGCCATGTGTTTTGAGAGGTGACAGGCAGCCCAGCCTGCCCCAGGCACACAGAGAGGGGTTCACACCGCATCTTCCAGTGTCTCTGAGCTTCCCTTAGAATCTGACCTCCAGGCTGCTCTGTTCAACCGGGTCTTTGGTGACGCTACTCCAGGCATCACCCTTCAAAATGTGTCTTATGGATCATTGCTCTTAAAGCCAATGGAAGCATTTTGCAGATGAAGCTTGTGAAGTAGAATGATGATGGGGGCGGATCCAGGGTTCTAGCATTAACTTTATCGTATACGAGCCGTATGACTTTGAATTAGTCTTCTTTACCTCTCTGAGTCTCAGTTTTCCCATATGCACAGTATAGTCTGACTTCTATGATCTTTGGGGAGATTTAATTGGAACTTCTTCTAGCCAGGTTCTCTGCAGGAAAGACCCTGCCGGGCTGGGCATCGAGTTCCAGCTTGGGATAAGAGGAGAGCCTGAAATTTTGGATGGTGTGGCCGAGGACGGGGGGTGGGAGTGGTCATTGCTGGATTCCCCTACGAGGCAAGCAGGTCTGTGGGTCAGTGGGAGCCACCGCAGTTCGGACAGTCACGGCAGACACAAAGCCTCAGAATTACCCTGCAATGCACACAGGTCATGAAGCAATAAAACGCCTTTTAAAATGTCATCTGCTGAACTGCAGATTCCAACTAATAAATCCCAGTGACCTGGAGGTACCTGGGGGTCAAACATTTGCAAAATGGCCCCTGGAGCTGCCCTGCTTTCTGGAAGATGAGCCTGCTTTATGAGATTGCTGTTTGATGGTTGCTGTAGAGGCCAGCACATCCACACTGGGTAGGGGGCATGGGGAGGGGGACAGACAGACTCAGAAACATCTTGTAATTAGCCCGATGTCCCAGTGAATCACTTGTCACAACCCACCGTTTTGGAGGGATTGGGAGCTGTGGCCCTCCAAAGGACCGGCTCTGTAATCTGGAAAACCACGTGATCACCACCGGAGCCAGGGGATGTGGAGATGGGCTGGCTCGATTTTCAGAGAGTAAGGGAAAGGAAGAGAAAGAGAGATCATCATCAAAAGGCACAGGGAGGAAGCCAAGATGAAGGGTCGCCACTGACCCTCCAGGAATGGAGTTGAGTCAATTCACCTGTCGTATCTCCCCTCACCTGCCAGGAACTCTTGCAATAAGCACCCTAGCCCGCCCCTTTTTCTTGCCAGATGGTGAAAGTATGGCTAGAAGAGCAGCTTTTTGCCCTCTGAGGGCCCTCTTGGGAAGAGGTAGAGCCGGTATTCCTGTCTGGGTCTTTCTGGCTCTTTCCTGGTACCGGCCACTTTTTGTTCCTGCTCAGAACAGCCATCTCACCCAGGGGAGAGAGGAAGGGCATTCCTTCCGCTGTACCGTTGAGGAAGTAGAAGTTTGGGGAGGTGACGGGAATCACAGAAGGTTTCGCGCAAGGAGAATCCCTTGAGCCAGCCTTGGAAAGTGGCACGGGGAGTGTCACAAGCGGGCAGAGCAGTGAGCACAGGCCTGGGCAGCAGGTGCCTGAGGTGTGCTGGTTCCAGAGAAATAGATCTTTGGCTAGAGGGTAACTTTCCATGGTCTCTCCGCGGGAGTGACGCTCTTGCGCCTGCGGTACCACAACGCAGAATTGCAGGCAGTCGTGAAATCGCCTTGGTGGCACCCTCCCAGATGCATCCTTGAAAGACAGGTGCCTCCACCCCCCGCTGATGCTGAAGAATGGGCCGCTGTCTGGCCAAAGCTTCTGTCTCCAGACACTCACATTGCTGAGCCCTTTGGCCAGGTCTCATTGCCATATTACGTGTCACCTCATTCCTTCTGCTGTACCTTAAGACACCCTCTTTCTCCCATCCTTCCCACTTTCCATGACCTGGTGAATCCTGCCTCACCTTCAGGGGCTGCTCCAAGCCCTAACACCTCCAAGAAGCCCATCTGGATTGCCAAATTTCTGAATCCCCTCCACTGCCCCCCTCCCACAATCAGCTACCAAATGAAAACAAGCCATCCTCTTTTTCTGATAGGAACCGAGCCTCATAACAAGAATTACATACCGATTTATACACAACATATGTAATTTATATAGAAGCTGCTTTCTTCTCATGCCTTCATAGTCCTTGTCTACTAAATTTGCAATCTCTGGTATATTCACGCTGTGTTGCCCATGTCTAGATGGGTGGACGTTGCTGTGAAGAACCAGGAGAAAAAGAAAAAGGAAGGTTGATCACATCTCAGTGTTTGGGGATGTGGTATCATTGTAATGCTTTGTGTTGACTATGGAAGACGATGAAATCGGTCCTCGAACTGGAGTCTGAGTGTTGTCATCTCACGGAACCCAGAGTTGGGGGCCCTAGTTTATCTGAACACTCAGGGCCCATGGAATGCTAGGAAATGTTAATGTCTGCGTCTCTAACACAGAGAAGCATCCACTGTGTGACTCGTCGGCTTTCTGCCTTTGTCCTGGTCATTGCTGGTTAGACTGATGACTCTTGGGGCTGGAGGGTCAGCCTACACAGGAGCTGTCTCCCCTCCAATCCAGGGGTCCTCCATACGCTCTGGGTGGATTTCTCCTTCACTGCTGCTCCAAAAAGGGACTGCGAGCAATGATCACAGTGGCTCTTCTTAGTGGAAGTGAGGAAGGTCGTAGGGATGCATTGCAGTTTGTATGTAAATGCGTATGGCTGACTTTGCCCCAGGGGGATATTGAGGGGGCCTTAAAAATAATGACCCAGCTCATTAATAGTGAATTATAACGGGGTTTCTGGAGCAGTCCTGAGGACCTTTGCATTCAGAGCATAAATAAGAAATTCATTCAGAGCATAAATAAGAAATTATGGGGAGTGGCGGACCAACCCGGTGCCAGGCTCTCGGCTTCTGTTCCAGGAGGTAGAGACACAGGAGATTTTTCCCTCCATCACCTGTCTGTGACTTGAGGCTTTGAGGTCATCAGGTACAGGGTCTGGAGGTATGACCCCAGACAGAGCACCACTTTTAAGTTCAGAAGTAAAATAAACGGAATGGAAAGAGTCCACGATTTGTAGCCAGAGAGATGTATGTCTTAGACTAAGGATTTGACTTTAGGCTTTAGTTTCCTCATCTGAAAAATGAACATAAAGATGCCTACCGCCCTGGGTTGGGTGAAGACGAATACAGAGAGTTTGTGTAAAAATTCCTAGCCGGTAACATGTATGTAATAAATGTGGGTCCACACTCTGCAGCCACTATTGTCATCAACGTACCCGTGATATAATTTCCACAATTTTGCAGATAACTCAAATATTTGTAAAGGCAAACTGGATTCTAGAGACATCACTGGCTGTCTCTCCTTAGATCTGGGCGTTTAATGGCTTAGTCGCAGGGCCTTCAAAAGCCAGTCGACTCCAATGTGGAGAAGACCCCAAGCGAGGCCCCTCTCTTCCAGGAAGGTTTCTCTTACAAGTTGGGCCCATCCTGAGCTCTGTCTCCCTCTGTTTGCTCATCTGTTTGCATTGCTTTTGTGTTTTCAGCAAGACCACAGATCGTTCCATGAGTCTGGGTCTGATGTTAGAAGACCTAGATCCTAGGAACCCCTTCCACTTACTGTGATCTTGGCAAGCCGCTCAAACTCTCTTAGCCTCTGTTTCCACGTGTGTGAGTTGGAGGTAGCAATATTTGCTTCTTTGCACTGTTGTAAGGATCAGAGTGGATCATGAGTGTACCGTAAAAGCCCAATTTACAAGCATAGTAGTTACTCCTGAAGCACCTTGGCACGACACTCAAAGGTCTCCCTACGAGAGTTCTGCCCTAGCTGTATGGTCTCTCCTTCCCTTCATCCTATGTTCTAGACAAACCGTCCTCTTCCACTGGCCTCTAAATGTCTCCTGTACGTTTCAGACTCCTCTTCTGTGCTATCGCTCCTCTCCCTACCACGCACTTCCCTATTTTACTCGGCTTCACCTGAACTTCTTGGAGCCACCTCGTTCCGCCCTCCGTGTAGAAGGTCCTCCTTCATCATTCTGTCGCTGGAGACCGCTCTCTGCATGGTCTCCCACCAGACACTCACTCTGTAATGAATTGGGGTTGGGGTCGGTGGATGTTAAGCCTGGAGAAGGGGAAGCTCATGGGTCATAACAGGTGGCAGGGAATGTGAATGTCTCATTAAGGACCAACTGTATGCCAGATGCTCTGACAGGAGCTTTATAAACATTGTTTCTCATCCTCAAAAGTCAATGCGAAAAACCCAATTTGCCAAAGAGGAAGTAGAAGCTGAAAATCAAAGCGACTTGCTCCATGGAAACATGGAGCCCGCTTCTGAGTCCAGGTCTATCTGGCTCTAGAGATCCTACTGTTTGTTCAGCTGCGTGAACAGAGTTTGTTGGGTGCGTGTTCAAGAAGGAGGTGCCTGGCTGGCTTGGTTGGAAGCGCTCGCGACTCTTGATCTCACAGTTGTGGGTTCGAGTCCCTCATTGGGGGTAAAGATGGCTAAAAATAAATAAATAAATGAACTTAAAAAAAAAAAAAAAGAAGGAATCTTCCAACTCCATGGAAGGACGCTCTTCCTAATTATGACAGCCACTCCCCCCAGGGGTGGATACAGCCTTTCAGGATGGTGAGTTGCCCACCACTGGAATATGCAAGCGGAAGTTGAAAGCCACTGGCGGGAGCTGCCGTGGTGTAGATTTGGGTCTTTTGCAATCACTAAGCTAAATCCAATCAGAAGAAATGCTTTGATTTCTCTCCTGGCCCTGACTGCTTACAGAACTGCACTCTCGCTCTGCTTGACGCCCCGAGCTGGCTCGCTGAGTGGCTGAGAATCACTCCTGCCCTCACACAGCCACTGTGTCTACACAGCAAACCTCTTAAACGAATGCACAGGCACCTAATGTGGTTGTTTTTCCCAGCACCTTGACTCCTGGATCTCAGGCCTGGACTCTGAAGAAAAAGCTGCCTCTAGACCGATGGCCCTGGTGCCCCCTGTACCCGCCAGAATAGGACCTGGGGGGCCCTGACTGCCCGAGAGCTCTGTCTCCAGAATGGTCCCCCAAAGACAGGCCCCACAAGGGGAGGCTTTGGCGGGCCTGATTGCATGACAAACACCACACATATTGAAACACTCTGGCAGTTTCCCGGTGCCCCCAGTCAGAGCCTGACCCCGGTGACCTCCAACATCTTATTAAAGCCCCTAGAGCCCCACGTCTCTGCGAGGGAGAGAAGGAAGCAGCTCCCGGACTCATTCTCTTCCCTAATTCATTCAAGTAAGCCCGGCTGAGTGGGGCCTGGGCCTTTGATGTTCAAGGCCCCTAATTGGAAGGAAGTGAAGTGTTAGCCTGTCAGCCTTTTAGTCTCTCATCAAATACTTTAAGAGGTATCCGCACACTGCAGTTCTCACACTGGTGCCGAGAAAGCCTGGAGTGGACTGCTTTTTGTTAAAATGTTTAAACTTTGCATCTGTCTAACAGAAAGTTCCATACAGATGTCACAGTTCCCGGTGGGCTCTCGCCCTCCCTCTCCCCTGCTCCCCCGATCCTCCGGTCTGGGGAGGACTCTGTTGCTGGGCTCACAGTGCTCGCCCACCTGCCCGCCGGAGCACGGAGCGGGGAGAGGAAGGTGGCGGCAGGAGCTAATTACTGACCCCAGACGCAGGCCTGTGAGCTCCCGGTTGGGGCCTCCCTCTGCAGAGCCCCTTTGATCTCCCCGTTTGGAATTGTGTCACTCCCCAGGAATGCTGCTCCCCCAGCCCCCATCTCTGAATCCCAGAGTGTTCCAGCCAGAAGAGACTTGGAGTAACCCTTTAGTCTCACCTCTTTGTGTTACAGCCAGCCAGCGACCAAGCCCAGAAAGGGAAAGTGACCGGCCCAACATCATTTCTCTTTCTCAGGGAACTTGCGCACCGCGGGGTCCATAACCCCCGGCTTCTGGCCCCCAGGACAGTCGGATTCTGCACACACCTCTGTGCTTCTCTTTAGGGAGGGGGCAAGGACTGGCACTGTGGGATCTGAGAAACTGAATTTCCATGCAATGCCTACCGTAGTGGACCACAGCCTCAGCGGACGCCAGCCAGTGCTCAGACGCTGGGTGCCTGAGGGTGCACAGAGAGAAGAGGGTCTTTCCCCTATTGGGAGACACCTCCCCCCCCCCCCGCCCTGGCTTCACCAGAGAGAGAAAGAAATAGGGAAGGGGGAGAGACAGAGGAGGGGAGAGAGAGTGCCTGGTGGGGGATGTCCTGTGCACGCACGGTTGGGGCCGCGGGCCAGACAGAGGGCAAGAAACAAAAGTGCTGGCAGAGAGAGGGGCAGCGGGAGAGCAGGGTATGCCTGGGTCTCAAAATTGAAAGCGGCTCCCTTTCTGCAGGGTGCCCAGGGGAGGGTGGGAGCGATGAGGCGGGCTTTTAGCATCTCTGAAGCGTTGCCCACTTAGGACTTTGAAGGACGCTCACACCGGCCTCCTGTGGGCCAGCGCTCCTGGGTTCAGGTGCGGACGGAAAGGAGATGTTCCAGACCAAGCGGGGAATGAATGAATGCAGGGGGATCCTGAGAATCGGTTTCATGGACATAGGAAGTGTCTACTGATCTCTCGTTGTTGATGGAGAGGGTAGCAAAATCCCCACCCAGGTGGCTTTTGGGGGCCTCCACCTGGACATTGTGACTTCGTAGAAAGGACCCGATATCTCATAAATACCAAGTAAATGTAATTTCTGAAACCTTCTTTTTTTTTCTTTTTTTTTTTTTTTTTTTTTTAATTCTCTGGAGTTAGTAGACACCAGTCTCTGGTAAGACCCCAGTCAGAAGTCTAAATTAAAATGTAAAACATTGGGACACTTGAGTGGCTCCGTCTGTTAAGCACATTAAGTGTCCGACTCTTGATTCCTGCTCAGGTCATGATCTCATGGTTCGTGGGATTGAGGCCCCTTTCAGGCTTTAGGCTGACAGCATGGAGCCTGCTTCAGATTCTCTCTCTGTCTCTGTCTCACTCTCATGCGCTCCCTCTCTCAAAATAAATAAATAAATAAGCATAAAAAAATAAAATGTAGGGGCGCCTGGTGGTTCAGGTCATGATCTCACGTTTCGTGGGTTCGAGCCCTGCATTGGGCTCTGTGCTGACAGCATGAAGCCTGGAGCCTGGAACCTGCTTCAGATTCTGTGTCTCCCTTTCTCTCTGCCCTTCCCCTGCTCACACTCTGTCTTTCTCTGTTTCTCAAAAATGAACATTAAAAGAAATTTAAAAAATAAGGTAAACATTAAAATCTGAAACGACGCAAGTTCATCTGGTTTCCTCTTGTTCCTAAAGTCCCCCAACGTAGGGTGACCTTTCAATGTATAAATGTAAATATGGCTTGATTACGGGCTTTCAGGGAAATCATTTATATAAAACATACTCATCACGCTCCTGTTACAGGCCAGAATGGTGTAGGCTGTATACCATTTTCTCTTCAGTGAGTTTTTTGTGTCATTAGTGTCTCCATCACAGAGAAAGGGAAGAGCTAATGTTCTCAGTTTTGAGCGTGGGAATCAGGAGTAGGAAGGCAGGATTGTCATCTTCTCCAGGGACCTTTGATAGATGCCGGTCATGCCTGCCTGCCTCCACTTGACTGAATACAGTTTCTATTTTGGGAGCCATCTCTGCTCTGCTTCGTGAGGGCTTTGCTCACATGTAGTTAAGTCATGTATTCAACCCCATTCCAGGCTCCAGCAGAGTAACAGACAGGCTAAAATAGAACACTGAAGTCAATGTTGGCTCATACCAGGAGAGCCCTTAAGTCAACTCACTTCAGGGGAAAACCCAAGCTTGAGAGCAGACCCCAAATCTACTATTTTTGTTTTTGAAATCTTGACAGACTAAGCGTTTGAGAAGAAGCCAGAGAAGGCCAAGTATCCGTTGGGCAAGGGACTCAGGCAGGCATCTTTGGCCTGACCAGGAAAACAGGTCCCAAACCAGTACAGGAGATCTTTCAATCTATATTCACCTTTGGCGAACCATGACATCTCCATGGAGAGGTTCCCAGAGCAGAGTCCCTGTTAGTGAAGCTTTCCTGGGCACAGATGGGTTTGGAGAAGGTCTAGTGCAGCAGCCTGAACCCTGGCTGAGGGCTCAGAGGCTGGGGCTAGAGTCCTAACATACCAAATGTGTGTTTCTAAGTTCTTTAAATCCCCTGAGCATTTGGAAAATGAAGCTATTAGACCAGATTAGCTTTAAGATCCGTTCCAGACTGCATGTTTCATGATATTATGAGAACAGCAGAACACACGGAACAGTTTCATTATCATTACTAAATATAATAGTCCCCAGGTTGCCAAGTATTTGAATAAAAACAGAAAGGAAGGGCCCTGTTGCCTAAGCCTGTTTTTATAAAGTTCCATGTCATTTTCAGATTATTCAAATTTATTTGACTATTCCAGGCCAGTCTAACCTAACCTTTATGTGAGATTCCGGTGACGCCCCCGTGAAGTTGACCTAATCACCACCTTTCACAGGTAGGAAATCAGAGCTGGGGAGAAAGGGCTCAACTTCCAATCTCCCAGCCTGACCCCTGTACCACGCTACCAGATGGAACCCCCCACGTCTCGACTCTAGCCCCGGGGGCTGCTTTCGGGTGGGAGCTAAGAAGGACTTCCTCTTGCCTCATTGGCCTGAACTTTTCTCTTCCTGTGGCTGTTTGCTTGCTGGAAACCAAGCTGCAAGTTTCTCCCTTTGCTTCAAGGTGGCACATGATAACTGTGGGGAGGGTCAGATCCTTTTCTTGGAGTTCTGATTCCATGGAAATACTTTCATCTCATTGAATCAATTCATTAGTAGCTTCTGAGACTTTAATCAAGTAAAATTGTTGTGTTAAGGCAAAACCAAACACTATTTTAAAATGAGAGAGAGCCATTTCTAATCAACTTGACTCCCACTTAAAGCACTTTAGCTGGGAATCTTCTTTGGCCTTCTCTAATTGTCTCATTAATGCAATATTAAATTGACACCCAGCAAATGGGAGTTGAATTGTGTGCTAACAGTTTGGGCAAGCTGCGAAGAAGTGTAATTTCTGCGAATGAGCCAGATGGGAGGAGAGAACAGGAAGGAATGTGTGCATGCTAATTTGCAGTTTGACGGACCCTCTTTGTAAAAATAAACACTTTTGCAGAAGTCTAAGGAAAGCAAATGTCATCCGTTTCGTATCACACAATGCCTACTGCTAGATATCGAAAACGTGCTCATTTCCAACCGCATTGCACAATAGGAGTCACATCTAATTAACGCAGAGAAGTTCGCCTCTTCATACTATCCCTACAGTGTTCGCTGTTAGATGCAAAGACACTTGAGCTGAACCAAGAGATGCACCCAGAATTGTGTTGGAAGGAAATGCTTCAAGTTCCTTGTTCTGGAACTGGCCAGTGGCCCAGGGGATTGAACGGTGTGCCAACCTACCGTGCGTGGAGATGTACAGTGCTCACTGGAGACATCTTCGAGGAGGGAGCGTCATTCTGGCCTGCCTCCTCCATCTCGTCTGGGATACCTAGCCCGAGAGAGCGGGAAGATGGGAAGATTTTCTGTACCCTATCCCTGGACACTCAACAGAAGCTTTAGTGGAATCAACAGTCATAGCTGAGGGGCAGTGAGTATCACAGCACTGAGTCTACACCCCTCCCTACCAAAGGTGGACCTAAAGATGCACCGCCCGGGTCCCCCTTCAAGGAAGGACTTGTTGCCCCAGGCATTGGGAGTGAGGTCAACAGACAACCTCCAGCTCCTTTAGAGTCAGCTGCAGCCGCAGGGACTTCTTTCCGCACGGCTTCCGGGGCAGCCTGTATCTGGTGACTGAACAACGTAAGAGGGGCACAGAGACCCATCCATGTCATCCCAATGTGGGATGCTCTGAGGGACAACACTTTTTTCAAATATACTCTATCAGATGACAGTGGCTTTGCCTGGCCCACATCACACACCCAGGCTGCAAGACTGCCCTTTCCTGCACAGGCATCCCCATTCCTAACAAACACCTTGCTCTACAAACTCCCTCTGAGCTGCTTCTGGAGGGTCTGCTTCTGGAGCATCTAGCCTGGGACACTATTTCCTTCTTTTGCCCCTATTTTTTGTAGGGGTTGGTAATAATATTCTATAAAACAGATGTCTGTTGACTTTCAAGGATATTGGGAAAAGCTGTGAGTCAATTGTTCTGTTTGGACTCTGAGGGACTTGAGGACTTTGGGGTTAGGAACCCTAGTGGATGACCCTGAGGAGCCCTTCAGCAATAAGAACCATGGCTTTGTGAGGTTGCACCTCTGTGCAGACCTGACTACCGATGTGTCAAGGAGCGAGTGTGGGGCTGTCAGCAGGAGCCCTAATCCTCAGGAGTTAAGTAGATTGCTCTAAGCAGAAACCTCAGGGGACAGAATCAGATTAATTTAGATAGTCCAAGCAATAATTTCTGAGTGTATTGAGTTAAACTCAATGGCCAGTTCAGGGCTAAAAATCAGCCTGGGTATTTGTGTTTTCAGAAACAAACAAAATGCATTTCCCTTTGAAGGCAACAGATCCTCGAGATTGAGCCCGATGACCACATAGCAAACAGTTTAATAGACGTAGCTACAGACTGTGGCGCCATGTTGCACAAATGCTGACCTAGAGAAAGAACTCCCACAACCACAAAATTCCCAACACCAGTGGTCCGGGGATAGCAGCCCCCAAACTGACCTTGCGTAAGTCCTCAAGGGTCCCAGGGAACCCACTTTGGGGGCCCTTGTTAGGATGTAAGATTCAACAATCCATAAGAAAGAAAAGCCATCCTACCTGGACATTTTACCAGGACAAGCTCTAGAACATTAGAAGGAAATGCTGGGGCTCAGTATTTACATGAACATAATTGCTATTTTGGCTTTATTTGTGGCTTAGAAACATAGCTCACAATGAAGGCTCAAGTGTTTCTGCTACCGCTGCTGTGGCTTCAGACCCAGGGGCGGGGGAAGCACATTCACTCAAAACCTGGCAAAATGAGAATTATTAGAAAACATACTGGCATGCAGTGATTAGAAGAGAGTGGACCCTAAATTGAAACCAGGACATGAAACCACCGTGGACTTTTTCTGCAAACCACAGGGTAGGATGCAATTTCAGCTGAACTGAAAAGAACAGGACTTCAGAATGGGGGAAGATTAAAGATAACTCATTCAGGGACATTCCAATGGTCCTCATTTGGTACTTGATGGTCCATTAGAATTCTTGGAAAGTATAAAAGGAGAAATGCATTGTTGCCAATTTCCAAAGGGTCATCAGGCAAACACCTTCTGGCCTGCCTTCCTGGTAGCCATTCTGTGCACATAGCTCGGCTGTCTCAAGGACAGAAAGAAGGGAGCCTTCAAGATGACCCCGTGCTGCAGATGAGGAGACTGGCATCTACAGGGGATGGGACTTGCCCGAGTCCACAAACTCTCTGGTACCACGTTGGGGGGCAAGCTCTTTACCTTCTAACCCGTATTGCCTATATTCTTGTGGAGTTATGCTGACTTGCAATACTTGTGCTTAAGATTTTCCAGAAGCCAAACAGAGAGAATCCCATTCTACACCTGTGCCTTCTGTCGAGTCACAACAGGCTATCCCAAAGTTCGGGCCCTGTTGAGCTCCTGAAATAGATCTGTCCACGCTTGGAGACCACGCCAAGCCTCTTCTGAGAAGACCTCCAGCTGGAGAGGACGTTTGCAGAACATGACTTGTTCTAATTTGGATATTGATGAAACAAGTCTGGTTGGTTATTTGAGGAAAGCACGATAGGAGAGAAGAAGCGAGAGCCTCTCTGTATACTCAAGGGCAAACTGGGATGGCGGGGTGGTGGGGTGGGCAAGACATCAGTAATGGCTTAGCCGCCCTCCTGTTGGCTTTACTGCCCTCTCTCAGGGACCTCTGTCTCATCCTGTTGGGGAGTCTTCAAGATGCTTGAGTAGCAGCAGGGGCTCATCATCGCTTTGGGATTATTCCTAATCGACATCCCATCAGACACAAGGGAACCAGTGCATGGAATCCTGTGTTAGCTCATTTGCTTCCCTTCTTATAAAGTTTTATTGTCCCTTTATATCACACTGTGTGTGTGTATGAGTGTGTGTAATGCCCAATAGAATATATGTGTATTTACATAATAAATGATAGTACATATGCATAATATACCATATTGTATACACACACACACACATATTCTTTTTAGTTGTTTTTATTTTATTTTTTAAGTTTTTCTTCATGTTTATTTTTGAAGGAAAGAGAGAGTGTGAGTGGGGGAGGAGCAGAGAGAGAGGGAGACACAGAATCTGAAACAGGATCCAGGCTCCCAGTTCTCAGCACAGAGCCGGATGCGGGGCTCGAACTCAGTCTTGAGATCATGACCAGAGCCAGCCGATGCTCAACCGGCTGAGCCACCCAGGTGCCCCCCGTTGTTTTTATTTTTAAACAAGAGTATCATACAGTATACAATCTTTCGAAATTTACTATTTTCACTTAATATTGCATTGTTAAGATTGCTTCATGTTGTTATATGTCACTGTATTTCTTATGTAACTGCTGTATAACAGAAGTGTGAGAATATATCATACTATATTTACTCCCCCTCTGATGGGCATTTAGGTTGTTTCCAGTTATTTTTGCTAGAACAGTGCCGCAATGGATATTTTTGTACATGTATCCCACTGTCCATGTATATGTACAAAATTTTTTCATGATATATACTTAGGAATGGAATAATGGATCAGAGGATATGTGAATATTCAATATTAGGAGTTATATAGGAGTTAGTACTTACTGTTTTCCAAAGTGATTGCATCCATTTACGCTCCCACGAGCAATAGATAAGAGGCTTTAAAGATTTATATACTCTTTAATGCTTGGAATTTTCAGACTTCTCACTTGCACTAATAAAAAGATTATAAATCATGATTTTTTTTCTGTTATCACCAAAAATGTTAAACATATATACCTATGTTTATTAGCTATAAATATTTTCTTTTCTGTGAAATGCTTATGTTCATGTGTCTTGTCTATTAAAGAGTCCCATAGATCTGCTTGTATTCTTCTCATTGATTTGTAACAGCTCTTTACATATTTGTAATAATCGTTTGTCAGATTGTATAGTGCACATTTCTTCTTCCAACTTGTCTTCTATCTTTTGTTTAAGAGATCTTTTTCTACTCCAAGTTCTAAAATATATTCCTGATATTTTTTACTAAGAGTTTTAAGGTTTTGGTCTTAATATTTTAGTAGTTAATCCATCTGGAGTTGAATTTTATATTTGGTGTAAGAAAAAAATCCATTTCGTCTTCCAATAGTCTCTCTCTTTTTTTTTAACAGTTTATTTATTTATCTTGAGAGAGTAAGAGAGAGAGCAGGGAGGGGAAGAGAGAGAAAGGGAGAGAATCCCAAGCATGCTCCATGCTATTAGCGTGATACAAATCCGGACATGGGACTCAGACTCACAAAGTGTGAGATCATAACCTAAGCTGAAATCAGGAGTTGGATCGACCCACGGAGCCACCTAGGCACCCCTCTCTTGTCCCTGCTGAGATGACATATTGCCTCTGTCATATAATAAATGTATTTACATAGATTTATTTGTTCCTGAGTTCTCTGTTCTATTCTACTAGTCAGTGTGTCTGTCCTTGCATCAACACCAGACTGACAAAATTACTATAGCTTCACAATCAGTCTTAATGTTTGATAAAGCAAATTCCTTACCTTTGTCTTTTTTTCAGATGTATCTGGTCTACTTTTAGTCCTTAACTCTTTCCTATATATCAGCTTACCAAAATTCATTTAAAAGCACCCCAGTTGCCATTTTGATTGTATCTATGGATTGAGTGGGGGAGACCTGAGTGTTCAAACTGTGCTTATGAATATATTTCTCCATTTATATATGTTTCTTTTAATATCTCTTTGTGAATATTTGAACTGTTCCTTATAGACATCCTGAACTTCTTTTGACAGTTGTGGCTTAAATAATGCCCTTTCCTTTTCAGCTTGTGTTTGGATTAGCAGTTGAAATTTTTATGTTAATCTTGTACCCAGTCAAGTTTCTAAATTCTCTTATTATTTCTCATCATCTATAAGTGGATTATTTTGGTTTTCCAAGAAAAAAAATGTTATCATCTGCAAGTGTTGACAGTTTGATTCCAACTTTCTAAATTAAAAAAAAAATCTATTCTTTTTTTTTTTTTTTTTTTTTTTGTCTTATTGCATTGGCTAAACTCTTCCATTCCGGGTTGCCTAGATGTGCTGACAGAATAAAATGTTTCTGTTATTCTTAACGTTAAAAGAAATACTTCGAATAGTTCCCTATTTAGAGTGATGTCTGTTGTAAGTTTTTAATAGACGTTGTTTATTGAATTACATTTTTCTTCTGTTGCTAATTTACCAAGAGTTTTATTGTGAATGGGTGTTGAATTTTACCAAATGTTTTCCTGAACCCATCAAAATGCTCATCTAGAGCTTTTCTCTTTTAATTAGTTTTAATCAATTTATGTGATGAATTATTACTTCTGGATTTTCTGATATTAAACCATCCTTTCATGCCTAGGTAAAAGCCACTTTAGTTGTGATTTATTATATTTTTAATACACTGCTAATTATGGTTGTTAATACTTTAGTAGTTTGATTGCATGTTCATGAATGAAATGTCTCTGTAATACTTTACTTTGTAGAATACTGACTTGGGTATGAAGGTTGTCCTGGCTTCCTAGGGTAAATTGGGTCATTTGTGGGCATATTCTCTCCTTTTATGCCATCTAAAAGAAACATTGTATTTCTTTTTTTTTAAATGTTTATTTATTTTTGAGACAGAGAGAGACAGAGCATGAATGGGGGAGGGTCAGAGAGAGAGGGAGACACAGAATCTGAAGCAGGCTCCAGGATCTGAGCTGTCAGCACAGAACCCAACGTGGGGCTCGAACTCATGGACTGTGAGATCATGACCTGAGCTGAAGTCTGACGCTTAACTGACTGAGCCACCCAGGCACCCCAAAACAGTATATTTCTTGAACATTTGGTGTAATTAGCCCGTAAAATCATCTGGGCCTTGGTGTTTCCTTTGTGGAAAGATAATAATTGCTGCGTTGATTTATTTAATAGTTACAAGACTATTCAACTTATTATTTTTTCTTGATTTCATTCTGATAATTTATAGATTTCTGAGTATTTGCTCATTTCATTGAAGTTTTCCAAGTTAGAAGCAAATAGTTGTTACAGTGTTTATCCATTTTTTTCTAATCTCTATGTGTATCATGTCCCGCTTTCCAACTATTACTTAATTTGTGCCTTGTTTTGATCAATCTTGTCAGACATTTGCTTATTTTTTCCCCAACTTCTGGATTTATTCATCTTTTCTACTATATCTGTTCTATTTTAGTTTGTTGATTTCTGCTTTTAATTTTACTATTTCCTCCTGCTTCCCATGGTTTTATTCTGTGTTTCTTATTTTTTAAGATAGGTACTTAACTTCTTAATTTTGATGCTTTCTTCCCTTCTGATATTATTTATGGCTTGTATTAGAAAATATAAGTTGCTACATTTCACACAGATTTTGACATGTTTTCCTTATTGATGCATTCTAAGTATTTAAAAATACTAATTATGATTTCTTCAATACCAGGGATTTTAGCATTCATAGTAACTTTTCAAAAAATTAAAACTCTTTTAAACTTATAATTATTTTGTGTTCAGAGGTCATGGCTTTATAATTTTCTTTGAGATGTAATTTATAAAAGCTTTCTTCTTTCCTTCATAGCTGATCAGTTTTTCCAAATGACCAGCGTATCATTGAAAAGTTTCTACTCTCTGATTATTAGAAGAAGAACTTTATCTTTGCTCATTAGTCAAGATTCTTAACTAAGTTCTTCAGATCTTTTGTATCATTCCTGTTTTTTCTGTTTGTATTACCAATAATCAAGAGGGATATGTTGAAATTTCCAGCATGATGAGGGATTTGCCCACTTACCTTAATGTATTTTGCTCCACATATGTCATGTCTGTTGTATTAAGTTCAAAGATTTTTACATTGCTACAGGTCCTAAATTAATTGAAATTTTTATCATTATCTAAGGCCTTCTCCATCCTTAAAAAAATTTACTCTCAAATGAATTTTTATCTCAAAATCTATTTTTTCTTATTAATGTAGCTAAACCAGATTTTAAAGTATTTTTTTAAATATTTATCCATTTATTTTGAGAGAGAGAGAAAGCAGTAGCAGGGGAGGGGCAGAGAGAGAGAGAGAGAGAGAGAGAGAGAATCCCAAGCAGGCTCCACACTCAGCGTGAAGCCCTATGGGGGACTCAATCTCATGACTGCGAGATTGTGACCGGAGCCGAAATCAAGAGTTGGACACTTAACCAACTGAGTCACCTAGGCACTCCTAAACCAGATTTTTTTTTTTTATTTATTTTTGGGACAGAGAGAGACAGAGCATGAACGGGGGAGGGGCAGAGAGAGAGGGAGACACAGAACCGGAAACAGCCTCCAGGCTCTGAGCCATCAGCCCAGAGCCCGACGCGGGGCTCGAACCCACGGACCGCGAGATCGTGACCTGGCTGAAGTCGGACGCCCAACCGATTGCTCCACCCAGGCGCCCCTAAACCAGATTTTTAAAGTTAACATCCACATGATACTTTCTCCATCATTTCACTTTCAACCTTATGTTTTAGGTGTGTCTTTTGTAAACGGCATGCACATAGATTTATAAAATCGAATCTAACAGTGTCTTTCTATTAGAGAATTTCATCCATTTACTTTTATGTGAATTATTCACATGCATAGGCTAGTTTGTGCCATTCAGGTAGATTATCTAGTGTTTCCCACCTTTCATGAGTAAATAAAAAATCCTTTATTACGTTTTTTAAATAGATCTGTCAACCTATATAAGATGTGAAGCTAGCAGTCCCTCACGTTCCCCGTCTATGACCTACCACATTGATATTATAACAATTTTGAAACTCTGATAAAGTATGGATTATTATAGTTATATGTCTCTTTTTCTTTAGTCTTAACTTTTTTAGATAACCACAAGTTTTACCAAAAAATTTGATCCTTTTTCAATGTGTGCCTTTGTGAGGAAACATTTCTGAAGCATTGTATGCCAGAGAGTATTTTTATCATGGCTTCGTATATGAATGACAGTTTGGCTAGAAATTAAACTTTGGATTCTGAGTTCTTTTTCTTCAATACTCTAAAAATACTGCTTCGTTATCTTGCATCAGTGTTGCTACTGGAAAATCAGATGTCATCTGATTCTTGTTCCTTTGTACATGATCTGTACTTCTCCTTTGGAAATTTTAGAGTTTTCTCTTTGAATCTCATTATAATATATCCAGATATAATCTCCATTCTTTGTCTCTTCTCTGTTAGGATGATGTCTCTCATCTTTCTTTAACTCTGGGAAATTTACTTCCGTTACGTTTTTAAATATTTCTTGCTGGTGATTTGAGTCTCCACCGGGAAAAAACACACTTTCCTAGGTGGGCTCCAGAAAATGAAGATGGACTGACTGATAGTAATCTTGAGTGGTACTTGTGCTAATAAGCTTAAGGTTCAAATAATTGAGGCCTTTTCTTTCCCTGCCTTGAAAATCTATCGGCTGTGAATACTTCTACTACTAAATGGCTACACTTAAACTTCTTAAATTCATTTCTGCCCTTTCATTTTCCTGTCTCATCCCTCATGGTCAGCTCTTGTTTCTAATGTTCTGCTTCCCCTGGGGTGATCTTGTGTGTAGGAAGTATGTATAAAGAAGGTATCAGTAAGCTCCATGTGGGACACTGGCGTATTTCCAGTGAACAATGAACATGGATTTAATGAAAATTTTTCTTGCTCAGAGACCATCTTGCTTTTTCCCGGTATAACACATAAAGGATTTAATTTGTGCACTTCACTGAAGGAAAATGAATTTTAAGACCTCCTTCCATTTGTATACAGAGATCATCATCAAAGGGGATCTTTGGGATGTCACAGAATATTGGGACAGCCTTGGACGAGGGATCAGAACATAGAAGCTATCTGGGGGTGAGGAGCAGGGTGGTTACTAAGTGATCCTTAGGCTCATGCTAATGCTGATTCTCTAACTCTATGAGATCAGTTTGACTTTCAGTTCTAGCTTCCCCGTTAACTCATCATGTGAGTTTGCGCAAGGGAATTATCTTTACTGGGTCTCCGCTTCCCCATCTGGCTGGGGAGATCATTTCAAAGACCTGTACGGCCGCTTCCAGCTCTGAAAACCAAATTTTCCTAATCAGAAGGAAGATGAATTTCTTATAATTCTATAACACGATAGTTCAGCGAACTATTTACAAGAAGCTACAAAGAAAGAGAGAGCCGGGGCAATTGTGGTTAGCCCCACGTTTTATGTTCACGTTCTAAATTGCTTGGCTTCTCGTTTTCCAGGGGCGTCAAACAAGGTCTTGCTGTCATACTGCACAACTGAATCTTGAAAACCAGACTTAAGACACACGATAACAGATCTGATTGCTGATTTGGTGCTAACCATACAGTTTCTGTGTATCATACCAGTGTTTGCCCTCCTACAATAAATAGCAGACCGGTAAAACATAAGCATTTTAGTGTGTATTGTTAAATTTTTATAGGTCTATCCTATGGTAGCAAAATTTAAAAAATCATTTTACCTATTTGGATTCATATTATTCATGACATAAAACACAAATCATATTAAGCACATTGAATTTGCCACCAAGAGTTAGTTTTTCTAATACAATTTTTTGTAGGAAAATTTCTCAGGCTTGTGAAGATTATTGATAATTTGTAGGTGGCTATGAGAAACGCCGTTCAATAATGTCAAATAAAGTTTTCATATGTTCTGGGTCAAAATTCTTCCTCTGATCCTGCTTCAGAGAAAGAAATATTCCTCCTGTATGAAATTTCCTGGTGAGTTGAAAACTGACTGTTTATGCAATACAGCTTGTGAAAAAAACAGCTGCAAAGAACAATTTCTCCTGGCTTAATAAATAATTTAACTTTCACATTTTGGTAACATAAACATTTTAGAAAATCTCTTTTTTTTTTTTTTTTTTTTTTTTTTGAGAAAGAGAGAGTGCGAGCAGGGGAGAGGCAGAGAGAGAGGGAGAATCTTAAGCAGGTTCTGCGCTGAGTGCAGAGCCTGATATGGGGCTCAAACTCACCAAACCGTGAGAACATGACCTGATCTGAAACCAAGAGTCACGTGCTCAATCCACTGAGCTACCCAGGAGCCCCAACATTCTAGAAACTCTTTGAATTTAGGTACAGAGATAATTACAAGTGTGGATCTGGGGAGGATGGATATTTATGGATAGAAAAGACAGATATTTCATCAACTATCAGAAAGAAAGACAGCTGTGAATTAAGAAAAGTATCAGGGACAGTTAACTGACAAACCACAAGACATTTTCATAAGTTACAGTTAAAACTTCTAGTCAATATGTTTTTTTTTTCCCGTTTATTTATTTTTGAGAGAGAGAGAGAGAGAGAGCAGAGGAGAGGCAGAGAGGGAGACACAGAACCTGAAGCAGTCCCAGGCTTTGAGCTGTCAGCACAGAGCCCAATGCAGGGCTCGAACCCACAAACCGTGAAATCATGACCTGAAGCGAAGTCAGACGCTTAACCGACTGAGTCACCCAGGCGCCCCATCATGTCTTTTAGAATTTTTTAAAAGTTCATTTATTTATTTTGAGAGAGAGAGAGCACGAGTAGGGAGGGGACAGAGAGAAGGAGAGACAGAATCCCAAGCAGGCTCTGCGCTGTCAATGCAGAGCTCGATGTGGGGCTCAAACTCATGAATTGTGAGATCATGTCCTGAGCCGAGATGCAGAGTTGGATGCTTGGACGCTTAACCAACTGTGCCATCTAGGCACCCCTCTAATCAACATATTTTGAGATGTCTGGCTTGGTAGCCTAATGACAAGAAGGGTAATGTTTATGTGGGGAAAAAGGACCAAGGCCCAACTTACATAGCCCATCTTTGATGTTGCCTCAGGAATGAATGCTCATGATTGACAGAAGAGGGGACACTTACAGGTTCTGACTCACTCTAAAGAGGCCTGGGCCACCATAGTATGAACATAGATGCCCAAAAGAATTGGCATTTTTGTCTCCCCTTTTGATTATATATATATAATATGTATTATTTGTATGTATGTATGTACATATATATTATACATATTATATATATATATATATATATATATATATATATTCTTCTAAAAAGAAACACTGTTGGCATTTTGTAAGTACAATTCTTCCATGTGCTGGACTGGTCTGTGTAGTGTAGGATATTTACCGACTCCAGCTTCCTGCCCACAAAATGCCAGCAACTTCACCTCAGTTGTTAGAACTAAAAATAACTCAGTATGTTTTGGAATGCCCCCTAGAGGGCGGTACTTCCTCTGGTTGATTACCATTGGCACCTGATGATCTCTCCAGTCTATTTCATGTCTGAGAAGTGTGATTTTTCTCTCTGTGTTATGCATTTTCCCCGTATGGAAAAATACGCTGAGTGGAAAGAACCCATTATATTTTGGAAGGCTTCTAAAATACCAGTTATTTTCATGATCTGGATTTACCATCCCTGCCATCTGTAAGATTTCTTTGATCTCATCAAAAGTAGGTGATTCCTCCTCTGGGCTACCCTAGACCCAACTCATCACTCTATTAATAGCAGCCGTCATACTGCTGTCATTACCTGATTTTGTCCTCCCCCTCGACCTCAGGTTGTGAGCTCTTTGAGAACCCACACCGTGCCTTATTTATTCTCTATCTCCAGTGAACAACATAATTCTGGCACATCACGGGCACTTTATAAAACGTTGCCAAATGAATAAATGGATGAGGACATAGCTAAGTTGAATCTATTGCATTTCCACACGAACATTGTCTCTCCAAAGGGATTTTTATTATATTTCCAGCTTAATGAACAGAAAAGGAGAGCTATGAGATTAAGTCAGCTTGATAATAACAATAAAGTGACAAGAATAATAATAAATAACAGTAAGAGTACGTCAGAGTCATACTAATAAATCCCAGTACCTAAGATCTTACTTTATGCCAGGCACAGTTGAAGAACTTTATTTACCTTTTTTCATTTACTCTTCACAGCGGGGCTGGGCCTAGGGTCATAAAGGGAGGCACCTAGAATGCAGAATTTAAGGCTTCACTCTCCACTGCTATGTAAACACTGACCGGCATCGCCTCACCCTAGTCCCAGCCTTGCCCCACAATAATTCTCTTACCTATTTTTATTCTCATGTTGTCGGTGAAGAAAGTAAACTCAGAGGGGGTATAAAACAAGCTATCCATGCAAACAGGCAGTGAGTGATGGGGCTGGGAATTCAAACCCAAGGTACCGAAGCACATGCTTGGAGCCATTAGGGACAGAGCTGGTGCCAGGATGTTACAGGTGCACACTAGACTGGTTCATAACAAGAGAGGAAACATTTGGAAACTTTACAGCGATTTGACTTTGCCCCTACCACCACGCCAATGGTCAATATACCCACCACCTTGTCTCAGTATCGTGTATGACGGTCTTTTATTTCTTGCTATGATAGGATAATATGAGGAACACCCATGAATTGCCACCTGTCAGCACAGAGCCCGACGTGGGGCTCGAACCTGCAGACTGCGAGATCATGAACTGAGCCAAGTCGGAAGCTTAACCAACTGAGCCCCCCAGGTGCCCTGGACCTTATAAACATTTGATCTTCATCAGTAATGGGCAGTGGGGGGACACAGGGCTTTTCTCCGACTTCCTGTGTGCTCCTCTTGGAGGGCTTTGGCCACACGTGTGACTTCTCTGGTGCTGGCCTCCTGTGGCGCCCAGTAGGCGCCAGCACCTGGGGGGCCAGCAGCATATGGAACCTCTCTGTGGGAAACTTCCCATGGTGCTCTTTAGGCGACTTTAGAGCGAGTTCTGAGGCATACCACATCCCTACGGACAGTTTCCACTAGCACCCCAAAGGGTGGATGTCCACTGAGTTTGCTGACGTGGCACCCGAGTGGATTTCTTTACCACTGTAAGTCATAATGTGCCTTCTCCAGTACAGTCTATGTCTCAGCCTAGGGTGAGAGGCCCTCTTCCAGATGTGTTCCTTCCTCCAGTCTCTAACTCAGCCCTGCCAATCGTGGCTGGCACCTCGTATCTGAAATCCTGCATTCTTTAGTTTAGTTTACCTTTTAATAGCCAATCCCCTCTTATTCCAGTCCCCTATTACAGTTCGTATTTTATTAATGTTTACCATTCTCTGTTCCAATCCCTGTGTGATTTTTGCCTCTTGATTGGACCCTGACTTTTTTTTTCTTTTGCTATAATATACCAATCCTTCTATGAATATTTCTGCATATGTCTCCTTTGTCCATGTGTAAACATTTCCTTTGGTATAGGAATGTCACCACACTACCATAAAGTGTGCAGCCGTTAAGCTTTATAACTTTCTAAGATAGCCCTAAATTGTAATCATTACTAGAGTTATATGAGGGAGCCTATTGGGTCCTAGTCTCTCCACCACTTTTTGTTGGCTAACGTCTCAGTTTCTGTCAGCCAGGGGGGTGAGAAACAGCATGTCACTGTGGTTTTGATTTGCATTTTCCAAACTAAGAATGAATTTGAACATGTCTTTGTATTTTTGCTGGTCACATGGTTTTCTTCTCCTCTGACTTGTCTGCTGATGTCTTTGCTTTTTTTATTTGACTTCTTTGTCTTTTTGCACTTTGATTTTTAAAAGTTCTTTATGAACATTTTGCCCTTCGTCTGATATGTTATGGCAAAAGTCTTCGTCCAATTTGCTGACCTTCAAAACATGCTTTCTCCCCCTATCTTTATTAAGATGTAATTGACAAACAACATTGTGCAAATTTAGGGTGCATAATGTGATGATGTGATACACATATATGTTGCAAAATGATTACCACAATAAGGCTAGTTAACACATTCATCACCTCAGGTAATTACTTTTTTATTAACAATGAAGATATTTAAGATTTACCGTCTTAGCAACTTCCAAGGATATAATACAGTAGGGTTAACTACAGTCACTATCCTGCACATTAGATGCCCAGAACTTATTCATCTTATAACTGAAAGTTTGTGGCTGAATAATATCCCATTATATGTGGTTCCCTTCTCTCCACAGCCTCACCAACCTTTGTTATCTCTTGTGCTTTTGATGCTAGCCATTCTAACTGGTGTGAAGTGATAGCTCATTGATTTGGCACATTCATGCCTTGGGTAAGATCATGCCATCTATAAATGGAGAAAATTTTACTTCTCTCTTTCCAATTCAGATGCCTTTTATTTTTTTTTCTTGTCTAATTGCTCTGGCTACGATTTCCAGCACTACGCTGAAGAGGAGTGCTGAGAGCAGACACCTGCGTCTTGTTCATGATCTTAGAGAACGAGCTTGTAACTTTTCACCATTGAGTGTGATGTTAGATGTGGGCGTGTCATATGCCAAGTGTTGAGGGAATTCCTTTTATACCCGATTTGTTGCGAGTTTTTATCAGGAAAGGGTGTTGATATTCTGCATCTGTTGAGATGATCATAGACTTGTTTTTCTCTCTCTTTCTGTTACTCTGGTTTATTGATTTACCGATTTGTCTATGTTGAACCATCCATGAGTCCCAGGGGTAAATCCCACTTGATTGTAGTTTATGATTCTTTCATGTGCTGTTGAGTTTGTTTGCTAATATCTTGTTTAAAAGTTTATATTTATATTTATCAGGGATACCAGCCTGTAGTTTTGTTTGCTTGCTTGTTTTTCTTGTAGTGTCCTTATCTGGCTTTGGTATCAGAGTAAAACTGGTCTCATGAAATGAAACTGGGAGTATTTCTTCCTCTTCAGTTCTTTGGAAGAGTCTGAGAAGGATTGGTAATCCTTGGTAATTTAATGCTTCTTTAAATATTTGGTGGAATTTATCTATTTCATCGAGGTTGTCCAATTTGTTGGTGTATAACTGTTCACGATAGTCTTTTATAATCCTTTGTATTTCTGTGGCGTCTGCTGTAACATGTCTTTCATTTGTGATTTTGTTTATTTGGGGCCTCTTTGTTTCTTGTTTAGTCTAGCTAAAGGTTTGTCAATTTTGTTTATCTTTTTTTTTTAAGTTCTTCATTTCATTGATCTTTTCCATTGTCTTCCTAGTTTATTTCATTTATTTCTTCTCTGGCCTTCGTTATTTCTTTCTACCAACTTTAGGCTTAGCTCTTTCCACCCCCCTCCTCCTCCTCCTTCTTGTTTTCCTTCTCCTCCTCCTCCTTCTTCATCGTAGTCTTTTCTCTCTCTCTTTTTTTTTCTAGTTTTTGACATATAATGTTAGGTTGCTTACTTGCGATCTTTCATTTTTCCCCTAATGTTGGCATTTATGGCTATAAACTTCCTTCTTAGAACTACTTTTGTTAAATCGCATAAGTTTTAGTAGGTCATGTTTACCTTTTCATTTCTCCCAAGATTTTTTTTTTTAACTAATTTTGATTTCTTCTTTGACTGATTGGTTGTTCAGGAACATGTTGCTTATTTAATCTCCACATATTTGTGAATTTCCACTTTTCGTCTTACAACTGATTTCGAGTTTTACACCCTTGTGACCAGGAAAATATGCTTGATAGATTTTAAACTTCCTGAATTTGTTAAGACACTTCTTGTGGCTGAATGTGTGATCTAGTCTAGAGAATGTTCCATGTGTGCTTGAGAAGAGTGTGCGTTCTGTGGCTGCTGGATGAAATGTTCTGGAAAGGTCTGGTAGGTCCATCTGGGCTAATGTGCCGCTTATGTCCAATGTTTCCTTATTGAAATTTATTTTCTGTCTGGATGATTTATCCATTGTTGAAAGTGTGGTACTCAAGTCACCTACTATTACTGTTTTGTTGTCTATTTTTCCTTTAGGATCTATTAATATTTGCTTTATATATTTAGGTGCTCCAATGTTAGGTGAGAATTCTGGTGGTAATTCTTAAGAATTGTATGCCTTTTCTCGATCCGGAAAAACCAGGCCGGGTGCTGACAGCCTCCTGTTTGCTTTCCTTAAGGTGGTGCTGAACGCTTCAGTTCGTGTGCTGTCCCTCAGTCCTGCACGGTCAGTCTAGCTTTCTTTGCATGCTCACCAGCTGTCTGCAAAAGCTCATCTTCCCTGGGTACCTTTACAGGGATCCAGGGGTAAGAGGTTTGTGTCCCTTTGACACCCTCCGAGAGCTCTGGCTGCCGTTCCCTCAGCTGCTTCCCAGCCGCCAGTCGTGCGGCACGCCTCACCATTCTGGGTGGGGTGAGAAAGAAGCGGTTTCTCTAGCACAGTTGGGGAAGCCATGTGATCATTCACACACTCTCGCTTTCCTCTCTGGGTGAAATCACAGCCGAGAAGGTTTCTCTTTGCACGAAACCGTGCCACGTTAGGGGAGGGTTGATGGAGGTAAGTAAAACTTTTCTTACTCCCTTCGATGTGTCCGATCCTAGGTATCTTTGGACTCCAACGGCGTGCTAGAACATCTCCAATGAACCCCCAGGCTTCCAAAAGGCACTCTCATCCATGCGTGATTGTCTAAATCAGTGTCCTTTGTCAGGAAGGTGGTAGGAAACTCTTATTGTCGTGTTGGTGACGCCGCCCCTGAAAACATTTTAAAGGGAGATTTCTATTAACAGAATTTTTCCATTTTAATGTAGTCAAATTGATCCATCTTATTTTATAGTTAACATTGTGTTGTCTTGCTTGATAAATTCTTATTATGCTAAGGTCATGCTAAGTATGTTTTCTCTTACATTTTCCTCCAAATTTTCAAATAATTTTGTTATTGACACTTAGGCCCCCAGAGAGCTGATATTTATGTACAGTGGGAGGCAGCAATCCCATTTAATTTTCTTATGCGAAAAATAATTTTTCAGTCCCATTTTCCCTCCTTGCCACTCTCATCCCCCATGCCTCCTTTGTCATAGGTAAAAATTTCATATGTGAATAGGTCTGTGCCTGTGCTCTCAATTTAGCTCCCCTGTGGACCTTATTTTCTATACAAGCCTTACAGTCAGGATGATGAAAAGCTAGCATCTGGTATAAAACAGGCATTTATAGTTATTAAGAATTGATCAAGCATTATATTGGGCAACTTACATGCATCTTACCCTTTAATCCTGGCAATGTTCCCTGAATTATACATCATTATCCATACATCACATATGAGGAAACTGAAGCTCAGGGAGATGGTGTGACTTCCTTTATCTCAACCAGCTTGGGAGTGGTAGAGGCCAGGATATGAATCCAAATTCTGTGTCTTTTTATTATACTATATTGTTTTCCTAAATCATCCAAATTAAATTAATTCACAACTTTAAGCATTGGAGTGGGACTAAGATCAATGTACGAATAATTCTATAATTCAATTTAGGCTTTTCTTCTAGTTGGAAGACAGACTTTGGAACACAAAGTAAAGATGAAATATGCAAGCATCTGGAGGCTTGTCCTTGGCATTCAGATAATGGGCTGTGGGCCACAGACTCATTCTGTCACCTACCAGCTGATGGGGTTGGGGAGTCGCATACGACCAGGCCTTGTTCTCATTGGCCGAGGGGATGGGTAAGGTGGAGCCCATGGCAGCACGCTGGAAGGAAGAACCGAATCCAGAAAGGTTTCAGTTCACTGGGATGCTGCCATTTGCTTGCGTATGCTTGCAAGATTACACTCCCTCTCTGAGCCTTAGTTCCATACGTATAGAATGGCGGAAATGACCGTCGTCTTGTTTGGCTGTTGTCAGAACTGGAAATATCTACTAAATGTCCCACGCTGTGGCGGGCACACCTTGGACCGTTCGTAGATAAATGCTATTTTCTTCTCCTTGCTCTTGGGCTCCATCCCACCGCTACCGGTTTTCCACAAATACTCTTCTCTGTAGGGATATTTGTTTGGCCAGTGGAACGTCAGCTGTCCTGGGGACCTAGACCACTAAGCGCAGCCCTCACCGGTGTGACCACAAGAAAAGGTGAGACATTTATGGACTTCCCAGTAGAATCGCAGATGAGAAGCCATCCCTTGCAGGACACAGAGCACGTTGCAGCTTCTTAGCATGGTCCTTGGCTGTATCACATTTGCTTTCATCCCTTAATCTTGTCTATTTCAGAGAAAGTTAAGCTCTAAGACACCCCGGGGGAAAAAAGGACCTCTGAGGTCCACTGACTCAGTGCACTTACTGCGCTGATAGAGAAGACCCAGAGAGGGCAAGGGAGTCGCCCGGGCAGCACCGCACGGTGATCCATGGTGGGTCTGTCACCTACCCAGCTGTTCTGCTACCACAAGCCATCTCACAGCACCCCCGTTAAACATGCGACGATCCCTTCCTGTTCAGAATCAGATCTTCCTCCCATTTGCTATCAGGACTCTATCTCGTCTTCTAGCTTCAACTGAAAAATGGTTACCAAAAGGTTCAACAGACTTACAACAGCAACTACACGCCCTGAACCATAGTCAGAATATGCAAAGTACTTACTATTTATGGGCTACTATTTACATGCTTCGTGAGCCCTAGCTCCCTTCATCCTCACCGCAAGGCTGTGAAGCAGGCACTGTTACCATCCCTGTCTTGGTTTCCATTTTTATATTTGAACCACTTGGATACAGCACCTTGTTTTCTCTGATACAACAGAACAGACAGTATAATCACACAAAAAGGCACAAAGAATGTACTGTCCAAAAATGAAAATTAGGTTCTGAGACAGCTAGGAAACTAGTTAGATTCGAGACATACCGCATCGCTGTGCTAACTTTGTATTTCTCTCCCCGGACTGATTTCCCTGGGCGGGATTTCCCAAACAAGTGGCTCAATTACCACAAAGGACTGTTTTTCAAAGAAGTTTGGGGGGATTTCTCTGGTAAATGTGATGACATAAAAGTGTTCAAAAGGTGTCTGAAGTGGTTCTAGGAACGTCCAATAACGGCAAATATCAGAAATAGGCAGTCTCAGATGATTTCATTAGTAAACATATATGCATATAATTAAGTCAATGTCACATGCATATTATAGCTGTATTATATAAGTAAAAGCCCCTCCTTGCCAGATCAGAATACATTAGCTGAGTCTCATAGTTATGAGGTCTCAAAAGGAAGCAACATCCTTTCAAACAGTAATGATTGTTTATAAAATTAGTGTCTAAACACTCTTCTCAACTTAACAGTAGCATCTATCCTTACAGATTACCTCAATGCCTGTTGGTCTCTACCCATTGCTTAGATATCTATTGGCCTTCCTCTATTTTTTAGATATCAATTATGTATTAGAAACTGCCAACTCTACCATCCGAATCAATTTCAAAGTGAGATTAGTCATTTTGTAAAGTGTGTGAAATTGTCTGAACTTCACGGAAGTAATATTAGGTACTGTTTGGGTCACATACAAAGCCGTCGACAAGTCAGTAATTGGCAGAGACTGTCCAGTTCAACATAGAAGAGAAATAAAGAGAAAAATAAGGATAAGATAGGTGTTTAAAGGAGATTGATTCAAATATCAAAGCGCGTTGGAGAAATCAATAAAGTTTTTGACTTTTGCTCTTGCTAAAAATATATGATCTTTATTATGATGCAGTAAAATCCAAATGTGAATTGGAAAATGTATACCACAGTTTTGCCTAGAAAAAACAACGCTCCCCTCAAATTCTGAGATTTGTCTCATTTTTGCAACTATAACCTTTTGTTAAACATAAGATTAAAAACTTATTCTAGTATTTTTCATTTTTGATACAATTTGCAACCCAAACTTACTTCCCCCAGATATAGACCATAAAATGATGTCCCTATATTTTAAGTTTAAATCACTTTAAATTTATCTTTTCACAAACCCATCATTCTTGGTTAGTCAATTTCCTTGTACATTTAAATGTAAGCATAAATATAGATTAGATGAGTTACACTTGAATCAGAATTCTTAACAAAGAGAAAAATGCAAGCATGAATTCAGTTAATAAAGAAGTACTTATCGAAAGTCTATAGCAACACCACGATCTGAAACTGAATCATCTGATTAAACAGAGGGTCTATATTCAGAACATAACTCCAGTAAACTCCCTGATCTGTGTACAGACAACAAACAAGAAATAAACAAAAATGTTTCCAGTCAATCCAAATGAACAATAGAAGCTCTTAGTTGTGTATGTCTCTTGGTCTTAATGCTGTGACAAAGTACCATAAATTGGATGACTTATAATAAACAACAGACGTTTCATAACTGATCTTGGAGACTTTTTTTACTCCTGGGAAGATGCAGTTTTGAATTTTGACTGTCAGATTACCTTGATCATGAAATTCCAGTGAAGACACCTTTGTTCACTAAGAATGGAAAAGCCAAGGCCCCAGTAAAGAACAATTCTCCCATCTGGGCAGGCGTCCCCTAAAGGGAGATTAAGCACATTTACCAAGTGGTACTTCTTTCTTTCTTTGTCATTCAGATCCACATCCTTGCCAGTCTATTTCTTTCCTTCCCTTGCCTCTCTTAACTCCTTTTTCCCCATTTTTGTTTCTTTCTCCCTCCTTCCTCGCGTCCTTCCCTCTCTTCCTTCTCACTCTCTAATTCCTCTCTCTCTGTTCCTCTCTCCCTCCTTCCTTCTCTTTTCCCTTTCTCTTTCATTATCTCCTTCTCACATTTCTTAAATCTCTCCCCCCCCTTTTCAGACTTGAGTTCAAAGGTTGGCTCTACTCATTAGCTTGATGGTTTTAAGGGTTATCTACTCCATGAGCTGCACTGTCTTTATATTGAAATGTGGCTAATAACACCTACGTTGAAGAGCTTTTGCGACACTTGTAAAAAGCCGTAAACTATTTAGCACAACACCTAACATACATAGTAGGTGTTCGAAAAATGGCGGGCATTATTATAGCTGGGTTTTTTTTTTTATTCCTTTCAAATCTTTCTCTCTGACTCTCTTTTTCTCCTACTTGTTCTTGGTGGATGGAATGCCACACAACAGAGAAGGTGTTCTACAGCTCACGTAAGGCCTTAGGTGCCTGTATTCCTCCAGGGAGAGGGGTGATTTTTTTCACCACTGCAAAACCAGGCAGGTGGAGCTCAGAGGATTGCAGCAGCTGAGGTCTGCATCTGTGTCCAGCATCCCTGGATGATTAAAGATTGAAATGGAGATCCAGCTAAGAGGTTGCTTGGACTAGTCGGCTATGATTCAACATACTGTAATGCAGTCCGGGTTCTAGAAGGTGCTTGAAGACACTTAAAAAACCATGAAAAATACCTTGCTTGGTACTAGATAATGTTGGTACCGTTAATAGCTCATATCTTATCATTTGTAAAATTATACCATTATTTTATTTGATGCACTGTGGAGTAGCTATTACACCCATGTACATGAGAAAACTGAAATTTAAAGAGAGAAGGTGGTTGTATGACCCAGCTTTTGGGCGTATTTCCAGATTTCCTCTGCTGCCTCCTTCGCTGGATTGGTCAGTGTCATTCCCACATAGCTGCCCCTTCACTTCCAGACTTGGATGAAATACCACACAATGGGCTATATGATGTGGCTTTGAGCAATCACCCAGAAGTTAAATGATGCAAGTCCAAAGTATAGGGGCATTAGTTCCCTGTGGAATGAAGCTTGACCAACGAGATGGGAGATGGAAGGAAATAGGTAGATAACTTTTCCATCCCTTCTCCCCTTTTGGCTTTAGGGTGCAGATTTTCTAGCAAACTGTATTAGCTTGTTAGGGCTACCATAACAACATACCACCGATGAGGAGGCTTAAACAACAAAAATTTATTTTTCCATAGTTCTGGAGGTTAGAAGTACACGATCCATGTGCTATGGTCTTTCTTCTGCCTGCAAATCCCTGGTGTCCCTTTTTGTGTCCAAATTTTCTCTTATAATGACACCAGTCAGATTGCATTAAGACCCTCTGTAATGACCTCACTTTAAGTTAATTACCTCTCTAAAGACCCCATCTCTAAATACAGTGACACCCTGAGGTACTGGGGGCAAAGGCTTCAGCATGAACTTGGGGGAGCCCAATTTACCACATACCGCAGACCCTCCGGAGAAGCCCCGTAGGGCAGCCGGGCGTACCTTCTGAGTGAGCGGCTGTGTGTTAGCAGCTGGTGGTGAAGCCTGACCAGCAGCGGGTGGTTAAGGATCTCATCACATTACTCTAGATCTTCCTTCCTTTCCTTCCACCTTTTTTTCTTAGTCTCGCTGCACTGGCCTTGCAACTCCAAATAAAGCATCAACACTTTCATCCTTGCTGTAGGTACTGCTTTCTAGAGAAACTGGGCTATCACAGTGGTTCATCCAAGGTGACAGCTGAGATTGGACTCAAGCCCTTAAACTCCACATCTCATGATCTTTTCATTACCTCCAATTTGTCATTCATTCATCAATGTTTTATGGAGCCCATGACATGCGAGGCATTGCCAGGCACTGAGAAGATCCTGCGATGAACAAAAATAGCCTGAAATCAGGGTCCCAAAATTGAGTGGGGTGACATAATCACATACAACGTAAGTGGAAAGAAACATGAAAGCATGCTTACTTACTGAGCGAAAGCAGCCCCTTGTCTCTTAGAACAATTTTATATTATTATTCCTAGAAGCCAAGTTCTAGCACATTTAATTTGGTGGATAGAGAAAACATTATATATAAATACAACTCAAGTAGCTAGAAATGATACACTAACAGGGCTGATATAATACCTAAGCTGAATAGTCATGTTAAAGACCAAAGGCTTATGATACGTGCTCAGATACAAACCTTCCAGAGAGGCCCCACACGGTGGCTGAGCACAGTTCTTGAGTGAGCTATGTTTACTAACATAGGGTAGTAAAGTAAACATGACAAAAGATTAATAAAATTTTTAGTATATAAATAACTAGTACCTTGTTAGAAAAATTGGCAAAGAGTATGGGCAAAAAATTAATGGAAAAAATAAGACAAATGACCAATAAATACATAAAAGTATATTTAAATATTTTCAATAAATATGCAGAAATATATGAAAAATTCTATGCTGGAAACGATCAAAGCAACATTAATAGTTTTCACACAGTAATTTGGCAAAGATGAAAAATGGTAACACTACCTGAATTGGCAAGGGTATAATGAGGTTGCTATCTACACATGTTTACTACAGTTAAGAATTAAAGGGGCGCCTGGATGGCTCAGTCAGTTAAGTGTTCAGCTTCAGCTCAGGTCATGATACTGCGGTTCATGGGTTTGAGCCCTACATCAGGCTCTGTGCTGACAGCTCAGAGCCTGGAGCTTGCTTCGGATTCTTTGTCTCTCTCTGCCCCTCCCCAGCTCATGTTCTCTCTCTCTCTCTCTCTCAAAAATAAATAAACATTAAAAATAAAAAAAAAAATTGGTCACACTTTCTGGAAAGTGATTTGAAAGTAAGTTTCATGTTCAGTTAATTTAAATTCATCGAGCTGGTATTATAATACTATTTCACTTGTATACTTAGGGAAATAAATGGTTGTGCACCAGGAAGCTCAGTATGGAATTTTTCTCTGTATTTTTAACCAATATTTTTTAAATATACAGAAATACAAAGCATAAAATGAGAACCAATAAGGTACTTATCACCAAAAATTTGAAGAAAATGTTAATATTTTGTCGCATTTGTTTCAGGTTTTTAAAATAGAAAATTCTCATGTAAAACTTATGTCCTCTTTTTTCTCATCCTAAGACCCATTCTTTTGTCTCCCCAAAAGCAACCATTGAAATGCATTTGGTATTTATCTTTCTACGTTTTTATACTTTTAGATACCTGTATTTACTTCTGTACCTCCATATCTGCTATTTGTACTTTTTTTAATTTAAAGAACTACATCATTTCATAAATTGTCATATTTCCCCACTTGGTTTCGAGTTTTGTTTTTTACACTAGGTCTTTAATTCATTTATTTAACAAATATTTATTGACCACCTACTGTGTGCAGATACTATTCTAGAACTTAGGCTGTATCAACTAACAAAACAATGATCCATGACTTCAAGGAACTTCCTGTCTAGTGGAGGGAGACAGAACATATATAAATTTGCAATGAGAACATTGTATATTACTTAGAAGGTGATCATGGCCATAAACAAAGGTAAAGTAGAGCTGAATAAGGGGAATCAAGAGAGCTCGGATTGCAGGGTGAGCAGGTTTTCACTTTAAATGGGATGCTCTGGACGGGCCTCTTAGAAAAGGCGATGTTTGAGCAAAGACTTGAAGAAGGTGAATGCATGTGTCAAGTGGTTACCTGTCAAATGGTTTTTCAGGAAGAGGGAACACCATGCGCAAAGGTCCTGAATCAGGGAGTATGGCTGGTGGTTGATGTGTTTAAGAAACAGCAAGGAGGCCAGTGGAGTTAGAGCTGAGTGGGGGTCAGAGACGTTACAGGATCCAGGTGGTGGGGTTCTTTGGTAGGCCCATGCAAGGACTTGGCCTTATATTCAGACCAATGGGCAGTCATTGAAGGAAGTTCTGAACCAATGAATAATTTGCTCTGGCAGAGGTGGGAAGATTGCTTCGGCTGCTCTGTTGAGAACAGAATGTAGAGAGTGGTTCTGGAGGCAGAGAGGCTACTGTATTTATTCAGGCAAGAGATGATGGTGGGTTGGGCCAGGGTAGTATGAGTAGGAGTGGTGAGATGTAGTTAGATTTTGGAGACATTTTTAAGATTGAGCCAACAGGATTTTCTGACAGATTACCTGTATAAAGTGAGAGAAAGAATCAAGATCAGTTCTGAGCATTTTAGCCCGAGCACTTGAACTAGATGCATAAGCTGCCATAACTTGCACTAGGGAAGGCTGTGGGTAGTTCAGAAATTTAAATCTTGTGAAGTGTGAGATATCTATTAGTCACTCAAATGGAGACGAATCCATCCAGAATTAATTTTGGGGTTTGGTTTGTGTAAGAATCTATTTTTTCCTCTACAAGGGAAATCAATGATCCTTACATCATATATTGAGACATCTACCTTTTCTTTTTTTTTTTTTTACCACTGATTTACAACTTACAATGCAGCTAGGATCTCCCCAAATTCCATTTATGTTTGGATCTTATCTGGGACACCTTTTTTTTTTTATTACACTGGTCTATATATCTTAATTAACAATGCTGTCTTAATTATCTTCTATTACTTTAAGTCTTGACAGAGGAGAGGACGAATCTTTCTCTTGTCTTCATTTTCTTAATTGCCTCGACCAGAACTTCTCAACATTTCTTGGATCATGACACATTTAGAGTCTTTCTTTTGGGATGTTTTTCTTTTTCCTATGTAAATTTCCGAATGACCACTTCTATTTGTTTTTATGCCTTGATTTTGTATTCAACAGTAATGGGAAACTTCCTGATCAGTTTTATTACTTTGTGGATTCTTTTAGATTATCTATGGAGACTACTATATTATTTTTTTTAATTTTTTTTAACTTTTTTTAAAATTTATTTTTGAGACAGAGACAGAGCATGAACGGGGAAGGGGCAGAGAGAGAGGGAGACACAGAATCGGAAGCAGGCTCCAGGCTCTGAGCCATCAGCCCAGAGCCCGATGCGGGGCCCGAACTCACAGACTGCGAGATCGTGACCTGAGCTGAAGTCGATACTTAACCGACTGAGCCACCCAGGCGCCCCGACTACTATATTATTATTACTATTTAACATTTTATTTATTTTTGAGAGAGACAGAGACAGAGTGCAAGTGGGGGAGGGGCAGAGAGAGAGGGAGTCACAGAATCTGAAGCAGGCTCCAGGCTCTGAGCTGTCAGCACAGAGCCTGATGCAGGGCTCGGACTCACGAACTGTGAGATCGTGACCTGGGCCAAAGTCCGAGGCTTAACCGACAAAGCCACCCAGGCGCCCCAAGAGACTACTATATTAATTTAAAAGAAAGAAAGTTTGGCTCTTTTCTCATCCTATGTCTTTTTCTTCTTTGTCCTTTCCTTTTCCCTTTGTTCCTTTCCCTCCCTTGCTTAGGACCTTTTACGTAACTGGGACCAGTGGATAACAGAGGGTCATAGCCAACATCCTTGTTTTATTGCTGATTTTACTGGAAATGTTACTAAAGCTTCATCATGCAATATAATGCCACTCTAGTTTTTCATAGTATTCAGGTTAAAGAAGGTTAAAGAAGTTCCTTTTCATTGCTTGTTTGGTTACAGATAGTTTTATTTGTTTTAGCATTAATAATTATGGAATTTTGTCAAATTTTTCCTTCCTACAAGTACTGAGATGGTCATATAGCTTTGCATCCATTGTGAGATAAATTTAGCTAATAACTTTTCTGACTGTAATCATCTTTATATTCCCAAGATAAACTTGATTTAATCTGATGTATTGTTTAAAAATTTGTTTCATCCCCGCGTCGGGCTCTGGGCTGATGGCTCAGAGCCTGGAGCCTGTTTCCGATTCTGTGTCTCCCTCTCTCTCTGCCCCTCCCCCGTTCATGCTCTGTCTCTCTCTGTCCCAAAAATAAATAAACGTTGAAAAAAAAAATTTAAAAAAAAGGGGCGCCTGGGTGGCGCAGTCGGTTAAGCGTCCGACTTCAGCCAGGTCACGATCTCGCCGTCCGTGAGTTCGAGCCCCGCGTCGGGCTCTGGGCTGATGGCTCAGAGCCTGGAGCCTGTTTCCGATTCTGTGTCTCCCTCTCTCTCTGCCCCTCCCCCGTTCATGCTCTGTCTCTCTCTGTCCCAAAAATAAATAAACGTTGAAAAAAAAAATTTAAAAATTTGTTTCTGGATTCAATTTGCTAATACCTGGATTTTTACATCTATCTATATTTTTTAAAGTTTGTTTATTTACTTAGAGAGAGAGAGAGAGAGAGAAAGGGAAGGGCAGAGAAAGAGGGAGGGAGAGAATCCCAAGCAGGAGCTCAATCTCATGAACCGTGAGATCATGACCTGAGCTGAAATCAAAAGTCAGCTGCCCAACCAACTGGGCCACTCAGGCACCCCTACATTTATATTACTAGTGAGTGTAGCACATAATCTTCTTTTTTTTTTCTTTTTAATTTTTTTTAATGTTTTTATTTATTTTTGAAAGAGAGAGGGAGACAGACTATGAGCGGGGGAGGAGCAGAGAGAGAGGGAGACACAGAATTTGAAGCAGGATCCAGGCTCTAAGCTGTCAGCACAGAGCCTGGTGTGGGGCTCGAACTCACGAACTGTGATATCATGACCTGAGCCGAAGTCGGATGCTTAACTGACTGAGCCACTCAGGTGCCCCAATCTTACTTTCTTACAACACACTTGTTCTGTCTTTAGACAAAGTAAGCTAATTCCATAAAATGGATGATGAGGCTTTTCCTAATGATGTTGAATTTCATCAAATATGTATTTTTTTTCATATATTGAGATGATTGTATTGTTCTTGTTTGTTTGAGTGGTGAATTATGTTATTCCTTTATAATTATGATCATCTTTCATAATGTTAGTCTTCTCACGTGTTTTGGGAATTTTGGTTGCAAACTCATCTTGTGTGTGAATTTCATTTCTTCTTTTCTCTATAGGTTCTGACAGGTTTTTTTTTAAGCTTATTTATTTATTTTGAGAGAGACAAAGACAGCATGAGCCGGGGACAGGCAGAGAAAGAGGGAGACAGAGAATCCCAAGCAGGCACTGCACTGTCAGCCCAGAGCCTGATGTGGGGCTCAAACCCAGGAAACCATGAGTTCATGACCTGAGCTGAAACCAAGAGTCAGACACTTAACCAACTGAGCCACCCAGGTGCCCCTGTTCTGACAGTTTAATAGTGTCCTCTCCCTGGTGCACTTAGTGTTCTTGGTTCAGAATTCGGTTATATATTAGCAACTTTCTTTGTGACTTTTCATTCCAAAAAGATGCTATAAATAGGTTTTCAGAAACAATGGGCACCTAGGGCAAGCAGATACCTCTGCTCTTTCTCAATCCTTTGGCAACGATTTATTTTCTGTTGCACTTTTTGGTACCATTTGTAGCTCTTTGTACCTCCTATTCACAGGCAATGGATTCCATCTCTGTTTTTTTTTTTTTTTTCCACGTATGGAAACTTTCTTAGCACAACTTCTTGCATGGGGTCATGGAGCTGGATACTATTTGCTTATACCGTGCTGTGAATGGCATCTCTAGGAGTTTGACAGTGCACGACCTGCCCAACCACACATGGTAGTCATTATTCTGGTCTTCCACATTTACACTGAACATGTGTAGTTCTTGGCTGCTTCTACCTGTTTCTGGTTCTGGAGCGCAGTAAGATTACATTTTAGCTTTCTGCTGATCGATTTCCACTGTTTATGGCTGACGGAGTTGATAGCACTGTTTTGAAGCACTACTGTTGTTTGATGTATTTGTAGTCATTATCCACTAGTAAATGTGTGAAGTGCAAGATGGGGATGAGGTGGTTTATTTGGGGACTCAAAATCCCATCTTGAATGGAAGCCAGCATTAATTTAAATAATAAAAAAATTTTGAACAAGCTAAGTATCCAAAATAGTTAGCATGGTTAACTAGATTACATGACTTTCATAGTATGGAATTTATGCAGCCTTGCAAAGTTATGTTTTTGAAATAATTTTAATGGCGTTTGAAAATACTAATGTTACAATGGTAACTGGAAAAGCAGGTTTTTCCACTGTATGTGTACTATAATCTCAACTAAGTTAGAAGAGGTCTATAAAAAGACTGTCAATACCTATTTGTAAACTAACACCTCCTGTTCTCTGGATGGTGTTGCTATGCATGCTTAAGTTGCTAAATCAATACTTTTATAAACTTTAAATTGTCTTATAGTGAACATACATCCCACCGATCGGCAGAAAACCATGACTAGAATAATAAAAGCAACAGTCCGCCCATCGCATTGGGTTTTGCTTGAGAAGGCACGCGGTCAGTTCTGTGTCTTTCCTTTCTGTAACCACATCTAGGGATTTTCAGGCTCAAATGATGCTTCCAGTTGGCCGGGATGACACACAGCCCCCTTACAACTTCCAAGGTCATAGTTACTTTCTACACTGGTCTGTCTCTTCTTGAACAGCGTTTGTGCATGCGTGTGCCCCACACTCAGATCATCTCTGCCTCGTTAAGGAACCCCGATGGCATTTATGTCGTCTCAACCACTGCATGACAGAGTGCATGCGGTCTGACATTGGCATACACCACATGGACCCAGGAGCCACTGCATACAACAGGTGCTTAATAGGTCTTTGCGGAAATCATCCTCACTGGCACAGTGATAACTTTCTGCATCGGCCCAGGACGAAAGGAGGACAGAAAATAAAAACAAGTAGTTAATAAGGCAGTTGGATTCTGTGGTTTTTTTTTAAATCAAAATGTCTATTTTTGCTGTTGTCATGTTTTGGGCAATAAAATAAGATTTAGCACGAGTGTTTAATTCTTTTGATTCCCCCACAGTCGGGGCTGTGGTTAAGAGTCCTTGTTCCTAGAGACCTAAGTTCCAATGTTGGCCCCTTCAGCCCCAGTGTGGCCTCAGCAAGACACTTTCTCTCCCCAAGTCCCACATCCTTTGCTGCAAAAGGATGTTATGAAGTTCAGCCAAAGTCACTTATGTAAAGCCTCTTGTGCGCGGCAGTTAATGAGTGAGAAAGCTCTCTCCTCCCACCCCCCAGTATAAATACAGGTGGGTTTATGGAGTAGGTCCACTTTGGGTTCACTCAGGGGGGGTCTTCGCTACAGCTGAAGGGCTTCCAGCCTGAATTCCAGAATGGCTCTATCTATGTGGGCAGACACTCTTCTTGTTAACGTGGCCTCCACTGAGGATACACACTTGAGAGGACTCAAGAGCTTGGACTGTGGATTGCTCTGTTCTGAGGGAATTTCCTCGGGACCATGCAGGGCACCTTTTTTATTTCTCGAACACCTCTGTCACTGCCTTTCATCCCAGGGCCCAGTAGAAGAGAGTTTGATTGGACCTGTCAGCATCTCTAAGGAGGCCACTTAAGAGTCATTTGAAGAATTCCCACACCCAAGAGCATCTCCGAGTGGCCGAGAAGATCCAGGCAACCTTGAACCTAAAGTCCATGTCTTGTCCCAGACTACTAGATTTTTAATCAAACAGGGCCTGGTCTGTGTGGGATGGTGAAAGGGGTTCTCTGTGTATGAGCCACTGGTTTTGCAACTTATGACAGCAGCAGAAAATGCCACAGAGACTGATTAGACGGGGAGTTTTTTTTCCGCGTAAAACATTATCATCAATAATGATAATATTAACAAATACGTAGCATGCAGAAAATAACATCAAGTAACAAACTCTCGTTATGCTCCGGGCGGTGTGCTAGAAGCATTACCTACATCTCAGCTGACCCTTTACGTGATACACGTCACCACCCCGCGAGACTACGGTCTCCATTTATAGATGAGATAACTGAGGTTCACAGAGAAAAATGACTTTCCAAAAGGTCGCTTATTGGAGGAGTCTTGATTAAAATTTACATCTGTGTTTTTGAAAATCAAACCTAACTGTGTCTCAATAAACACAAAGATAGTTTGAGGAGGGAGAAATATGGGCAGTCCCTAATATTGAGAGCCAAGATATGGGGAAAAAAAGCCAATTTCCCTGGGCTGATGTTTGAGTTAAAAGGTTCTTGCTCGTATGAGCCACAGCTAAACCGGCACCAATTAGAGTCAAGTGTAATGAAAAATAAATACAGCTGAGCTGTTAGACTAGCTGCTATGGTCCAGCATCTGTCAGCACTTCTATTATACATTGAGTTTTTTCAAGGAATTATAAGGGCTGTAAAAATGTATGCTATGGTGGAACTTGGCAGGAAAAAAAAAGTTTCCATTTAAAGAGCTTTTCAAATGTATTTTCTAAAGTTTCAAAAAATTAGGTTTGACACTTTAGTCATGAAGTTAGCAACCATTTAAATAGCCCAACACCTTTTAATCAACTGCTGGAGTGAGAAAGTGCTCGGCACCGGGACATATGCCTGCGTGGGGCTTCCCTCACCTCTGTCGGGGGCTTCTGCCTGGGGCTTTCTCCCCGACAGTGCTCGTGTTGGAGTCCAGGGCGGCCGGAAATAGCAGCAACAGGCCCCACGTTCCAGGGACTTGAAGGGAAGGCCAGGGGCACCCAGCAACGGCCCTGGTTGCTCCTGCCGGGGAGGAATCAAATCTGATGCCCCACGATGTTCCTCAGAAACCCGATCCAGACCAGAGCTCAGCTTTGTTGGAATGATCTCCAGGCTGGAGGCTAACAGTCCTTGGGGCGGCAAGGGAAAGGGGCCGAAGCCGAGGAGGTGAGGGCCGGGGAAGCTTGAGAGAAAGAATGCAGGGGCTTCCTCATCTGGTCGCAGAAAAAGGAGTGCCAGAACATCTTGTTCTGGATTTAGTCGGCTAGAAGAACTCCAGACTTGAAGGCAGGAGATCGTGGTGCTATGGTCTGAGTGTTTGTGTTCCCCTGAAATTCACGTTGAGGGCCTAATCCCCAAAGATCAGATGATATGGGGGGGAGGGGAGGGGCTTTGGGAGGCGGTTAGGTCATGAGGGTGGAGCCCTCATGAATAGGATTAATGCTTCTTTTTTTAATGTTTATTCTGTTGAGAGACACAGAAAGAGTGCGAGTGGGGGAGGAGCAGAGAGGGAAGGAGAGAGAATCCCCCCCCCCCCCCCCCCCCCCCGCGCTCAGCGCAGAACCCGACGCGGGGCTTGAGCCCACAGCCGACTGAGGGATCCTGACCTGAGCCCAGATCAAAAGTCAGAGGCTTAACAGACTGAGCCACCCAGAAGCCCCAGGATCAGTGCTTTTAGAAGAGGTTCTGCAAAGCCCCCCAGCCCCTGGTGCCCTGTACAGAGGCCACCCCAAGGCTGGGACCCAGAAGAGGGCCCTCAGCTGACCATGCTGGCATCCTGACTTTGGACTTCCAGCCTCCAGGGCTGTGAAAATAAAATTTCTGGTGTTTGTAAGCCCCCGGCTGTGGTATTTTGTTACAGCAGCCCAAACGCACTGAGACTGAGATGTGTGACCCCACCCCCATCTCTGCCGCAGTCCTGTGTTTGGAGAGCATTACTCTGCCTACTCGTTTTGGGCCTTATATAATTCTGAATGGAAATGATCATTTTTATACAAATCACAGATTTGCGGATAAGAAGATAATGTGTGCGGAGATACTCTGTAGACTTAAAAGAGCTCTGCAGATAATGAACGATAATCATACTGTAGTATTTGTCGCTCTTTTCCTCAGGATCCTCTCCAAATAGCCAGGGACTGTGAAGGGCAGAAACATGAGTGGGACAAGTTGTCTGCACACAAAACCCTAAATAGCAGTTGGACCAAAGGCTATATTAACAAATGCCCACATCCAAGGCAGATGGGATAAAGCCAGCACTCAGTGGGCTGAACACAAGCAGCCTGCCCTCAAATTTCACCAGAGAAGTTTGCAGGGAAAAAACAGTGAATGCTAAATCTCATCTGGGAGCCTCACTTATCCAGAATCCAATCATTGCTCATAGATACGGCCACGCAGGGTCTCAGTGTTTCTTGCCGCAAATTCACAACTAATGCCATAGTCAGAACTCAGATAACGTTTCTGTGGAAGCCAGACAGGGACTGGGTGTATATGGCTCCAACTTGACTCCGTATAGGGTACCTGGGGAGCTTATTAAAATGCAGACTTTGAACCTTCCCATAAGGAACCCCCTTTGGTAGGCAGACCTGGAATCTGCATTTCTAAGAAACTCTCCAGAATGTTCCGTCAGAAGTGGGCCCCGTGGCCACATTTGGAAAAAACACTGACTTAGACTTCTCTGAAGTTGCCACATGAACCCCACACATCAAAGCTGGAGTTCGCTAATATAACTTCTTCATTTTATTGCTGAGAAAACCCTATAGGGGAGCAGATCCGTGTTCACTGGGCACAGAGTCTGTGCCAATGCTGTGCCCCGTTCAACGCAGGCTCTCTCTCTCTCTCTTTTAATCTTCATGGTGTGTCTGAATCTTTCCACTGGATGTATCTAGTATCTTTTTTGGATGTATCTTTTTTGGATGTATTCCAACTTGGGATCAATGCATTAACCTACTTCTCTGTCCTAACACCTGGTAGCTGGAGGAATAAAAAGTACAAATAGGGATGCCTGGGTGGCTCAGTTGGTTAAACATCTGATTTTGGCTCAGGTCACGGTCTCAGGGTTTGTGAGTTCGAGCCCCGCATTGGGCTCTGTGCTGACAGCCCTGAGCCTGGGGCCTGTTTCAGATTTTGTGTGTGTCTCTCTCTCTGTCCTCCCTAGCTCTCTCTCTCTCTCTCTCTCAAAAATAAATAAACATTAAAAATATATTTTAAAAAATTAAAAATAAGGACTCTGGAGTCACTGTATGTCCATGGGTTCCATTAGTCACTTAATTTGGGGGATTGCTTCCTCGCTCATCCCTCAGGAAATACTCTAACATCTACTTCTCTCTTCAAGCACCTTATCTTACTTCAGCTCTTCATTCTCAAAAAATAAAATAAAAATAAAACAAACAAAAAACCCCTCCGCTCTATTCCTGTTCCTCATTCCATTTCTTTACTAAGAACATTGGCACCTTAAGCCACAATCTTGCTCAAATTCCCAACCATCACCACCAATTTATCTAAAACCATCCCCTCTCCCTGTCCTTTTCTCTGGACTCTAAAAGGGGACCCTTTTCCTCCTGTTCGAGGACATCTTTCCCTAAGCCTTTGACGTGAGTATTCCCACCATATTGGGTTTGTTAATTTCCCACCATGCCTACCTGTGTCTTGTTATCTTGTCATCTTTCTTTGGTTCTGCCCTCAGAATAGACACATTTTCAAGCGTCTGCTATACTGCAGTGTAACCTCTCCTGGTATTGTGTTCCCTTTTGGTCGCTGTGTTCTCTCTCTTCTTTTCTGTCATCAGACCTCCTTGAAAGAATATTCTTTTCTTTCTCCGTTCCTACCTCCCCATTCACTACTCAACCTGTTTCAATCTGGCCTCTAGTCACTTTCCTTCAGTGAAATTCATTTTGCTATGGTTACCATGGATGCCCTTTTGGCCAAATCCGGTGGATATTTTCCAGTCCTTCATTTGTAATGTAGAGACAGAAATACTTCTCTCATAAGGTTGCTTTAAGCATGAGCATATGTGTGTAAGGGAAGAACTGCCTAGTACAGGGCCTGACACAGAACAAGCATTTAGTGATTGATTCCCTTTCCTTTTCTCCTCCTCCTCTTCTTCCTCCTCCTCCTCGTTATCATTCTTGTTGTTATCATTGGTTCGGGGCCTTGCATGGGACACCATCAGCCATTCCTGTCATTTGGGGACCTCGTGAATCTCATGAGACCATGAATCTCGTCAGGCGTCCCTGTCTTCCTCCTTCCTCAAAGATCAGTGTCCCCAGAGCTCTCCCTTTAGCTCCTCTCTCAGCTTCCTCCTCATGCTCTCCCTGGGGCGACCTCCTGCATTTTCGTCCCTTCAGCTGCCACCCGGGTGCCAATAAATCCGACATTTTCCTTCCAGCTCAGACCTGTTCGAGGCCATGTATTCAGTCTTCCTATATACTTCAGGGGCTGGCACATCGGAGATGCTCGAAACTTCACTGATGCTCGAAACACAAGCCTCAGCCAGTTCCCTTTCACTGTAGTAAAGCTGGGGTACAGCGGCCATGACTTCAATGGGACTGTGTGTGTGTGTGTGTGTGTGTGTGTAGGCGAAGCTCCGGGCGCTGCGAGACGGGGCACATTTGGCAAAGCGGCTCCTCGAGCACAGCTGCCAGATGGCACCGAGCCACCTGGGGAGAAAGGAGAGAATGAAGGAGAGGGAGCTGGGCAAGAGCCTGAGCCAGCAGCAGGCAGAGGCGATTAAGAAAGCTTTCCCAGTGATATGAAGGGCCTTGGACCCGATGTGTCAGAAATCATCACGGCGACAAAATGGAATTTAAAAGCCTGGAAGACTAAAGCGAAAGTCTGTTTTGAAGTTCGATTCACAATGCACGTTTCTTATATGCTTAGCTTTCAATTTCCCACAAATGTGGGCAGAATGTTGGCCCTCAAAAATGCCACATCCCTGAATCCGACATAGGACAAACATGTAAGTTCTTGGATTCTGGATTTAGACAGATCTAGGTCCAAAATGTTGGGGTTTTTTTTTTTTTTTTTTTTTTTTTTTTGCTAACTGCCTGACTTTGGTGACAGTATTTAGCTTCTCTAAGCCTCGGTCATCTGCCACCCATGACACCATTCATCTCAAAGAATTCATCAGCCATTAATTTAACATTTATTGAGATCCTGGCACCGCACTAGGTGCTAACATGCCCAGATGACGCAGACATATCCTTGCCCTCGAGGACTTCACGGAAGAGGACACTGGTGCATGCAGGAAGGAGGTGCCGGTGGGCTCCAAGGAATGGGGGAAAGCAGAGGTCAAGGAGAATGTCCAGGCTTCTGGCTTTGAAGATGAGAAAGAAGTGGTCATTCAGAGAAAGAACCAGGCTTAGGGTGGGGAGTATATAAGCCCGGCTGTGGCATAGCCACATAGAGATGCCAGCAGGCGAGTGGGACAGTGCACCAGAATGCCAGGAGAAACTCCGGATTTAGAAAAAAATGTTTGGGGTTTCCAGCACAAACATGGTCAGTGGAGCCCCAGAATGGTCGGCAATGCTCAGAAAGAGCATATTCAAAAAGATAACCTGAATCCCCCCAAACACCGCCATCTAAACAAAGGCAAAATGGTGAAGAGTCGAGAGAGCCTGCACACATGTTGGAGAGCATGGGAATATAGAAACTGAGAGACATGAGAGTGTCAGGAGTTTTGCACCCATTCAAGCAAGAAGCTGATGATGGAACATATCCAATGACTCTGCAATGGAGAAGTTCTTGGTGACTCTGGCAGGAGCAGATTCAAGGGAGTAATGGCCTGGCCTGGGGCAAGAGAGCTCTCCCGTCTTCTAACAGGACCTGAGAGAGAGGGAAGGACTAGAGATGTAGGTAACCTGTAGGTGATTTGGCAAGACATTGTAGGATTTTCTTTCCAGTGCTTTCTAACAGCCCGGGTAAGCTCATGAGCTGGAGGTACGGAAGAGTGCGAGGCATTTAATATGGGCTCTGGAGGATGGGCCTGAGCCAGGCGCAGGGAGTGTGGAAGGATTCCAGGCAGCACGGCAGACTGATGGTAACCTGTGTGCCCGGTATTTTCTGTGCTAGCACAATGCATTCTGGCTGTGGGTGCACAGACTCTGGCTGGCTGGCTGTATCCAGGGTTTTGATGTTTCTAGATGAGTTTGAAGAAAGAACAACTGGGACCAGGACAAGCTTGCGGAGAGGGAGCATTTCAAGATGTCCCAGTGAAGTCAGAGTAATGGAATGGTGGGAAGTCATTCGCATCTTAGTCTTCTTAGTGGGAAGACTAAGAAAGAGCTGGAAGGAATGAGGAGATTCTGGTCCGAGGTCTACATTCACAGTTTCAGAGCTGGCTCAGTTCCAGATAAGGGTGAGTTGCCAGGTGAAGTCATGAGAATTTGGGGAGGGGGTGTAAATTGGGTTAGAAGGCCATGTGGCAGGAACTGAGCTGATCTAGGAACTAAGAGATCATGTGTAGTTGAGGTCATTCCTAATGAGAGATGCACTTGGGGTGGAGAGCAACCCCGGGATCCAGGAGGAAGCACAGGGAGCATTTCCTCGCATAGAGAAGCTACTCATTAATATCTGGAGGGCGCCTGGGTGGCTCAGTCGGTTGGGCGTCCGACTTCGGCTCAGGTCATGATCTCGCGGTCTGGGAGTTCAAGCCCCGAATCCGGCTCTGTGCTGACAGCTCGGAGCCTGGAGCCTGCCTTGGATTCTGTGTCTCCCTCTCTCTCTGCCCCTTCTCTGCTCACACACACTCTCTCTCTCTCTCACTCTGTCTCTCTCTTAAAAATAAATAAACATTAAAAAAATGTTTCACGACTTATCTCTGGAGACACTGGGGCAACAGAAAAAAAAGAGTATTTCAAAGGCTTCAGAAGGAATCTCAGGGCCCGGCCCCACCCTCGAAGTCTGTAGGCAGGTATGACGTTCCCCTGTGCAGGCCGCGTGTCTGAGCCTGATAAATGGGTGAATGCTGACGGTAGCCTCAGTCACTCACAAATGGAGCTCGGTTTAAAGTTCAAGTAATAACTGGATGGTGACCATTTGTCTCTGACCAACACTCAGCATTAAAAAGGTTGCACTTTTTTTCCCAAAAGGCAGCAAATGTGGACAAATATTAGCTCTCGGAAATAAAGGGGGAAGTTATTCATTCACTCAGCAGCCTTTTCCAAGCCATCAATCTCCCTGGGTTTTCTATTGCTTTAATCATCAAGGTTGTTTATTTGGAGCAATTTCTGAGAGAATAAAGGTACCTTTGGCCTTTATCTGCTGTCATCAAAGCATCCATTAGGGGGCTGGAGCCCTGTGGGGAGGCTCAAGGGATTACTCAGGGAGGTTTTCTGAAATGCACAGGAATTCTGCTTTTTCCCCTCCCTGGTGCGGTGGTGGGGTTTCCACTGTAATCTGAAAGGTTGGGTTTATCGTCAGGTTTAGACCATTTGAACAGGATTTTTGTTCAAGGCAAACCTACAGATAAAAGCATTCTGAGTGGCCTGGAACAAAGGCCTGCCTGCCCAGAGAAGTGTGGCTCCTCGAAGTCCCCGAGTAGGGTGTAGTCGGTCTGGCAGGCTGTGGGGTCAGGCTGTCATCTCCTGGGCGGAGGGGCCCTGGGACACGCTGGTAAGGCCTGACCCTCCCCCGCCCCATTGGAAGCTGAATGTTTGCTCGGCTGGGTGAGCTGTGGTGGGATGGGGGAGAATCAAAAGCGTGTGGACCCTGTGGGTGAGCGGGCAGGGGTTGCACCCCCACCCCGCATGCATTCACACCTGCTCACATGGCACTTGAACACACACTCGCACACGTGCATGCATACACCCAACACGTGCACCGGACTCACGCGCACACTGGCATGCCCTTCTGGGGGGAGGGGCTCCGTTCTACCGCCTTCTAGCTCCAGCCCTGCAGGAGCACCTGCCTTCCTCCCCCTGCTCCCTGCGGTTCTCCATCTTCCCATCTTCCGGGACTCTTAGACCAGCCCTGCCATCAGCCAGTGATGGACGGCTCAGAATGACAATGGGACCCCTGGCCTTGAGTGCCCTGGGTTATCCCTTGGCCCTCCTCCCCCAGAGGGGCTCTCCTGGTGGGCAAGGGCTGGGCAACTTCACTGACCCGAGTGCGCATGAGTAGCTGCTCTATGTGAGGAAACGCTCCCTGTGCTTCCTCCTGAGGCTTTTCTCTCAGTGTTTTGCTAAGTCAGCTGAGTTCTTGATGCTCATGAAAAAGCTAGGTCAGCAGTAATCTGCACAGAAGCACATGCACACACACACACACACACACACACACACACACAAATCACAGGGGCATTTACACCCAGACATGCACGCCACAGTGACATCCACACACACAGCAGGAATATCTAACACATTCACACATCGCAGAGAATAGCACACTCACAAACCACAGGGACATGCACATTCATACACCGTGCGTGCACAGCAAAGATATCTGCGCACGTTATCTCAGAGAAATCGACATATGCTAAACAGGACAGAATGTGCGCACACACACACACGCACACATCCACACTCTATGTTACAAAGAGAAGAGATATCCCAGTGCCTGACTGTGCACGTAAATAAGGTCACACAGACACATCTAACCATTTGCGTGCCCCCTCGGGGGCCCCTCATGAGTAGACATATCACACGCACATACTCAAATATGTAAACTCCCACAGATCCCCCAACCCAGCTGGTGTCAGGAGTATTTCTGGAATGGTCCAGAAAGAAGAGAGAAGGGCAGGTCTGTACCTGCCAGCTCAGCAGGAGAGGCAGATGGTGTAGGAGGCTGTCTCACGACCCTGGAGATCATAAGACACCAGAGCAGCAGGCCCCAGATCAGAAGGGAATCAGAAATCCCCTCCCGAGAAGGCCAGGTGGCCCAGACCAGAGAGGGAGGAGCGCCAGGCACTTCACAGCGTGGGGCTCCGCTCAGGCCCCACGGCTGACTTCCCATGTGGCCTGGAGCAACAATCTCCCTGTGGTGAGCCTCAGAGTTCCCATCTGTAAAATGGGGCTAATGTGAAAAGCAAATGAAGGAAACAGGGGCAGAGGTGTTTGCTAACATCACAGGGGTAAGGTTCTTGGTGTCTTTGTTCCTTTCGTGGCTATGTGCTGGTGGGGCTGGGAAAGGCTCTGAATCCAACGCCCTGCCCTCGTCTTTTCTCCATGGGGCCCTGACTTTTTTCCAGCAGTGTTTTTAGGATGCATGGGATATCTTGCTTTCTGTCTTCTACCCTGAGAGGCTGTGGCTACTGTTTCTGGATGTGCTGACTTAATCGTTGTCACACGCAGCGTCCTGAAGACTGGCCCCAGCTCAAAGTGGATTGGATGCTTCTCCTTATGGATGCTTTATACTTAGGGAGGCAGCTTTTGGGAAGCCCACACTCTGCTTTGCATCTAGCACTGTGACAAGCCCTTGTCACACCGCAGTGGTGACACTCACTTATTTGTCTGTTTCTGCCTCTGGACTGTGGTCAGTCACCTTCATTCCCCTTCATGCCTGGCCCCCAGTGGGTAGTAGGTCTCCAGGGAACACTTGCTAATGGTTGAAGGAAGGAACAACACACGATGGGCTAGCTGGAGACTGGTGGCTCAGAGATCCCTAGATGGGTGGTGAGTGTTTTCAGATCCCCTGTTCTCCCTCACAACTGATTTCTGCACTCAGGGTGGTGGGAGATAAGACCTCTGAGTTAAAGCTGGTTAGGAAAACAGAATTTTGGAAAGCAGGCTTTTGTTTCCAAATGAAATGTTCACACCGTTAAAAGCAAAAAGGGTTTGCTTTTCTTCTTTTGGTAATAGTGCAAAACAGATATTTAAAAACAGAGCTCACTCTTGGGGCACCTGAGTGGCTCAGTCGGTTGAGCGTCCGACTTCGGCTCAGGTCATGATCTCAAGGTTCACGAGTTTGAGCCCTGCGTCAGGCTCTGTGCTGACAGTGTGGAGCCTGGCACCTGCTTCAGATTCTATATCTCCCTCTCTGCCCCTTCCTTACTGGTGCCCTGTCTCTGTCTCTCAAAAATGAATAAACATTAAAAAAAATTTAAAAAGTAGAACTCGGTCTCACAAAATCTTGACTGCTTGGAAAATGTGTTCTAATGGATTTTTAAAATCATTATTTAAATGAAAGAGCATTTTCCTAAACAAGATGTATGACTATGACAAGAAGGTTTAGATATTACGTTTCATTTTCTCCCCACCCCATTCTGACGCTTTTCTGGAAATATGGGGGTTACTCATAAAATGATTCAACCCGCGAAAGCACTGGAGTTCTGCTCGAGGCATCACTGTCCTGTGTGCTGGCGGACAACCTCAGAGACATAGAGTAGGTAGTGACAGGCAACAGGGGAGCAGTGGTCAGTGTTTTGTCTAGTCAGTTTCCACTTGCGTGGCTGGTGGGGGTTTGTAGCACAGGGAGGGGAACGAGATCTCTGCTACGAGAGAGACCTCAGACTGAATCTTGACTGTGTGTTGGACCGGCTGTGTTCTTCTCTGACCTTCCCTAAATTTATGTCATAATCTGGAAAATGGGAATTCTAGTAGCTGAAAGAGTCTAATTGTGGCCAGGATTAAACAGACAGTATCTGTAACATACCTAGTATTGTACAGGCATGTAGTAGATGTTTAATATAGCTGCTGTTATTATCACTAATTTTACTTGGGTGAACAGTAGGTTTTAGAGACTAATGACATCTGGTTCCCAGGACTTGTAAAAAATGAAAATATCATTTTAAGAAGGCAGGATCTGTTTCATCCCCATCAAAGTCACCGCAGACCATTACCATTTCTTAAAAGGATTGAAAACTTCTATTACAATGGTCTATTACACCAATTTTTTTTTTTTTTACAAATACACTGATTAGATCAATTTCAAATTTAAACCAAATGTGACTTCAGATTCTAATTAGATCTAAGGTTATTGGTCTGTATTTATGTACTGAGATGTGTACATTTGTGTACCTGATATACACGTATCTGTAACTATACGTATCACAACTGTTTATGACCCCATAATCATGCTAGCAACTATAGATACTGGAATAGTCTTAACTAATGTTTGTGCCCACTTACTTTGCCTTCCAACCTACTGTCCAATGCCAATCGAATTTAATATAGTATAAAATCGTATCTAAAGACATTTGTCTTTAATCATTAGTCATTAATACAGTCGACTGATGAATGGATAAAGAAGTTGTGATTGATATATACATACACACACACACACACACACAATGGAATATAACTCGGCAATCAAAAAGAATGAAATCTTGCCATTTGCAACAAGGTGGTTGGAACTAGAATGGATCATGCTAAGCGAAATAAGTCATTTGGAGAAAGACAAATACCATACGATTTCACTCAAATGTGGAATTTGAGACACAAAACAGATGAACATAGGAGAAGGGAAGGAACATTAAGAGAAAAACAGAGAGGGAGGCAAACCATAAGAGACTCTTAAATGCAGAGAACAAACTAAGGGTTGCTGGAGGGGAGGTGGGTGGGGGATGGGCTAAATGGGTGATGGGCATTAAGGCGGGAGTTTGTTGGGATGAGCACTGGGTGTCGTACGTAAGTGCCGAATCCCTAAATTCTACTCCTGAAACCATTATTACATTACATGACAATATGTCAACTAACTTGAATTTAAATTAAAAAAAAGTAAAATAAATAAAAATTAAAGACATTAATACATATGCACATACTACACAGATATATGTGATTACAAAAATAGTAATATGTGTTTATATCAGGCGTCCAATGATTTTCAGATGTCCGTGTCCTAGGAGAGCCCACTGTGGGAAACAAACTAAAATATTTGCCCTGGTTCCCGGTTGCTGGGGGCCAAGCACATCTGAAGGACATGCAGAGGCAGTGGCATAAAGCCCAGGAGAGACACGAGGCTGAAGATTCCAGAGGGCCAGAGGCCTAAATTGTCTCACACATATTCGATCCACCCGGGCGTAGTTTGTCAGAGTATGCTTAGGTCCTGTGACCCCGGGGACCAGAAGCACTTGACCGGTTGGACAAGATACAGGCCAGCCTCTCAGAGTGGCTGGGAGCTTGCTTCATTTGACTTCAAATCTCTCTCTTTAATTCCTGGCCATTTCCTTTTCTTCTCTCCTCCAGGAGACTAGAAGAGCAGGTCATGACCTTTCTTATACTTGGGCTCAGCCCAGCAGAAGCCATAAAGATAACCACCAGCTCTTCAAAGCCAGTCAGATCCCTGATAATTCCACCAAGGATTTTCCCAGCGCTTAGGGGGAATGAGGTTTGGGGAAGCTGCCGCTTCTCCATGGGGGGGGGCTAGTGTAAGGACTGGATGCCAGTGAGGCTTGAGGGCACCGCTTCGGGGGATGAAAAGGCACTTCACAGGGACACCTCTGCTGGGGATGCCTCAAGGCACCGAGGGGAGCTGGTCTGTGCAGAGACCGTGAGCACACGTCCGTGGAGCCCGTCTCTGGGAAGCCAGCTGCGCTGATGAGAAAGCTTGTTTCCAGTGGTTTTAGGAAGTTTTCCAAAGTTCATTTTTGGTTTGGGATGATGAAGGTGGGTGGCGAATGAAATGAGGGTTAGACTCTAACACATACCTGAGAACTTGCTTGCAAGGACTCTCAGTCCATTGGTATTTAAGTTAATATACTGCACTTTATATAAGTCTATGTATGTATATATACATATGTGTTTGTATCAGGCGTCCAGTGATTTTCAGATGCCCATGTCCTAGGAGAGCCAACTGTGGGAAACAAACTACAATATTTGTATACATATATGTATACATATATACATACATAGACTTATATGAAGTACAGTATATTAACTGCACATATATGTACGTATATATGTGTAGGCATACACATCTAACATACAGATATAAATATCTGTATCTTTAGCACCTACTAGGTACTAAGCATTTTAATACAGTAAAACCTTGGATCGCGAGGAACTTGTTCTGTGAGTGTTCCACAAGACAAGCAAACATTTCTAATAAATTTTAACTTGATAAAAGAGAGATGTCTTGCCATACGAGGAGTACGTGACACCGAACATCGCACGATCACAAGTGAACCAATGGTTTTTGAAATTCATTTCGATAGACAAGTGCTTTGGACTACGCGCACGTTTCAGGAATGAATTCTGCTCGCAAACCAAGGTTTTACTGTATTTGTCATCTAATTGAATCCTCCAAAAAACTGTGTTATAAATCGTCACACCCATTTTACGGATGCGGGAACTGAGAAGCTGAGAGTCTAATTTGCCAAAGGCAAAGCTGGGTTTCAGTCTTGGGGCCTTCTGATTCCCGTGCCCGCTGTTTTTACCGCTATGATCAGCAATATATGATCAGTTGTGGAGAGATTGAGTTTCAAATTACAGGCCACTGTTACATTCCTGCAAATGCTGTTCTGAGTTGTTTTTAAAACTTTTTTTTTAATGTTTTATTTATTTTTGAGAGAGAGGGGGGGGGAATGGGGGAGGGGCAAAGAGAAAGGGAGACACAGAATCCGAAGCAGTCTCCTGGCTCTGAGCTGTCAGCACAGAGCCTGACACGTGGGCTCGAACCCACGAACCTTGAGGTCATGACCTGAGCTGAAGTCGGACACTTAACCGACAGAGTCACCCAGGTGCCCTTGAATTATTTGTGTTTAAATGACACTATATCACATTATGAAAATGTATGAGCTTTGTGTGGAAATAGGAAGACTTCCAGAAAGATATTGCCGTTCTCTAAAAGCTGCCTAATTCTGCTTGCTTATAATTAGAGCTCTTTACACACCAGTGCTTATTATAAATGTAATAATATAATGATGTATTGAACAAATGTTTATTGTGAGCCTGCTATGTGCAGTCCCAGGGACACAGCAGTGGAGGAAATTGTAAGTGTCCTTGTCTTCCTGTAATGCACAATGAAGTGGTAAGTGATGATTTATCAGTGACCCCATTTCCCTGTAGATGTTTTGCTTGTGGGTTGAGAGAACTCAGCTTGACTTCACTTGGACAGGGACACATGTTGCCTCACCTATCCAGGTGGAGAAAAGTAGAATGGCTTGGCCTTAGGGACATCTGGAACCAGAGACTTGGGCACTAACAGCCAGACTGAACTTCCTTCCCCTCTCATCTTGGCCTCTCTTGATAAATGTGCTCTACCTGTCTAGACCAGCCTTCTCCTTTCTGCCAAAACTCATCCTCCCAGGCCTCACATTGCTTAATGTCATTGTCAGAGAGGGAATGAGTCTCTCTGTCTCTCTCTCTCTCTCTGTGTCTCCTGGGTTTGAAAAACCTGAGCAAAGGCACTGTTTGGTCCAGCTTGGATCACAAGTCCATCCCCGTATCCTCTGATGGTGGAGAGTAGCAGAATCTGTAAGACGATGCTCTCCAGCGAGCAGTTGGACCGCGCTGGGGGAGAGAGCAACAGTTTCCAGGAGGGAACCGTGATGGGCGAACAATACATGCCCACTACAATGATGGTCCCTGTAATGCTGTATCACATACAATGAGACTTTATGGATGTTCCCCTACTCAAACTAACCCCATCAGCTTTGCAGGACAGAAAGGATGACCCTCATTTGACAGATGAGGAAAGTAACGTCAAAGAGGTGAGGCTGGGCCAGGGGTCTCACAGCCAAGAAACTGAGTGAGAATTCAAATGCTGATTTTCTGGATTCAAATTTCAAATCATGAAAGACACCGAGAGGCCTTCTGAATCAATCGTGCTTTGTGTAATTTCACGGCTACGTATTTTATTGTGTGTGGGTACCCGCAATGCTGGAAATTCCAGCACAGCTTAACAGCTCTCGATTGACAAATGCGTTGGGTCAGTACCAAGCATGGTTTCCTGGGCAAGGTAGACGACTGATATCTTGTATTTGGATGGCAATGCTAGGTGGTATGTGGGCAGAAGCATTAACTGGATTTTTCTGAGCCATCCACTTTGTTACTGTGCGAAATTCTATAGCATCCATCATGGCTGTATGTCAAAAGCTTTTTGTTTGTTTGTTTTCTTACTGAATCTCCTTCTAAAGCAAGGATGGAATCGGGATTCCAGTGGCATTTATTCCCCCATCCATCTATTCATCTATGCTCTCATCCATTCAAACATCCCTCCGCTGACACCTCCACCCACGATTCCGTCTATTCATTCAAAAGTGGGTTTACCAAGTGTGTTACGCCAGGCCCTGAGCTGACTAATGAATGGGATAGAGATAATGGAACAAGCCTTTTCTTCACGGGGCTCTCAGTCAAGGTTGGGTGATGTCATCTACTGTCTAACGCCAAAGGTAACTCTACGGAGTCCACCTGAGACTCAGAGTGATTAAATATCTACTCAGTCCATTGTAGGAAGCAGATTGTTACCAAGCCATTTAAACCTGGTACTTGGTTACAATTTCAGAAGGCATTAATTCTTTAAAGGAAAAGGTACCATTAGAGAGGCCATGGACATATAAAAGCAGGGTTAAGAGAGACGAGTGTCTGAATCCGTGTAGCACTCTTCACGTGATTTGCATCCGGGCCCTCAACTGATGCCCTATGAAAACCACCCTTCAGAGGGCTAGCACAATTACCTCCTGAAATTCAGGAGCAAATATCCTTCCCGAGTCATTCTACTTCTCTACCGTGTCTAGGCTAACCAAACAACATGTGTGCAAATAACTTAAAAATTTTTTTTAAACATTTATTTGTTTTTGAGAGACAGAGAAAGGCAGAGCATGAGCAGGGGAGAGAGAGAGAGAGAGAGAGAGAGAGAGAGAGAGAGAGAGATACAGACTCTGAAGCATGCTGCAAGCTCTGAGCTGCTTTTAGCACAGAGCCCGACACGGGGCTCGAACTCATGAACTGCAAGACCATGACCTGAGCTGGAGTTGGACGCTCAACCGACTGAGCCACCCAGGTGCCCCAATGTGCAAATAATTTTAAATCTAAGCTATCAGGATTCCAGGATGAGGCAAGGGGTGTGGTACCACAAACAGAGTTTTCAAGCACTTTAGCATCTGTGGGTCACTGATTTTCATAGTATCGCTGAATGGGTTAACATTCTGATTTATTTATCAATCCTTTGTACTTTTCATTAATTTGACTCAGTCGCTGGGATTCTGCCAGAGGCAAGTACCCAACAGATCAGGGTCGAAACTCTGGAACAGAAACGCTCAACCGAGGTGCTGTCCTTAGAGAGTCCTGCATGGAACCAGGTAGCCCATGTGGAAGGCATTTCCATAGGCATGACACATGCTCACCTTTGTCTCCTTCACCCTGCGCCCTCTCGGCCCCATCAAAACATGGCTGCTGCCAGGGTGAATGGAATAATTCAGACAAGCGGAGAAGGAGACATAAGCTCTTGACGAGATTGGAATGTATTGTAGATGGGAAGTGGAATTTGAGCTGAGCCTTCGATGTGAGCATGATTTTGACAGGCAGGGAATGTAGGTAACTGCGCTCCTGGCTGAGGGAAGCACACGAACAACTGCATGGAGGTCAAGGGCGAGGCATGTTCAGAGAAATGTGCATGGGGAGGCGATGAAAGCCTGGAGAGTTAGCAGATGAGGCTGGGAAGGTTGATTGGCTCAATATTGTGGAAATTTGCAATGCTTCGTTAAGAAGTTTGGTTCTTCTCTGAGGGAAACAGGAACGTTAAGCAGGGCGAATGATGTGATCGGATGTGTGTTTTTGCACGATCACCCCAGAAGCAGGGGGAAGGACAGACTGGAGCCTGGAGGCTGACAGCACAGGTGTGGGATTGTTGCCCTGGGCCAGGATAATCAATTTCTAATCTTTGAGGCAGGATTAAACTTTCCAGGGACGCTGTGATGTTTTTTTCTAAAAGAGGTCAGATTTGCTTCTGAATAATTATGAGTGCGTCCACACTTTTCAACTACTTAGTGTGTTTTGATTTATTTATCCAGTCCTGCCAATCAAGCTGAAAATGCCAGGAAGCTGTTTCACATGTGTATGCAAACTTAGGAGAAATGAAACTCAGCGCGCAAATATTTACTGCGAGCTGATTCCCCACACAGCACACTGCCAGACTCCTGTGGATGATAAAGGAAAGGCTTAGGACTTGGGTGTGTTTCCATTTGATGGGTGGGAGAAAGCCTGGTTGGTCCAGACCACAGGGTATTTGCCTCTCTACCAGGCTGAGTGACAGGGTCCATGGCCTTCAAAGAACCAAGAACCCTAAGGTGGAGAAAAGTAGAGAAAAGGGGCTTTTAGGAGCAGGAACCCTGGGATGAGATTCTATAGAAACCCTGAGATCCATTCCTGACTGAGACCTTCAGTGAAACCAGTGTCTGGGTTCTGACATTCTGCTGCATCACAGTGGAACATACCAGAACAGACAGTCTACTTACGACAGGTTGGATCACAGTCACACTGAGGGGATGCTGTCACCAGTGCTAGACTGTATTCCTCTCCTGGAGGTAGAAGGGGTCACCCTTGGGGCACGGCGAGATGCCAGACCCAGCTAGAGTAGGGTAGGGCCTGTCAGGGTCTTGTCCAGGAGCAACAATCGATGGCCAGAGTCCCAGATGCTTTGCAATTCTCCTGGGCTTTTTCCCTTTCCTGAAACCTGAGCAGACAGCAGGTGGAGGTGGCTTACTTGGGCCCTTATGGTTCGAAGCCGCTCTCAGGCAGTGACAAGTTCTGCTTCCTACGTGGGCATGAGATGCGCCGAGAAGAGAAGCCAGGATGGGAGGCCCGGTGGTGGTCCACCACTTGTCATCTGGGATGTCCTGGGAGCGACGGCAAATGTCCGAGAGCTGTTTCTCTGTTATAAGACACTTTTCATGAGTCCTTCTGACGTTCTAGCCGAGAGAACCGAGACTCAGAGAGGACGTTGCGGCCGCTCCAAAGACCGTAGGGTAATGCCGAGAACTTCTATCTGCAATCCTCGTGTCCTTTTGGCCCAGAGAGAAAAGCCCCTTAAGCCTGAAAAAACTCTCAGGGCTAGGATTTGTAAACCAAAGATAAGAACATAGTAGATGCCTGTATGGCTTGGCTGGGGCTGCCATACCAAAGTGCCGCAGACCGGGCGGCTTAAGCAGCAGAAACGTGTTTGCTCGCGATTCCGAGATCAAGGTGTCCGCCGGGTCGGTTTCTTCTGAGGCCTCTCTCCTTGGCTTGAAGACGGTCGCCTTCTCCCTGTGTCCTCGCATGGTCTTCCCTCTTTGTGCCTTTGTGTCCTCATCTCCTCTTCGTATGGAGATACCAGTCATATTTTATTAGGGCTCACCCTAACGCCTTCACTGTAACTTTGTCGCCTCTTTACTTTTTAAAATTTTTTTTAAAGTTTTTAAAAATGTTTATTTATTTTTGAGGGACAGAGAGAGACAGAGTGAGCAGGGGAGGGCCAGAGAGAGAGGGAGACACAGAATCTGAAGCGGGCTCCAGGCTCCGAGCTGTCAGCACAGAGCCTGATGCGGGGAACTCACGAGCCGAGAGAGCATAACCTGAGCCGAAGCCAGAGGCCCCACCAACTGAGCCACCCAGGCGCCCCGTTAGTAGCCTCTTTAAATGCTCTATCTGAGAATACATTCATATCTTAGCCACCAGGGGTAGGACTTTGACACATAAATTTGTGGGGGAGGCGGGGGATCCAGTTCAGCCGTCAACAATGCTTCACGAACACTTATGGCATGAAAAGTATCTGCTCCATACAGTTCAGGGAGTTTGCCCAAGCTCACTGGAGACAACGCATCCATTTATTCAACCACTGAGTTCCTCTTCTTTAGCTATTTTGACTACTTCAGACACAGGACCGCATCCAGCAGCCCCCGAGTTGCACAGACAGCGAATGGTGCGGTGGGGGTTCGAACTTGCGTCTTTGCGGCCAACCTCATTCTTTGTAAAAAAAAAAAAAAAAAAAAAAAAAAAAAAAGTGGTTCGGGTTTAACAGCAGACGTGCCCTGTTCCTTTCCCAGTTGCCCAGCTTTTGCTTGCCCTGAAATTATTAAGCAGACAAGGGGGGGTGGGGGTGGGGGTGGGCGGAATGCAGATACTATTGCTTTCAGAAAATGAGGCTCCATTGGGCGACTCTTTCTTACTGTCTCAGCCGGGGGAAGGAGCCCCTAGCCAGAGGGAATCAAATACTTTTCAAATGTCTCATTAAAATAAAAAGGTGATTCTTGCATTGGTACCATGATAAAGACTACAAAGCAGCAACATGAAAACTCCCTGGTTTACCCCTCTGAATAGGCCTCCGCTCCAGCCGCAGAATGAATTAGCGGCCACCCCATTATCTGTAAGCCTCAGAGAGTGCAACCCAGGCTTTGATCTGCCAGTGTCGAGGAAACTGATAAAAACTCGTTCTGTTTCTAAGCTTTCCCGGCCTGAAATTCTCTTTTCCCTTCAGCACGCTGTAAATGACCCTCTGAAGTGGCTGGGCATTCTTTCACAGCCTTGTGTCCAATCTATTCATAACCACGGTTATCAATTATTATACCAGCTGGAATTTCTGAGGGCCAGGAGGCTGTCAGGAGCTCTAATTGTGGTTCGGGGATAAAAGCAAAAACACACAAATTTTAACCAATCATAATTAACTTATTCTCCAAGTGCAAGGAAAAAAAAAAAAAGAAACCCCCCAAAACAAAACAACACAAAACCAAGGCTTATGAATCCCTCCCAGCTAATCACTCTTGAAAGCAGTCATGGACAGGGAGAGGGGCGCTTTTATTGCAACGGTGGCTCCCGATTGGCCTGTGGCGCCAGGTTCCCCAGGAAGGAGCCGGGCCAACTGGCAACCAGAGAAGTTCTCAAATCATTGGGCTTTTTTTTTTTTTTTTAATCTTAAAAAAACCCTCATTTTTCAAAGTAGCGTGATGTTTTCCAAGCTCCTGACAGAGCTTTGAATAAAGAGGCATCAATTTCTCATTGAGCCCAAACAACTGATCGAGTGGTCCAAAATATTTCAGTAAAAAGAAGTTCGGCGGCAACTATCACATTAATAAAGGAGGCGCGTGTGACCTGGAAAAGGGCCTGAGGGATCCGATCCCCAGGAGCAAGGTCAGGCAGCAGTGGGAGCTGGGAAAAGCCTCCGCACAGGACCTGGCACTTAGTAGGTGCTCAAGAGGCTAGCTCCAGTCCCTGCCCTGCTCCCTCTTAGACTGGCCAACAGCCAAATGTCTTGCAGGCATCTGGCTCGTGGCAGTGGCATCTGAATGGAGGGCCCATGATGTCATGGAAAAAGCATGGTTTTGGAGTGTGACAGGTCTCAGTTTTTAAGCCTCTCTGAGCCTCGGTGTCCTTTATTTTATAATGGTGATTGCGTGGCCAATTTGTGGAGTTGCTGTGGAGGTTAGGAAAGAAAGCTCCTAGTGACATGCCCGACACAAGATAGGTGCTAAATAAATGTCTGCTGTGGTTCCTGGTGGTACTTTGGGGATGTGGTCTTAGTGAATGCATTTCTGGCAAGGGGCTGCAAAAAATCACTTCCTCCCTCTAGCTTGTTATTTTGCATTTGCACAGAATCCTTCACTATCCTCGTTAGGCCGGCAGATCTGAAGAAGGGCTACAGTCTTCATATAGCACAGACGCCGGGGAAGCACATCAAAAGAAGAGACGTCACTGAACGCTTTCCAGAACAAAGGCAATAAAGCGCTGATGCAACAATTAAACAATATCTTTATCGCCACACAGAGTAACTGACTACAGAAAAGGAGATTTGTGTTTTTGTCTTCGGTGTCGAGCATGGCGAAAGCAGCTTAACCAGATCTCACCACTGTGGGCTTATATCGTTCTGTGAGATCAAGAACCCAACTTTATTTGTGACATTTGTTGATCTAGTTGTAACCTAGAAGTGTGAAACGTTGATTCATAAAAGATGTGAACGCAGGGGTTCCCGGGTGGCTCAGTTGGTTAAGTGTGCGACTCTTGATTTCGGCTCAGGTCATGATCTCATGGTTTGTGGGATGGAGTCCTCAGTTGGGATTCTCTCTCCGTCTCTCTGCCCCTCCGCAGCTCATGCAGTCTCTCTCTCTCTCTCTCTCTCTCTCTCTCTCAAAATAAATAAATAAACATTTGAACAAATGAAAAAAAAAAAAGATGTGAAAGTATTCTCTTGGTAGTTCTTACAGAAGCAGACATAATTGTCCTAAATTTTTTCAAAGGAGGATTTTCTGAAAACATTTGCATATGTGGTAAGAGGCAGCATTTGAAGACTGGCTTCTCACTGAGTCCAAGTTGGAAGATGCATGGCTCAGATGAATTATTATGAGTTGTCCCAAGAGTCAGACTCTGAAGCTGTAATGGTCTAACATAATAAGGATTATTTCCTACTCAGGTGACATCGGATGAGGGTGGGCACCCTTGTTGAGGGGGCTGTTGCATCCAAGGGTCTTACAGCCTGGGAAGAGAGGAGGAGAAGAATCACATGAGCTTGAAACAACTTCATCCCAGAGGTCATACAAATTACTACTTCTGCTCACTCTGATCTGAGCTATCACAATGGCCCCACACCAACGGAGAGGGAACGTGGAAAATGCAGGGAAGAGTGCGATGTGTTTGCTGAGCAGAGGTTGTCTCTGCCGTAAGGATGATTGGAGATGGTAATCTGGCCGAACCCATGACATAGCGAATGTTCCCAGGAGGGAAGGGGAATGAGATGAGGTTGCTGGGACATAATTTTCTGAATAGAGTAGTCTGAGGCATGAGGTTGGCTCCCTTCAGGAAGAGCATATAGTCTCCAAAGAGCATGGGAGCCTTAGCGTGGGGCAGTACCAATGGGTTGATATTTGGGGCTGGGCAATGCATGCATTTTTCAGCTTTAGGTGAGGATTTGGGTGTTCGACATAAATTAGGAAGGTCCATTAGTGTTCATGAAAAGGACTGTAGATGAGGAGCTGTCAGTACTTTGATTGGGGGTAGGGTTGCCCCTGACCTGCCTGATTCTCAGAGCTTGGATTCAGCCACAGATGGAAACTGGTGAGAAGTGACCACCTGGTTAGAAGCCTGAGCAAGCAGACAGGACAAGAAAGGTAGGATAGGGAGGCTGTCGCCTTCTGCCATTGCAGGTGTCACTGTAATAAAGTTCACCCCAGTAGACATTAGTTAGAGTAGCAGCAGAGTATTTCCAGACTCTGCTCAAGGCGGGTTGGGGACAGTACCAAAAAATTCATCAAAGCCAGGTAGGCTGAGCCTGTAGGTATCTTTACTGGTTGCTTAAAGGGTCCAGGGCATCCTGGATCTAACAGCACATATCATCTGCTCCTACACAGTAATACCTGAGCTGAGAATAATTCCTACTACTGTATTTTTAAAACTATTCTTCTTTTAAGATTATTTAGTATTATTGTTATTATTATTATTATTATTTTGAGAAAGAGAGAGCAAGCAAGGGAGGGGCAGAGAGAGAAGGATAGAGAAGATCCCAAGTAGGCTCTGCACTGTCAGAGTAGAGCCGGATGCGGGGCTCAAACTCACAAGAACCTCGAGATCATGACCCGAGCCGAAATTAAGAGTCAGATGCTTAACCGACTGAGCCACCCAGGCGCCCCCTTACAACTCTATTTTAATAATTTTTGGTCAGCTTCTCTTTGTCGAAGATAAAAGTCACGAGGAGGGGACAAGATCCTACAAAAGACACAACGAAGGGTGTCTGAGAGGGCAGAGATTGATGCTGTTTGTGATCCTGCCACACCAAGGGTCTTCCATTGTCACCCATGAACTCATTTCTTCCTCCCTACGAGGCCGTTAGGTATGAGAGGATTGTATATTTTTCCCATTATGTTAATGAGGAAGTCGGGATCTTTTGGGAAAGCCTAAGTGATTAGCTCAGAGGAGCAGCTAATACGTTGGCGGGGGGTGAGGGTGGGGTGGCTGGAATTCAAATCCAAACCTGAGTGTCTTGTGCAAGGCTGCGTCTCGGCGGGAGGGAATCACTGCTTGCAGAAGCTCCATCTTCTCCAACATCATATTCCCCTCCTAAAAGTCATCCACCGCTCTGCCATGAACAACCTCTCTCCTCTGATCTGCCTCCCAGGGAACTGAGTTTGTACAGATTCCTTCACCACTTCCTAACTAATCAACACCAAAGAGTAACCATGCAGTGTGAGAAAGGATCCACGTTACTTCATTTGGCTTCATATCTTCTCTTTGGGCCCCCTCCAGGGGCAGTAGAGAGGGCCTATTTTAGTTGAGAAGCCAGGGGGAAATGAGTGTGGGAGAGGGGGAGGCATTTGGTGATTTGGTCTGTCAATAAACAACCACTGAGCATCTACTATCCCCTGCGCTGGCCTGGGGCTAGCTGGTGGTGTGACAGAGGTGAGTGAGTCCATTCCCTGCCATCGGCGTCTACCGTTGAGTTATCGCTACACTTTGCTGGATCTCCGTAGGAGTAAGTTCTTGGTTCTTATTTCAACTCCACAAAGCGTATGCGGCCTATTGTTTCAGTGTGAGCCCCAACTTCCAGCTCGCTGACAGTTTGAATTTGGAAGTAGTGAACAGACATGAGGATAGCCTAGACCATGGGTCAGCTGACTATGGCCCACCCAAACCATCTGTATTTGGAAATAAAGTTGTGTTGGAACATGGCCATGCCTACTTGTTTACATATAGTCTATGGCCACTTTAGAGCTATATCAGCAGAGCAGAGTAGTTGTAACAGAAAACATATGGCCCGCAAAGCCTAAAATAGTTGCTGTCTGGCCTGATGGAGGAAAACTTACTCCAGCCCTAGGTTCTTAGGGCCTCTTATTATAGATGAAGTGCTGTGCTGCTGTTCACTAGAGCCCATCCACTCCTGTCTACTCGAGGCCATGGCTCCAATGATTTCCCCACCATCAATACTGTACTCTCTACTAGATCTTCCCACCAGGATACACGCATGCTGTTATTCCTCCCATCTTCGAAAACAAAACCCAACAGAGCCTCCTCCTGACTCCTTTGACTCCACCAGTCACCGCCCATCTCTTCGTGCTTCTTGGAAACGTTTCCAAAGCATTGCCAACTGTAATTTTGCTTCTGTCCTTCTTTCGTAAACTTGTCCTAACACCCAAACTGCTCTTGCGAAGTCACTGATACTCTCCGGGTGGGCGAACCTGATGGTCAGTTCCAGGCCCTCACCGTGCTCGACCTCCCAGCAGCAGCTGACATGTTCGGTCACCTCCACTTTCTCCCTCATTTCCTTCACTTGACTCCAGAGTGGGTGCCTTGCATCTCGTCTCCCACGTCACCTGTGGCTCCTTCTCTACCGCTTTCACAATTCTCCTGCTTCTCCTGAAGTCTTACGTTGGCAAGTCCAGGCTTCAGTCGCTGACCCCTCCTGCCCTCTTTCCACTCACTTCTCTGATACTCTCAACAATCTCATGACTTTAAATGCAACCTGGACGCTAAAGACTCCCAGATTTTAATCTTTGCCCCAGATCTTTCTCAACTGAGTACGTGCCCATCAATTAGCCCAAAATCAACAGAACCAAAGCGGAAGTCTTGAGAACACTCCCTCTGCCCCACAGGAGATGGGGCGCCACCATCAGTGGCCTAAGCCTCAGACTTCAGAGTCACTCATGACTCTTTTTCCACAGTCTCTATCCAGTCCTCTAGAAGGTGCTCCCACCATGGGACTTCAGGTGCTGCTTCTCATCCAGGTTCCTGCAATAGTCCCCTAACTCATTTCTCTGCCTCTGCTTTTGCTTCCTTCATGTTTTCAGTCTATTTTCTTTCTTTTTTTTTTAATGTTTATTTATTTCTTATTGAGAGAGAGAGAGAGAGAGAGAGAGAGAGAGAGAGAGAGAGAGAGAGAATCCCAAGCAGGCTCTGCATTTTCAGCACAGAGCCCGATGTGGGGCTTGATCCCACAAACAGTGAGATGACCTGAGCCAAAATCAAGAGCTGGACGCTCAGTTGACTGAACCACCCAGGCGCCCCTTCACCCTATTCTTGAAAGAGTAGTCAGTTACTCCTTTTAAAATAGGTCAGATTATATTTGTCCTTTCTTTAGTCCTCTCCAATGGCTCTTTCCTTCTCTCAGATTAAAAGCTGAAGTCTTTCGTAGGTTTGGTAGAGCTGTATGTGATCCGATCCTACACAACCTGGCCCTGCCTCTCTGACCCCGTGTCCTAATCCTCTGCACCCCTCAAACTCTGCTCCAGCCACACCAGCCTTCTTCAATGCGTTGAACATGCCATGCATTCTGTTACTACAGGGCTTTTGCACTGGCTGTCTCCTCTGCCTAGAATGCTCTTTCCCTAGATAGTGCCTGCTCAACTACCTTATTTAAAATTGCAAACTGCCCCCCCCCCCCGCAGCGTTCTTTTCCATCTGCTCTTTTTTTTTCATAGCTCGGCCCCTTTGTAATAGAATACATTCTTCACTTATTTGTTATGTCTGCTGTTAATTGTCCATTTCCCTCTGCTGGAATGGAAGTTTGGCCAGGACAGGGGTTACAGTCTCTTCTGCTCACTGACTTATCCCGTGTGCCATGAACAAAGTCTGGCTCAGTGCAAGCACTCAACAAATATTTGTCCAAGGAATGAATCATTAACTGTGAGGTAGCGATCGATTCAGATGATTAATAATGTTCTCTACTCTTAAAAAGAAAACACTGGTAGCAAGAGATAGACTTGGGAGAACGTCAGGAAGAGGCAGCCCCAGAACAACCCAGGATGTTTTGGCTTCTGCGCCGCTGACCAGCGGTCAGAGGTTCAGAGGGCATGTGGCTGAGTGGGGCTCCCTGCACGTCCCAGATAAGGGGTATCATGTGCGGTGGTGCTGGCTGTAACGAGTGCAAGGACTATTTTTACATAACAGAGGGGAAGATAATCCTACAGACGTGATGTAAAGGTCTGAAACATGTTGTACCATCTCAGGGACGCTGGCAAGTTATGTTGTTTATCCCAGGGGCACCTCATTCCCAGACACTCTTAGAGAGGCTTAGGAAGGAATTTGTAGGTTGCTTCTGACCAGGGAAGATTTTCCTGTACTCTCATGCTGTTCCATGACCTATGCAAGAATTTGGAAGCTCTCCTTGAGCGGGAAAAGCATGAATTTGGAGTCAGAAGAAAGGATTTTGATTTATGTCTCTATCATTGTAATGTCTACACCTTGGGCAAGTTATTTAACCCCTCGGCACCTTGATATTTTTTTTTCTGTACAGTGGGGATAAAGGTGTCTCCTCTTTCAATATTGAGCTTAGGAGTAAATGAAATCACACACATGCATGCTATTATTAATCGAAGGAACCATATAAGGGAGTTCCTACAGTCATGCACACGCACACAAAAAAACAGGGAATGAGTGAAAAGCTCATGCAGATTTCCACGATGTCATCTTGCTAGTAAACTCCAAAACAACTACAAACAATTTACTAGCCACTTTTATGTTAAACCCTACACGTGTTCTGCATTGTGAGGGTTAGAAGGTCTGGAGCAACGTCATTACCCCTGATGACCAGGCTTGTACAAAGGGGCAGGTACTGAGCAAGGCCAGACAGCAAGTGCTGAGATTCCTAAGTGTACCTGAGTCATCTCCCGATCGTCTTCAGTCAAACTCATATGTACTGACTCATTATTATGTTCCGGACCTTCTCAGATAAATGACTTCATGAGCGACAACAACTGAGGGAGGAGGTGTTTATAGATCTGGTTTGCAGATCTCTGTAGTCTCTGTCAGGTAGAGCGATTTTTCCGGTATTATATCGTTAACAAGTGGCAGAATGAAGAAATAGACCATAAAAAAGCATGCATTGCCCTGCAATAGAAATGCAGGTGCTTGCAAGTTTAAGTTAGATGTCTGGAGCCTCTGGCCTTTTGATTTTGTGAACACAATCCATACCCAAGGCTGACATTGTCTTTGAGGCAGCTGTGCTGCATGGACATCTCATCCTGGCTTGATGTGCGTCTTGCCACAGCATCACAGAGTATAGACCGACGTTCAAAATTAAGTGGGTTACCTTTCAGTGAGCTCAAGTGTGTCTTCCTCTAACTTATGCCCTTGGGAACTAGTTTTTTTGTTTTTGTTTTTGTTTGTGTTTTTCTATGAACCGAGATTAATGGAACCTCGATTCTCTTCCTTCTGGACCACAGCTGGGCTCTGTTGCCCGGTGTCCTCTGCAGTTAGTTGGGGACACGTACCTGAGTTATAGCTGAGGAAATGAAGACGAATGGTTGTGTGTCACTGCTGGCCTAGCCCAGGCACTTTGCTGACGTTAGTGCCTTCATACTTTTTTTCCCCCTTCTTCCACCTGAATGTGGGTGAGAAGGAGGTCCTGGCATAGTAGAGCCACAATGGGGAAGGAGTTTGGGGTCCCAGGATGACCAAGTGAAAGATAAAAACCCCATGGACATATTCACTGTCCCAAGATTATCAACATGAGCTAGAAGCAGCCTTTGACTTTGTTAGGCCACTACCTGTTAGTGCTTCATTCAATAGCTGTGTTGAGCTAACTTGTGCTTATGTTTAATTTCATAGCAGAGAGTTCTAGCTCTCATGACTAATATACCTGGGACAGAACAGTGTATCTCCCAAGCATGCCCATGGCTTTCAAAACCTCTACATCATGCTGCATAGATTGTATCTGCAAACATGTCCTACCATCTACAGTTAATTCATATAAAACCTGTAGGGTTCCAAAAGACAAAATGAGGAAAAATACAAACACATATACAATCTTTTCTAAATCTTTATTTACAGCTTAGAGCACATAAACCGGCATTTGGTAGGGGGTCAACTATACTCTGATGACTTTATCTACCCAATGGATAGAGAGTGGAATTCTTTTTGTAATAGATATTTTTTTTTATTTTTTAAATTTTCGTTAACATACAGTGCAATATTGGTTTCAAGAGTAGAATTCAGTGATTCATCTCTTACATACAACACCCAGTGCTGATCATAGCAAGTGCCATACTTAGTACCCATCACCCATCTAGCCCATCCCCAGCCCACCTCCCTCCATCAACCCACAGTTTATTCTCTATCATTAAGAATCTCTTGTGGTTTCTCTCTCTTCTCTTTGCCTCCCTCTTCCCATACGTTCATATGTTTTGTTTCTTATATTCCACATATGAGTGAAACCATATAGTATTTCTCTTTCTCTGATTGACTTATTTTGCTTAGCATAATGCATTCCATCCACATCGTTGCAAATGGGAAGATTTCATTCTTTTTGATGGCTGAGTAATATTCCATTGTATATATACATACCGCACTTTCTTTATCCTTTCGTCAGTCAGTGATGAAATTTGGCTGTTGTTGATAATGCTGCTATAAACACTGGGGTGCATGTACCCCTTCGAATCTGTATTTTTGTATCCTTTGGGTAAATACCTACTAGTGTAATTGCTAGATCGTAGGATAGTTCTATTTTTAGTTTCTGAGATTGGTGTTCTTTGGCAGGTTTCTCATTTGTGCACATTTATGGGCCAATGTCCATGGATGGCTGCACTCACCACAGAGAGACCTTGAACATTATATTTTGCCGAAGGAATACACTGTCTTATTTCTGGCTAAAGGAAGACAGGAGAATAGATACTAAAAATGGTTTTCCCCACCTGTTCTATTTTCCTGGAGATTTGAATTCTAAAATTTAAATTCTGTATCCTTTAAAAAAAGGATTTTCTAGATAAAACTTCCAAAATTCTTCTAGAATGAGCGTCCTAGCATGGCCCATCTGTTCACCCTGTGTTATTAGGTGTTGCCTTCCTTTCAAAAGGGCCTGGTTGTGCAGACTTGAGCTCTGATGTGGAGAGGACTCTTTTGCTTTCAAAATTTACCAGGTCTTTACTCCTATATGGCAGACATGGGTCTATGCTCTTCACACACACACACATACACACACACACACACACACACACACACACACTAAGCAAACAAACTGCAGTCTTCAATCTCTGAGCTGGTCATTTGGAAGTGATGAGCGTCATGCCAGTAGGGGTGTTTGGACAAACCTGCACATCCATGAGTCTGTATGTTTTCAGACGTTCTCTTTCCTTTTCATAAAGTTGTTTCTGGGCATCAACTAAGTTCCAGTTATAGTTGAGGTTGTATTGTGGAGGTCTACAAATGTGACAATTCTTATTATTTATATTTGACCCTTTCCCAAAAGATCTATGGTAGTTTACAAAGATGGAATAATAGAACAAGTTAAAAAAATAAGACACCATTAGAGGCACATGATCGTTAACACAACAAACCTTGCAGAAATAGAAGAGTAATCTTAATATCCAGTTGCAAATTCTAATGTCCTGCATGGTCACTTATGTTGACCTGCAGTTCAGCCTCTGAATTGCCTTATAGCAAGTGGAACGAAACGTGTGATCACTTATACCATTCAGTCACACCTGATGAACATACATCAGTTGCTCAGGAAAAGTGCTAGAAATGAGACCAGGATAAATTCCCCCCCGGAGGGCCCCATGAGACAATTCACTGTTGTTCTGAATCAAGTCGACCATAAAGTTTTTGCAGTACATATAATGGAAAGAATATAACATCTCTTTGTGCCTGGCCCTGTTATAATGCCCAAGCACTCTTTGTAGGACAGATGGGAATGAGGGCCAACATGGTATTATTTAGGGACATAGCTTTATAATGATCGGATGCTGCAAGAGTTTTGATGAAATAGACGTTCTGTCTCACAACCAAGTCTATATATTTACTGTCTGTAAAGGAGCTTCTGGTAAGTCTCAGAGAACAGTAGGGGTTATACTCTAGTCCCTGACTGGAAGAATCCCAGAGCTTAATATTTGTTTGGGATGCCAGTCTCCTTGTCATCCCTTCCCACGTTCAAGCCCCAGGTTTCTAGAGATTTCATTCTTTCCTTTGTCTCTCATCAATGCCTGCTTTTTGGAGAACATCTACTGGTTATTTGAGAACCAATCTCTGTATAACTCCCCCTCCAGTGCCCACTTAAGGGGTCCACTCATGGTTCCAGAAATCGTTTTAAAATTTCTGCTCAAAATGCCACCTAATAGTATCTCACATAGTGTTTCATAATCTCACATTGAAAGGGCTGTAGAACTCCTGTGAGACTCTGGAAAGAAATTCCAGCAGCTACAACACTAGCAGATACATTGAGGATCTTGGTTTGTAGTTGGCAGGCATCGCCCCTGAAAGAGATCAATGTGACCATCCTGGAGAGAAGATGGGGAACCACCATGCTTCTCCCCATGGGCTGCATCCATGAGGGTTTGAACCCTCAACGGCTGCACCCTGAAATTCTACCCACCTGTTCTCATGCTGTCTTTTGAGGTAACCCACTTCCAAAAAAAGCGACTTTTTTTTTTTTTTTCAGCATTACTGCTCTCTACTTTCCTCATCAGAAGCTTCCATTTACTATCTGGAGAGAGAGTCTGATTCTTAGGTAATGAAAGACAAGTGGCAGAAGGGACTTCGCCAAAGAAGGCTGCCCCCTGAGTGGTGTAAATGTCCAAAGCAAAACATGGTGAATGCGGACAGAAAAGACCTGGAGTGGTGGTCCAAGAAGGAGCTTCAACTTGCCCTCATGGGGAGAGACAATGATTTAGGAACTGAAGAAAAGTTCCTTCACATGAAAAAGCAAATGTTAAAATCAGCAGCCAATTGCAAACTGCTTGAATTCACAACCCCGAGATCAAGAGTAGCATGGTCTACCGACTGAGCTAGCCAGGTGCCCTGTTTCAAGATGTTTTTGAGTAAAAGAACGTGGGGGACTTTTTCTTCCAAATATTAAGCCTTCCAAAGCTACAATCATTAAAAACATTAAATATGTGATACCAGTATAAGACTCAACGAACATTTTAATGGGCACAAGATACCGCCTTGGAGCAGATGGCAGCATACAATAAAAGTACCATCACAACCCCACGGAGAAGCAGGGGTGCACGTAACAAATGGGGTTAGATTTAACATTATGGTTTTAGGAAAGTCTCCCAGAGGGGTCTTGTTTTGAGCCATGGCGGTTGATCGAAATTATCACAGTAAGAACAAAATATTCATGAATTTCCTAAGTTCTGAATTGTGCACTCGAGACTCAAACTCATCAAACTCTTTCATGAACCCTTATCAGTAATAAAGTTTAATCCTTACCCCCAACACTTTTCTTTGAGAATAGAAGGTAAGAAACACCATAATAGAAAGAGGTTTTGTAATATTCCTTCTCAGCTGTAGGTATTACCCAATTTGGTTATAAAGTGTGATGAGTCTATAAATTGAATACATACTTTATCTCCACGGGGCCCCCAGATATTTTTGTCCAGTATGTTCTTAATAGTTTTTTATTCTTTAGATTTTTTTAAGTGGTCCCCTGAACAACTGATTCAGAAGTATGCTGGCAGACACACATATTTAAGGATCTTCGGTGTATTTAAATATTACTCAATGGGAAGAAACACTAACATCTTTTCTCTCTTCTCTCTCAGCCTGCAGTGACTAATTCACTCCTGTAAAACATTCAGAGTAATATAGCTAAAAAGAAATATCTACAGTTTATGAATATTTCAGAATGTTTCTAATTTTGTTTCCATTTCTTATGAGATCTCCCATTCCTAAATTCATTAAACTTAGTGATTAAACAGTAAACGTCACACTGGCCTTGTGAAGGGAAAATGCAGCTCAGAGCCACAACAGTTTAATTCACAAGGCTTTCCTGAGAATGTGTGGCCAGGCACCCAGAAATATGTGGTGTAGAGTCTGTGAAAAACCACCCTCAAGGCTCAGGCGAGTCTCCACACTCTTGTCCAAGCCTCCTTGGCCAATGTAATGCCTGGTCTTCTCTGATTATGGGTTGCTTGTTCAACCTGAGGCCAAAATTTTTCTTTTTTTTTTTTTTTTTCTGTGAGAAATGCCAAGATCTTGTGGGAATCAAACCAAAACTCCAGTCTTGGTCTCTGACACGTCATTCCCAACCATAATCCATAGACACAGTTCTTTCCACTTTAAAACTGGGTAATCATTAACCTGTTTTTGGTGGAGGAGAGGGAAGAAAGTGGGGAACACTGGTCACAGGAGTGAATTCAATGCCAACACTGATTTCTAATTTTAATTTAGACCAAAAAAAAAAAAAAAAAAGGAGGTTTCCAAGGGTTCTCACTCTTTTGAAACTTTAAAGATGGAGAAAATGCACCACTTATGGTTAACAGTGATGAGTTTCATCTGACTAGGGCCATTCTCTTGACTTCCCTTGCTCAAGGAAATTTCTACTTGGGAAAAGAAAGAGTACAAACCAGCCTTGGGAAAGTCATTGCTTCCAGCCATAGGAAAACGGTGACATATTTTCATTCTGGCCTTTATATAGAAGAGAAAGTTTGATCTCTAAGTTATAGGCATTTTATTATATTACCTGATCATAACAGGATAAAACCTCCACTTAGAAGTATGAAGAATCAGGACAATGACACATGTCAGCCTTTCATGTCTGCTATTAAAGCTTTGGTCACTCTGCATAATTAATCTCTGTTCTTAGCAAAGGCCTGGATAACTCATTGCTTAGTAGTAATCCCTTTGAACTGGTTCTCCTTTTCAATTGATTTGGCTAGATTTGGCCTATGTGTACCATTCAGGTGCCATCCATTCTGTAGAACCCCTGCTATTCATTGATCTCTGACTATATGCCATGCATTGAGCTAGGGTTTTGTATACATTCTTTTGTTCAATTCTCACCACGTTTGAGTAGGTTTTTAATTTCCAGTTCACATATTTAAGAACAAATAACCAATCGTGGTTTTGAAAAGAAAGTAAGTGGTTTTGTCTACTGGATTCACCCATTCATAATGAGGTGATGGATAGGCGGGAGAAGATTTAAAAGTGCTAGCTACTTCTCTAAATAGGTGCAGATGACAATATCTTAGAACAAATGTTACTTATGTGACGAATCACCGGCATGCCTTCCTAAGTTATAGAACTGTAAGGCCAGTAGGTACTATTGGCTTAGGGGATGATTCAACAGAAACTTCTGGGCTTGATTGAATCCACTCACTTGTAGGATGAGTGCTGGCATAGGAAACACAGACAATCACCTCCACACTCTAAGACTCTCAGTGTGGCCGATGGTAATGGTGAGTGGGGGTATAATGCTGAATAAGTGGTTGGTGGCGTGGAACTCTGAGTCCAATGATGACCAATGGAGCTGCCTGCCCAGGCAGTGGCACTGAAACTCTTAAGATGAGAAAAGCTATGAAGGAGGACACATCAATAAAGGCATCTTGGAAGAGGTGGGGTTTGCCCTGGCCCTGAAGCCTGCTTTATCTGGAGCAAGACATCCTGACTCTAACTGCCTTTGACAGCAAAGCAACTATCCTAATAAAGATGCCTCAAAAGAGTGGGCTCATTGTGCCTTGGTGCCCCGGCTCCAGCTCTGCCTCTCTGCGGTTTCTCTCAGCTGTGTCTTCCTCTGAGCTTTGGATGGCAGCATGATGACACAGTAGTTCTAGGAGCCAAATCCAGGCAGGACAAAACCCCCAAGAAAAACAGGACCTTCTCTTTTTCTGCCTCTTTTTTAGGAGCAAGGAGAAAATTCCCAGAATTCCACCCGGCAGAGGTTTTCTTATAACTCATTGACCATAATTACATCACATGCCCAATACTACACCCACCCTTGGCAATAGGAGGGAAATTACCCTGAATGGCTTGTACCAATTAGGATTTATTCTTGGAGTGGGGTTAAGGTGGGCTTGGGAGGGGGCCACTTTTTGAAAATAATGTGGGTTCCTTTAGAAAGAAGGACCAGAATGACACTGTGCTGTAGGCAACTAACTGAGTATATCATACACATAATTTGTTTTACATAATTAGTGTAGGGAGAAGACATTCTAACCAGGAGCAAAAGTGAGGTTGCCTCATTTGAGGGGGAATGATTAATCTGGCTGGAGTTTGAAGGCATGATGGAGAGCTACATCCACAGAAAAGGGTGGAAGCTGGGTTGATAGTATCCTCAGCCTGGAGCGTTCCTCAGAGCTTTGACGTGAATGCTTCATGTGCCTCTTGAGTGCATATATCGGGTGCTGATGTACCTCTAGTTAATTGACATTCTGCTTGAAGCTGGGATGGGTATTTTGGATAATGGCGAGTTAACAAACTGAAGACAGCCCATATCAAATAGGCTAAGGAAACTGTCAGAGTTAAGAGACCAGTCAGCTTTTGCCTTCCTTCCAATGATCACTGCCAACTTGCATGAGGCCAGGTGACTTTTCTGCATCTTCTTCCTCTTCACGGGAAATGTGTGGTCATCTCGTTCTCTGGCAGTCTGGTGACAGCAGTCTTCCCAGTTGGAGTCAATGTGGTACCTTCCTAGTTTTGTTTTGAACATGGCACTACTTTGGTGCTCCCAGGCATGGACAAGACATGGCATCCGATGAAGGAAAGGGGACGCTGTTGCTGCCTTGTGTTCATGTGGTGTGTGGTTTGAGACTGTGTTGACAGAATGGATGGGACAGACTGTTTTGAGAAGCTGAAAACCTGAATGACAAAAAGGTAGTTATGATACCAGAAAACTTCTGATTTCCCCCAAATACTTCATCTGACGCTCTTACCAACTGCGAGAGAAAAGGAGGGAAAGTTTTCTCAAAGGAATCCGAAGCTCATAGCAGACAGGTAGATTTTCCATGGTTACACAATTTGTAAATCATGAAGCAGATATTAGAATTCAGGTCCCTTGACTCTGCCCTGTGATCTTTTAGCGACTTCTCAGCAATGAGCTGAGGCAGGTGTATTAGTTATCTGTTGCGATGTGGCTAATTTTCCTCAATAATGACTTAAACAGTATTTGTTATCTCACAGTATCTGTAGGTCAGGAATCCGGGAGCAGATCAGATGAGGGGTCTGGTTCAGATGAGGTCATAGTCCAGCTGTTGACTAGGATAGGTCTGGCCCAAGGCTTAACCAAAGCTGTAGGATCTGTGTCTATGCTTAGTCACATGGCTTTTGACGGAAGGCCTTGGTTCTTTCCTGGCCATTGACAGGCAGCCTCAGTTTCTCACCACATGAACCTCTCCATAGAGCTTCTTGAGTCTCCGCATGACATGGCAGCTGGCTTCCACCTGAGCAAGCGATACAGGAGAAAGACCAAGAAAAGTAGCTGCAATGACTTTTATGACGTACACTTGGAAGTCACGCTCCATCATTTCAGCCACATTCTGTCTGTTAGGCAGTTAATAAGCATGGCCCACACTCAAGGGAAGGGGATTTAATCTCTGGCTCGTGATGGGAGGAATATCAAAGAATCTGTGGCTATATTTTAAAACCACCATAGCGGTGAAAGTGCAGCCTGTATCCTGACATCTGAGATGAGTTCACTGTAGAGAAATTACTAAGTCTGAAGGCATTAGAATACAAAAGTGACAATTCTCACCCATAGTAAACTCAGATGGTTCAGTAGGAAATATGGTGTTGGGAGGAGGGGTTGGAATTTGATGAAGGCTTATCAGTAAAAAATTTCAATTATGTTGATTCCATAGCTATGGATGAGTGAGGAGGGAAAGCATCTCTCCTATGTGGGATGGTGGGGAGTGGGTGAAATTCCCTGCAGGCCTGGTAACACCCCATAAATACTTGCTATTATAATCAGAATAACACTTCATCCCTATTTCCGCTGGCCGTGTGGCCATTGAGCACCTAGGTTTCTGTCTCAGGAGAGACACTTTCCATGATCAGAAAATACAAGATTTATAAGATTTCTTCTCTTCTTCTTTCTCTTCTCTTCTCTTCTCTTCTCTTCTCTTCTCTTCTCTTCTTTTTATTTGAGTTTTTAGTTTAATTCCAGTTAGTTAACATACGATATTATATTGGTTTCAGGTATACACTATAGTGATTCAACAGTTCCAAGATCTTTTTCTAGTGCAGCTGAACTTTGAACCCCAGGGGAGGTGGGGAGGGGCGCTGACCTCTCACACAGTCAGAAATTCATGTATAACTTTTGGTTCCCCAAAAGCTTAACTACTAATAGCCTGTATTGACAGGAAGCCTGACGGGTAACATGAACAGTTGATCAACAAGTATTTTCTGTGTTATGTGTGTTAGAGGCTGCATTCTTACAATAAAGTAAGCTAGAGAAAAGAAAATGGTATTCAGAAAAACATAAGAGAAAATACATTTACAGTACCGGACTGTATTCGTAAAAAAAAAAAAAATCGACTCATAAGTGGACCCAGGCAGATCCAACGTGTGTTGTTTCAGGGTCATCTGAGCTCTCTTAGCCGTTTCCAAAGTTCTGGAGAGAGCCTGGTGTTCTGGGACCTGAAAGGCAGACACAGAGTGGTACCCTCACCTTCCCCCACAGAAGCCCCAGTGAGGGCTTTCAATCCAATGGCTTCATCCTGGGGAACTTGGAGAGAGAGCTGGCAAATACTCTGAACAGATAAAAGATAATTGAACAAGGAGCGAGTAGTAAACGGTGACAAAGTGCTATTTCCATAATAAGCTTATCTGAGTAAACTTTCTCAGAGCCCCAGAGTTCCCGAGCAGGGTGTGGATTTGGCAATAGTAAAGAAACAGGCCACGCCAGGAATGTCTGGGGAGCTAATGAATGCCCCTGAAGTGGTTGACGTTCCTATCTCTGCTTTGGATCCCGGCCACCTTGACGCTAATGTCAGCCGGTGTTTAATTGGCAAACAGGGCTTCAAAGGGTTGCAGGGCCCTGCTCCCAGGGCCCTGGGGCCTGTTAATGTTTAATTGTCATGTGCAAGGGCCCACTAGCTCTTGGTAGATTTGGGCGTTTTATTGCACTTTGAAAAAGCAGTATTATGAGTCTCCTTCTTGCTCCGTGGGCATTTTTACAGACATGCCTTAGGGTCACATGTTGCCTAATCTAAACTATTGAGTAGCAAAGGCACCCAGATATTCAGCAGGGGTAGTAAGTGAGTCACCTTCAAGCTGGAAATAAATACTCCAGATTTACTACATTTGCCCTAAAATCAAGAAGTATCCAGGGAACATCTGGAATGTCAACAGAAAAAATTAAATGGGTTAGGGATTTGAGGTGGGGGTGGGGAGAAGGAAAAGTCACAGATGCGCAGCTACTGAATGGCCAAAATTATACAATTCTGCCGTGGAGTGGTGGGAGCGTCTGCCCTCCTTGAAGCCGGCTCTGGTAATCATGACTCTGCTGGAAATGCAACGTTTCTGTGTGTGTTGTGTTGTTTTGTGTTTTTTGTTTTTTTTAAATTTCTGCTCTTGAAAAAGGCCTATGTGCCATATAGTGCTCATATAATTTAAAAAGTCAAAAGAGACTGTCTTAATAAGTTTATATAACCTTCATCTAATTACAGAGGGAAGAAATAACAGAAGACAAATACATTTGCCCCCCCCCCCCCCAACTACATGGAGATTGTGAATACAAGAGTAGCTTCCAACTCCCAACTTTTGAAAAGCTCTACTTCGAATTGAATATGAGTGATTTCTTTGAATTGTCGACTCAATTCTATTTAATTGAACACATCTTCCTTGAGTGCTTACTAAGTGTTCATATGAAATAATTTCTTTAGTTTTGAATTAGTGGCTTTTCCGGAAATGGTTTCTTTTGCTGTACCGTGGAAATGTATCAGATTATTGTTTTAATTATCTTTTTGCTGATTGTGAATATCTCTCTAAGGAGGAATGTAAGGAAAAATCTCTAATTACACCATTTATATCAGAATGGTAAAGCATATATTTATGTCGTTTGTTAATTTTGTATGTCACAGCTAAAGACTGAACATCAGCTAAGGTCGACAGTAGCCAGAAGGTTCTGGTAAGCATCAGGAAGTAGGTGAATAATACATAAAAAATGATACAGCAAGTAGAAAGCATGTATATCCTTTATATGTTTAGATTGAATGAAAATCTCTTTGTTCTCCCTTTTTGCTCATTTCTGCTTCCAAAACGTAGTCAGGTTTTCATACCACGGTCTCTGAGAAGCATGGTGTACGCATGCGGTCAGGTTTTTTTTAAGGCAACGACACTTCACGTCTTTCAAAGGATTTCATCTCTTTTCTCTAGTTATCTTGTTTGCCTTAGTCCTGCGTCCTTCCTTCTCTACTGCTGACTTAGCAATTCCCCTCCTTTGCCAAGAGGAGAGCAGACAGCGCCCTCCAATCAGAGCCAGCACCCTGAAGTTCGGTTGCGTTCGGGGTTCCTGGCCCCTGGGCTCCAGCCTCTTCTGAATGCAGATTCAGGAATAACCTATTATGCATGTGCCCTCCAAATCCATATGCACAGTTAGTTTAGAGCCCTAAAATGTTATGTGATTCCTTTCTTAATAGAAATGAGAAGTGGTAAAGACGGGAGGCCTTTATTCACACTTTATCAGCTATTTTAAATTAAGGGGTATATTATTCTCTGGATAGATTTACAGGAACAGCCATTATGCACCTCACTCCTATTATCATTAATGGTGGTAAATGCATGCACGCACAAGCAAAGCACTCTGGGGTTTACACAAGAGGCCACTCTCTTCCTTCTATTATTAACAATTCCTGCTGCACATTTCTTAAATATCTCCAAAACGAAACAAAACATTGTTCAGGATTTAAAGACTATCTGGGTCTATGTTTTTCAAAGGAAATTGGAATGGTACATTACAAAGGTTTGCAAATTTGCTTTATGATAGCAAATGATTATGATGCCTGCTTACCCTCCAGGAACTGCTCCGGGGGGAAAAACGCAGGGGTGGGGGACCCATCTGAGGTTTTCCATGTCAGCACAGTAGAAGGCTCTGCTAGGGGGGAATGAGCATCTTTAGCCTGTTGACTATTTTCTTGCAGTGTTGACAAAGTCAGGATTAATGGCTGACAGAGACAGAAAACAGAAAAGTGGGAGAATAGACCATCTTTCCAACAACAGGGAAGAAGCTGTTATCTATCCATCCATTCATTTGTTTATTTATTCACTCATTCCTTTGCTCTATATACATGTGAGACACCTACTGTGTGCCAAACCGTACTAGGCAATGAGGATGGCAGAATGAGGAGGAGAGATTACGTGTTTGCCCCCGGGAAACTCACAATCAAACTCACAAAATTAAACAATTGATTGCAGTTAGTTCTGTTAGTATTGCCATGAAAGAGGAGCGTAAGGAGCAATAAAGAACTTGAATGAGTGGAGGGGAGAAGCAGGACAGGCACCTGGAGGGATAAATACATGAGTGTCACTTGAAGGAAGTGAAACAGTTATCACTGTGATGGTAGATAGCTGAGGAAGGCCAGGCAGGAGGAACAACATGTGCAAAGGCCCAGAGGCAGGTGGGATTCCAATGCTGGCTCCGCCACTCAGTAAATAGTAGTAACAATGGCTGGTGCCTCCTTCCCAAACACCCTATGGAAGGGTGCTTTTGCTTTTTTCTCCCTGCTGAAATAAAAGGGACGTAATGAGGGCTGCCCACTTGCCAAGAATCAGTTTGCCATGAATCCGAAGCTGGCCTCCAACCAAGTAAACTCTTAAGGTTTGGATTATAAAACTAGAAGGATCCTTGCTAACTCCTCCTACCCCTCTCCACCCCAGACACAGAGGACAAATCACCTTTGTGCTCCTTCTGACAGGGGTCAACCTCTGAGAGGTGGGTCTCATAGCTCTCTGTACCTGTGCTTCTCAACTTGTCTGTGATAAAGACCCGATTTTTAAAACCTCTGCTATGAACCAATATTTTTATAAAATATGATAAAAATGCATTCCTGGGGAAATGATCGTGTACTTTGATATCACAGCTGTATCATTTACTATAAAATTTTCTAGAAGCTTACGGTCAGTGTCTGTACTAATCTCCTTGTGCATCGACAACAGTTTGCAGAGCGGTCCTCCTCTTAAAGATTAAGACTCTCCCTAGCCTTCAAATATTGCCTCATGGATCCGGGTGAGCCTATCATCTGAGAATGTATCTACAACTCTTGAAATTATTGACATTTCCTGACTGAGTCACTTCTTGGGCAAGAGGTTTCCCTGCATGACTCCCCACAGCAAGAAGCAGGATTTCCTTTGATAAACTTGCATCTCTAAAACCCTAAGAGACACTTACCTTAACTTCTGGTATTTCCAGGGCCGGCAGGGTAGTCCCCGATGGCCCCAGTTGATGGCTTTTTTTCCAAAGACTTCGGTGTCGATGTGGGAACTAAGATTCAAAAACCAGTAGATGTGGAAGGCTGGAAAATCTGGGCTGGGGTGGCTCAGCATTCACTCAGGGGCTGAAGAACCCGAGTGTTTGGAACAGGAGGTATGGGTAGGTTTGCGGTGCTGTGGCTGGGCCTGAGAGAAAGACAAGTTAAGGCAAGAGATGGACAGCAAGGCAGAACTGTGGTGGGGTCCCTGGCAGAGCTCTCTGTAGGCAGACTGGCCATGGGCTCTGAGTGTGAGCAGTCAGGAGCCTAGTCACTGGGAAGTCGGGGCCCTGAGTAGAAAGCAGCCCCTGAGAAGTCTCAGAGGAAGAAACCCAACTCAACTCCTCGGCCCTCCTTGCTGGCTTTTCTTCCTCCATGATCTTTACCAATGTAGGGGACCATAATGCTCGGCTGGCATGTCTTTAACTCTCTTACTCTACACTCTCCCTCTAGATTATCTTGCTTACCCACATGGCTTCCATTATTTCATCAAAACCCATGACTTCCAGAGGATATCTCTTACATACAGTCTCTTCCAGGCTCTAGATTACATATCGCATTAACCTCTGACCCTTCGTGATGGGCTGAGTAATGTTTTCCCCAAAGACGACCATGTCCTAATCTCTAAAACCTGTGAATGTGTTATCTTTACATGGCAGAAGAGACTTGGCAGAAGGAATACACCCTGACTTTAGCCAATGAGTCTCATTCCATACTTCCAATCTCCGGAGTTGTGGGACAAATCTCTCATAAAGGGTTCAGCTCCGTGTGGCAAAAAGGAGAGTATGGGAAGGTGGTAGAGAGATGAGGCAGCTGGGACCAGACCATAAAGCCTGAGGACACCATGCTAAGGACCCTGGTCAGGCCGCATTCTCCTCACTGACCTAGGAAGGCAGGACCCTTCCTTCTCCTGCCTGGACCACCATGGCATGTAATTCACTTAGCAATGAGTACGCAGGGTATGAACCATGGCCAATCAGGTCACATGCTGGCCATAAATAGCTGCATGTCCTGGCTGCAGATTAGCTCAGCTCCTAGTCCTAGCACATGGTGCCCCTCACTCCAAGGCTGAAGGGACACCAGGGAGGAACTACATGTTGTCATATGGTAAGAACAGAAGTATGGGAACACTTCGTCTTCTGCAGTTACCTTCATCCATTAAAGGATTTCCACATAAAGAAAGAAGGGAGACTGGTACAGGAAAGGAGTCAGGGACCTGGGTTCAAAATCTGGTGTGACGTCTAACAGACCCTGGGGAATTGAGGAATTAGTTTTCTGTCTTGGATGTCCCTTTCCTTGCCCGGAAACAGAGTTAATCACACCTATGCTACAAGATTGTTGTGAGGTTCAAGTGAGAACAGGTCTGAAAAAGTGCTTTTTTTTTTTTTTTTTATATGTGCTGTTTAGAGCAAATAAAGCAAAAACAGCAAAATACCACAAATCTACTACTGAAAGGTCTTAGTCTTAAAGGACACAGACTTTTCAGGGCCCCCTGTAGAAACCATTCACTTCTTATCAAATAATGGTTGAAGCCCTATGCATTCCAAGAATTGTTCTCACGTACATACTTTCAGAAAATCTGTTATCGTCCATTGTGTTGAGGATGTCAACTGTACGTCTTCTCTCATCGGGACCCATGACTGAGTTCGGTGCCTCCTCCATCTTCTTCCTTGGCCTCCTGCCTGAACCATCCCTAAATTCTTCCTCTACCATCTTTTTCCTAGGTTCCCTTCACCTGCGGTAGCAGCCATCATGGCATCTGCTTTTAGCTCAGCTTGTCGAGACAGTGCTGCTAAATGAAAGCAGGTCTGTGTGTTAGAGGGAGCTGAGTATACTTGTGCTTGTGCTCAGTTAGGTAAGGCACTTGAACTTTCCTAGAGGCCTTGCAGAGTTACGGTGTCTTCATCCCAATGGGTAGCTGTCATGGGAGGAGTCCAGGTACTGGGGTAGCCAATGGCGAAGCTATTTGGATCCTCAGGAGGATCTCTGAGCACTTTTCACTCACTATCATCTTCTAGAAGAGGTCTTCATTTACTATCAGAGTCTCTGCATTGATCTTTCAGGTTCAGCTGTCTCACTGGTACAATTGGGATTACAACACTAAGAATATCGTTCTTTCAGGACTGTTGGAAGGAACAGATTGAAATGATCATGATCAGGAATCAACTCTGTAAATGTTGACCTCCCATGTATATCAGTGAACTACAGCTTCCAGAACAATATACCACAGGCTGGGTGGCTTACCTCACAGAAATTTATTTCCTCATAGTTCTGGAGGCTGGACATCCAAGATCAAGGTGTCAGCAGGGTTGGTTTCTGGTGAAGTCTCTCTCCTTCTTTCTGTGTCCTCACATGGCCTTCCCTTGATATGCACACAACCCTGTGCATCTCCTTTTGTGATACGGACGCCAATCCTGTTGGTTTAGGGCCCCACCATTATGATCTCATTTAATCTTAACTGCCTCCTAAAAGCCCTGTTTCTGAATACAGTCACAACGAGTGCTAGGGATTCAACGCATGAATTTAGAGGGAGACACAATTCAGTCCATAACACCCAGTGTTCATGCAGAACAATATTATTATAATGCTCATCTTGGAAACAAACACGAATAGGCCACAAATTTTTTCCAAGGTGGAATCTTTGGAAAGTGAATCATCAGTAGGAACATTTCCAGAATAAAATTAGATTGTGCCCTTTCACCTCTTTATGCACCCGAATTCCAGCTATCCGTCCAGCCCACATCAGACTGCATTTCTTCATTACAATTACCCCTTGGAGATCTGTGCAGTCACTGACCAGGGCATCATTTCCCCAGGGATACTGCTAATCCTGGCCGGCACTCAGAGCTTTCTCAGCTTCTGGGCTGTGAGCATAGACGTGGGCCCTGGACTTCCCAGAGTTTTCCTCTCACCAGCTTCTCACCTGGAGCTATGCCATGGAGTAATGCAGTTTCTATCTGCAGCTCAGGATAACTGACTGAGAACAATCTTGTCCTTTTACCAGAAAGCTTGCCCAGCATTGAAAGGGCCAAATAAAAAATCATTCTTCTGAATAGAAATCCTATTTGGGGCGATTTCTATCAGGGGCCATCTCATCCATTGGCTGAGCTGTGGACTGTAGAAGAGAGACTCAGGGGGCAGACCACTGAGGATGGGAGGAACCTTGTCCAGGACAGGAAAGTAAGATCCCTATTCTTGCTCAGCCTGGGCATGAAGAGGAAATGAGTCAGAGGCTCCTATGAAGCAAACAGCAGCAGGAATGGAACCAAAATACCTAGTATTAAGGATAACTCTTGGTCAAACTAAAAGATTTTTTATTTCAAGGCTTCTTTTGGTCCTAAGCTATTTCCAGTAAAAAAAAAAAAATGAGTTTATAGAGCGGAAAAGGGACAAGTGCCTTCTCATATTCACTTGGGGCTGCTTAGCCAATTCATTCAGCTCTTTGTCATGGGGCAAGTTGGGTCTGGGGACTGAAGGAGAGAGGTCAAGTCTTCCAACTCAGAGCTGGCGATGGTTGGAGACAGAAGCTGGAAGGAGCTCAGTAGAGAGCCAGCCCTCCAGTGTGTCCTATGCTGGGGGTACAGGGGTGGTGCCCTGGCTTAAATTGCATTCTCTGTGCTTCTGAATTAACGTTACCATTTCTCCATTTTGTTCCTGTAGGTATAGTCATGCATTTTATTTAACAAAGGCAACAGAACAGGAATGCTGGACACTGGAAACGCAGAGATTACTGGGAGACATCAGGACACTTGAAATCTGGAGGAGGAAACCTAAGAGGTGGGTGGGAACCAGGTTTGGTTTATTCATCTGCTTAAATATGTCACTGAGGACGCAGTTCTCTGTTATGCCAACTACAGCCTCTATTTCAACCTGAAGCCTTTGTTGGCTCACAATTGTGGCCAGTAGTAAAGTAAAGGGGGCTATTCACTGTCTTGTCCATACCCACAGGAGAGAGAGAAAGCCTCTTCTCAAACCATAAAACTTCCATGGGGCCAACTTAGATGCATAACCCTGGCCCTGTCACTATTGTTAGTGCAATGCCATCCTGGGACCCAATGCCATTCTGATCCCAACTCTTGAAGGAGTCAGAGGTACCACGATGGGCTGAGACAAGCCAGAAGTCTCAGATGAGTGTGAAACCACATTGCTGGTCCACACTGGGAAGATGGGATGGGGCCTTAGAAGAAGCCATTGCACAAACCATACCAGATGATATATAGCCCATAAAACCTAAAATATTTAAAAGTTTACCAAATGTTGCTCTACCCTTCTAATAGAGTAGTATTAAAATTTTAGCAACATCAGAAATGATTTTTTACATTGTTATGACTAAGTGAACATTGCTTATTATAAGCGCAAGTGATGCACTGTGAAAATATTCCCTTGTACATTTTTTTTTAATCTGGTCTTAATAATTGTACTGATTTTTCACCAGTCCAGTTTTTCAACTCTCTTCAATCATTGCCAGGCTCTAGAAAATGTATTGAATGTCTATTAATGTTATTTTTTTAAGCATAATTTATTGTCAAATTGGCTTACATACAACACCGAGAGCTCATCCCAGCAAGTGCCCTCCTCAATGCCCATGTCCCATTTTCCCCTCTCCCCCACCAGCCCCCATCAGCCCTCAGTTTGTTCTCTGTATTTAAGAGTCTCTTGTGGTTTGCCTCCCTCCCTTTGTGTTTGTAACTATTTTTTTCCCCTCCCCTTCCCCTATGGTCTTCTGTTAAGTTTCTCAACATCCACATTACTTTTAAATCCCAAAAATGTTTTGCATCGTGGGCCAATGTTTGTGTCCCCCAAAACCCATATGTTGAATCCCTGATGTGATGGTATTTGGAAGGAGAGGCTTTGGGAGGTACCTAGCTCATGAGGGCGGAGCCATGGTGAATCAGATTTGTGCCCCTACAAGAACAGAGAGATGATCTTCCTCTTCTGTGTACCTTTTTTGTTCTATTTTTATCTAAAAAAACTTGTGGAAATCTATTATCTGCTTAATATTTCCATTCTTGTTCCCTTTGTCATTGTGGGTTTATACTTGTTTTTTTTTTTTTTCCTTTGTTAGTATTTTAGTTGGAGGAGAGTTCATCAAAGCCTATGGTCAATATATTCTACTTAACTGTAGGTGTAAGTAACTCTACTACAGCTAGAATGTTAAGGAAAATAAAGAGGTGCAGAATGTACTATGAGGGATCCAAGGATTTCCCTTTGGTGATAGTCATGGACAATTTCATGGGAAAAGGGGATACTTGGGCTCAACCTGATGGATTGATATTAATCAGGCAGGTGGATGTGGGGTACGGGAAAGCAGTTCAGGCAATGGAAGGATTAAGAGCAAAGGCAATAGGGTGGGGAAGGATGGGGCACTCAGAATAACAAACACAGACCATTGTCTGATTTTCCTAGAGTCTTAGTTGTTCATTCCAGAAAAGGGCAGGGCAGAAACGAAAGATGGGAAGTAGAAAAAAGAAAAAAAAAGCAGATTTTTCAATGTTAGGAAGGAAACAGGTGGACTCATTTTCCAAGGAAGACTAATCTACAGGTGTAAGGAGTCAATTGGTAAGAAATAGTTCGCAGTAGAGATGTTCAGAGCTGACGGTGTCTGCAATATTGTAATTCATAAGAAATGTATATTTGGTCTTTGTCCACCTTTCCTGGCTTACAGTTCCCAAGACCCTTGGAATTTCCATAGCAATAAAAGCAATGGGCATATCTTTGTTATCATATTTGGTCTCTTGTCCTTAGTTTCTGAGTCCTTCAGAGTCACAAAGGTGAAATGGGTGTCTTATTAGTCACAAGTTCCTTTCCAGAACAACAGGGTTTATGTTAAAGATGTGATTTTTTGGAAAGCATGAAAGATGGGAGCTGGTTGCCAGGGAAACCCACCTGAATAGAGGGTTGGAACTTTCAGCCCCACCCCCTGACCTCTGGGGAGGAGGGAAGAGAGTGGAGATTGAGTTCAATCATTAATGGCCAAGGATTGAATCAATCATGTCTATGTAATGAAGCTTTCACAACACCTTGAAAGGACAGGGTTCAGAGAGCTTCTGGTTTGGTGAGCACATGAAGATTTGGAGACAGCGAAGTGCTCAGAGAGGGTGTGGAAACTCTTGCACCCTTCCTACATACCTGGCCCTGTGCATCTCGTCCACCTGGCCGTTCTTGAATTATGTAACCTTTTATCATAAACCAGTAAGTTCATAGGTAAAATGTTTCTCTGACTTCTGCCAGCCACTCTAGCAAATTAAACAAACCCAAAGTGGGGGGTGGTGGGAACCTCCAATCTATAGCAAGTTGGTCAGAAGCACAGATAATGACCCGGGCTTGATTCTGGTATCTGAAGTGGGTGATGGGGGATGGTAGGGATAGCTTGTAGGACTGAGCCCTTAACCCGTGGGATCTGACACTATCTCCAGGTGGATAGCATCAACATTGTGTTGAATTGCAGGACACTCACTTGGTGTCCTGAGCATGGCTTGGTGATGTGATGGGGAAAAACTCCTCCACGCATTGTAATTGGTGATCAGAAATTTCACTGTCTCAACATTTGCTCCAACAATGGAGTTGTTATTTTCTGGTTCTGTGCTAGGGGATAAATATGTATAACTGTAGGTCCCTGCACTCATGGAGCTCAGAGCCTGGGAAGAGCGGGCTGGTGAATAGTCAAACAAACGTTACAAACGTAAAGATGGGATTGTGACAAAGAAAGTCCTCTGAAGGAGAGAAATTCAGGGGCTATGAGTCCCAGCTGAGAGATACTTGGCTCAGGATGTTGGAGAAAACTTCCTGACTGAACGGCAGAATACTTGAATAGATTAAACTCTACAGTTGGATAAAATGGTTGCCATTGAGTCTCCTAGAGTCTTACATAGGCTGGAAAAACCCATGTTTCTCCATCGGCAGACATGGCTTGGGGTGTGCTATGAGCTTGGACTCTGTCCTATAGACACAATTCAGTTTATCAGCACATGTAAGACTGAGCTTTGTTCTCAAGGTGTGGGGCTCAAGGTTAACATATAAACCGGTATTTCTTGAGTCTCATTATATGCCCAAAATTGTGCTCTTTCTCGAGAATTTATTTCATGAAATGTTCATTATAGTTTTATGAGCTAGCCAGACCCTCGTATCATTTCTACTTTATAAGTAAATCAATCTGGAGTTAGAGAAATGAATTATCTTATCAAAATATCTTCTATAAGTGATGGGGCCAGAAACTGAACCTCGGTCTGTTTGAATCGTAAGATTGTCCTCTCAACCACTAAGATATGTGGTGTCCCACTTTTAGGGGAACAGTGATATGCTGGATGCCCTGAGCACACACTTGCACTCAGAGTTTAAAACCAACACAATCTCTGCCCTGGGTCAACCCTATAAGGTGGATGGTATCTGTGTTCATACAGAACAACCTTTAGACCACAGGTCTCAGGAAAATGTTATCGAAATGAGCAAGGATTTTTCTCTAAATGCATAGAGCATGAGAAGGCATTAGAAAAAATGAGGACTTTTCTTTCTTCTTACTGCCCAAAGCTCTGAGATGGTTAATGAAATTGATGGGTCAGGGCCCTCGGTTGCCTGAGGTTTATTAGTCTGATCTTTGAGTGGATCCAAACTGTAGGCACTCCAAACAGAGGCCACAAACCACAAGGCTGAGGCCCTGCTGATCTCCCTGCTTCTGAATGGCCCCACAGGACAGACAGACCCCATGGCCTCAGAAAGAGTTATGAGCTTTGGCATCCTGTAGTGAAAAGAACAGGCATCTTCCCTCAGCCAACTGCCCTTAACACACTGAAAATATGATTCATGATTCATGAGAACTATTTCTTTCTTCAGAGGGACCCTCTGGCTTTGCTTTGGGTGCAGGAATAAGTTGGCCACAATCAACTCCCCTGAAGAAGTGGTTTCCCCACCACATAACTCTTCATTCTGAGGACAATGGCTTTGCTCAATGTGGTAAAGGGGAAGTTTAACCAAAGGAAAAACTGAGCCCACACTGATAAAACATCACTGTTATCAACAGACTGCCAGGCGTGAGAGCTGAAGCACCCTCGCCTTGCGACGACTTTGGGGGCACCCTCGGTATGTGTTTCCCAACTAACTGCCCCCCAGCATGGATGTGTCCCCCCCTAGAACCACTGGCAATGCCAGAGTTCAAGCAATTTGGCCGTTTAAACTTCGACTTACTCTCCAACTCTCCTGCGTGCCTCACATAATTACATTTACCAAGGTTCACAGTTACGCATTTACTAAAGGATATGACACTCACCTTTCTGGAGGCAGCCTCTGCAGCACCATGGAAGCCGCTTATGACTTGGAGTAGCTCCTGGTGTTGATTACCACATGCCTATTATATGTCAGAGAACTGTATTCGATGCTTGTCCTTGTTCTCAGATTTAATCCCCACCAGACTCTATCAGGAGAGTAGTAATTGTCTATTTTTAGAAACGGGTGCAAAGGATTAAGCTACTTTCTTAAGGTAGCATAGATGTTACAGAGCAGGATTTAAACCAGGGACGTCCGATGCAGAGGAATGTGCTTAGGCTGTCGTGCAAATGTCCCTATCTATTTTAATACGTGAACCAGGTCTCAGGGAGAACAGAGAATGGAAATCACATATGTTCCTGTATGCAATTCAGAAAGATCTTCAGTTCCCCCTAAATCCAAAAGTGTAAAGTTTTCCTGATTAAGAAACAGAGATGCCTACGTTTTTAACTTCCAAGTGGGAAGTATGGCCCTTCTAGCGGACACCTTCCCTTGCGGGGAAAGCTTTCAGGTGTGAAGATGGAATCATGTGGGACAGGAAGTATATCCTTTCTTCTCAAAGGGGAAGAGTAACCCAGGGCTGGGTCTCTAATCCCACTCCCTGCCCAGCCAATGAAGGTGGGGACCAGGGAAGCCCCTGAATCCTAGAAGGCCATGCCCACCCCTCAGACAAATTAACTAGGGAAGATTCATATTTGGTCTGGTGCAGGAGCCACACACAGAGATCGCAAGGTTTTTATTTGATATATAATTTATAACACATACAACAAATTATACCGTAAGTTAACAAGGTAGACATGAATGTTATTTATTTTTAAAAAATGAATGTACAAGCATTTGGGGAAGCATGTGATCATGGAGGTTTCTTTTTTTTTTTTTTTTTAGATGCTGATACATGTATATTTTCCTAAAAGTTTTGAGACAACCATAATCTAAAGGGGGAGACTGATGTGACCGGAAAGCAGTACAAAGTACCATTGGGATGATCACAAGGCGAAAACACTATGTTTGCACCTGGTCCTGGGAAAGGGGCAATAAAGGTGTAGAAGGAAAAGACTATCATTAGATATTATTATTATTATTATTATTAATGGTGATAGTAGCACTGGATAAACATACTGTTTAGACATTTAAACTATCAATAGATATTATTTTCAATTATTTAGATATTGTCATTAGTAGCACTATTTAGGCAATTTTGTTTGAATTTTCAGAGTTCTCCCCTCCCTTTTCCTTTTACAGGCTTTGGACTGGCTTGAAAGCTGCATCTAGGACATTATTCCGAAGGAAAGAAGCCTCCTTTACCGTGAAGGCCTGCCGATGTCGGGAGCTTCCTGCTCCCCCAGCAGAGCCTCTCCACACCGCTCGTACCTTAGGGTCTGAGGAGGGAGCGCTGGGGTGGAGTGGGCTCCGACCTCATGCTCCTGTCTCTACAGTTGCTCTTCCTTCCCTTTTTCCTCCTTCAGAGAACTGACGCATTGTTCATCCTCTTCGTGGGGTCCTTCATCACTACACTCTGCATATCTGCTAATCATCAAAATGGCCCCTGGAGTCAATTTCCTAACATTCTGTCTGTCGTCTCCTCTCTGCCTCTACCAGTATGACCTTCCTTCATACCACCATCATTTATTGCTTAGAATACCACCACAGCTTCCTAAGCTTCCTCCCTGCTTCCAGACACACCTCTTTTAGTCAATCTTTACTCTACAGAGTAAACTTTCCAAAGCACACATGTGGGCCAAGCACTCCTGATGAAACATTCTTCCTTTGTTCCTCATTCCCTAACTTGGTAAACCATGACCTCCACAGTCCGGCCTCAAGCCTGAGTTCCCAACACAATCTGCCATGCTGCCTACATTCCAGCCGTACACTATACATTTGACTTGTTTCTAGAATTTTCTTCAGAATGTTCCATATGCCTTTCTCTTTCTTTCTCTATGGCATAATCTTTCCTGTCTTACAAAGCCTTGTTCCCAGGTTTTGTGACTCCGTTCCTAGACCATAGGAACAACTGATCTGGGTGTCTACTGCACCATAGCTCTTATGACCCTGTTGTCACTGTATATTTACATACCTATCTACCCTGTTAGATGAAGAGTTCCTTGGAGCACCTGAGTGGCTCAGTCAGTTAAGCATCCAGCTCTTGACTTTGGCTCAGGTCATGATCTCACGGTTTGTGGGTTCGAGCCCCAAGTTGGGTTCTGCACTGACAGTGTGGATCCTGCTTCTGATTCTCTGTCTCCCTCTCTCTCTGCCCCTCCTCCACTCGTGAGCTCTGTCTCGTCTCTCTCT